>NC_045645.1:26815250-27119554 GCF_009829145.1 Chiroxiphia lanceolata
GGCGCAGAGACGAAGCTGAGCATCTCCTCCCACCATCCAGAGCTAGACAGGAATGAAATATGGAGAGACAGGACCAGGAGCAGTGCTGGCATCCCAGTGCTAAGCTGCTGTCATCTCAGGGCAGTGAAGAGCAGCAGCAGTGCCCACTCGCCCACAGTATTCCCAGTGGGCTTGCAGGAGCTTCCCTCGCCCCTTCAAGTGTCCAAAGGAAAGGTGAGTGCCTGGGATGCAGGTTATCAGCCCGAGGTGCTGGTTGGAGAGGGAGCCAAAAAAAGCAGCACTGCAAAGCCCAGCTAGACAGAAACAAGCGTCTTTTACATCCAGGAGCGTTCAACCTCGCGCAACCCCGAACTTTGTGGAAGCGCCTGCAGACACCTGAGCTTCTTGTCCAAACCCAGCACCACTTGGACTTGCTCCATGTTCTCTGCTGGCAGGTTAACCTCTTATTCCCATACAGCAGCACTGCGTAGAGTAACCTCAAGGACCTCCCGCTTTTTAATCCTGCTTTCCTTTCACGCAGCACAAAATCCTAACTAGCTTTCCTCCTCCTCCTTCCCACACGTACAGCCACAAACACTTCAGGCATGGACTAACAGAAGGCAGTTCAGAGGGCAGTAAAAAGAAGAATCAAAGGGCAGCAAAACAATCTATTCAGAAAAAGAGGCCAAAAAAACTTGATTTATCTCGTCTGGAAATCAGAAGGCAGAAGAGACTTGACAGCAGTCCTCAATTATGGGAAAGGTTGCTGCAAAGGGTGTGGAAATAAATTGTACTGCATCCCCACGGGGAACAGGACAAGGAGTAATGGGCTGTAAATTGTAGATGACACACTAGAAACAACACCTCAGTAGCAAAAACTATTTAAGGTCTGGGATAGACAGCTGGGAACTGCTGGGATTTGAGAGCAGGCGAGACAGTGATGAGGTGGTCTGGATGAAGCACCTGCCTTTTTGAGACTGAGAAAGGGACCCCCTTGCAAGGCATGCTTCTGCCCTGGGATTTTAGCACTTAGTGGCTAGTTCAAGCTAAATTTGCACTGATTTCTGCCAAGCACGAGTGGACCAACAGCTTTTTTGGGGGTGATGGAGACCACACCATTCCCAGCCCTGCACTGTACCCCCCCCCCCCAGGTTATTCTGCCTTCACCTTCTGCAGTGCCCATGGCATTACAGGTACAACAGCATCTCAATCTGCTGTCCCTGGCACAGGCTCAGGGCTGTTCTGGGACAAGAGAGCACCCAGCTTTGTCCCATGTCTGTCTGTCCTGTGCTTAGGACCCACAGCACATCAGGTACCACCACGCAGGTACCACCTCCCATTTCAGGGGAGCTGCAGCATGAGGGCATCACCCACCCTCCCCTTCCCAGGAGGAATTAATGGTGGGGTACAACTCCTCACTCCCCCCGGGTCATCAGTGTAAAGTTGATCAGTCTGGATCAGAAAGCTCAGATCCTTGTTTTGTTAGTCTCCTACCTCTTGAGTTCCACACTCATCTCTTTGATCTGTGTCTTTTTCTACCAAATAAGCACGTGGGTATTTTAAACGGGGCTAAAGAGACACGAGACAAAGCCCAGGCCAGATGGAAGCATCTTGAAAAACAAAGAAGCTCCATGTTCTCAGCAAAGCTGGAAGCGCCCATACGTGAGCTGCCAAGTTGTCTGCTGGTCCCACTGAGTGGGAAGAGCTGGAGAGACCCTCCAGAAAACCATGGACCTCCATGGGGGAAAAGTGCTGGTCTCCTAGAGAGAGGAGGTTGCAATTGCCATAGGGAAGAGAAATTGGGTAAAGGTTGCCGTGTGATTTTCCACGCCTGGTAAATTCTCAGAAACTTGTGAAACTGCTGTGGGGTAAAAACAGCACCTTCCAAGAAATCCCACATGGTCTCATCAATGTTTGCTCCTGAGGACCTGCTTGTGCCAAACTACCTGCTTCTGTTTAACAACAAGAGAGCCCGTGGAACTTGACACATCTTTAATATTTACTCTCTTGCAATAATATGAACACTGCAACAAGCGCAGAGGAGAAAAAAAAAAAATACTAAATCTCAGGATGTTTATGTAAAGTGAGACTAAACTTTCCCAAAGCAGGAACTCTTCCAAAACCAGACAATCCTCCCTGGAAAAAACAGAAACTTCCAAGACTGCATTACAAAAGGAAAATAGCAGAGTGCAGTGGGAGACAGACAAAAGCATGGATCTTTCTCTTTTGGGACCACACTTCTGGCCAGCTGAATCACAAGGAAGCTGCACCTTGAATGGGAATGATCAAGAAACACCAAATTTGCATTAAAAAAAAAAAATTAAAATCTGCATCACCCATCAGCTACTGCAGACTGTAAGAAAAAATATCAGCAAATTTCCCTCCAAATGCTCTGGCCAATTTTTGTCCATTAGGTTATGACCAGACAGGCAGCAGTTCCAGCCTGAGCACAGAGGAGATGCCTTTGCCCTGCCTGTTGCTCCACCTCAGACCCGTAGTTTATATTCCAGTTGTAAGACAAGTGCTGCTCTTGACTTCCAAGCTCCCATCTTTTAGCTGAAGCACGTATTTTCCTGGCATTTGTTCTGCTTCAGTACCCAGGGTATAACTATGCCTCTCGTGTTTAAAGTGTCTCTGCCATCTGAAAAGCACACAGGGACCTGTACCCTTCCTTTGCTCGTCTGTGACTGCAGGTGTCTGGATTTCAGCACAGAAACATTTTTACCCACTTCCTCACCCTCCCCTCCATGCCTGACTCAAATCTGAGCCATTTCTCAGGGTCTGTCTCACAGCCCAGTCAACATGGAGGGAACCAGTGCCAAAAACCCATTTCTTTCTGATCTGATTGTTTGTTTTCCTGCCTTTCCAGTTTGGGATTTTTGACAGGGAGCCATGTGAAACCAACTGCTCATTGTTTACTGGGAAGCCTGCGGCTGCATTTTAGTCATTTCAATCGCAAAGAGACCCGAGGAGATGATGGCAAGTCAATTAGCTCCCTGCAATAACTCATGCTGGCAAAGCTCTTTGGTGTCCACACGTGGGGAAAAGCCAACCCAAACAAGTGCACTGGGTGCTGGACCAGGTCAAGGATGCTTTTGCTGTGCTGCCCACTTATCTCCTCACCTGCTCTCACAGCACTGCACCAGCCAAGGTACCTCCCCAAATCCACCTCTGCTCCATATCCAAAGGTGCAGCTGACCAGGAGGATTTGGAGGGAGGTAAAACAGTGCCAGAGTCCCTAGGAGGGCAGCTCAACAGCACTGCTCCCAACTCCATCATCTGGATGGCATCTTCCCATCTCCCCCCAAAAAGCATGCCATGCTCCTCATCCTTGGGCAGGATGGGCAAATCCTCATCCTAAAATGCTTGTAGCAAGCCAAGAGACAGATCAAGTTACATCCCTGTGACAGTTCAAATATACCAGGTCCCTGGCCACATGGCACTTTTCCCAACAAACCTTTAATCATGCTTTTTGAATATGCTCCAAGCCAACTTCTCAGCATCCCCCTGGTTGCAGACCAGAACAGGGTGTGTTATCCCAAGAGAATAAGTACAAGAAGTAGGTTTAAATTGTCTGTATTTTTAATATGTACACGCCGGCTGCTCCTCCCCAACCCCAGGGCTCATCCAGGTGGGTTTCAGGCAGGGCTTGGTGGATTTTCCAAAGCAGCCCCTACTCCTCTCCAGCCACTGCTTCCCACCCTGAGTACTGCATGGGGAAGGTGTCCAGGGTACCAAGCACCCAGCAGCAGCATTTTGGTCTCCTGTCCTCTTTGTTACACGCTGCTACTCCATCAGCTGCAGCTTTGTTGTTTTTCACGTTATTAAAGTATTATTGAATTATTAAAACCAGTAGTAATGAGCATAGCTTAGGGCTAAGTCTGAAATGCTTCCAGAAAAAAACATCTCGTAATGTTTCTCCACTTACAGTAACACTGAAATGGATCAGAAAACTTTTTACTCACTTCAAGTTCTCCTAATATAGTTCCTATTCAAGTCAAGCATAACTCCTAAACCATTGCTTTTATGTGTTATCTTTGTGATGTTATGAGCAACACCAAGTTAGTTCATTATGGCTCATTTTCTGGGGCTCCCAACATGGACTTGTTTGAGCAAGATGATCCCTTCCAACCCAAACCACCTTATGATTTTCCACAACCACCTGTTTTTTGAAGCGAGTTACAGCTTCCTTCAGCCCATCAGCAATCCTCACTGTCCTCAAAATCTGCATGGTGTCAACCACCACTAGCAGAAAACCTTAGCCAGTTCTGCTGAAGTTCTTGACTCAACATTGTTCATTCCTGCCTTCATAAAATATTTACCTTGAAGCAGGGGTGAGGGTCAGTATCTTCAGCTGTAGTAAGTAGTGAGTTTACCATCATCTGTTATGAACAGAATCTGGTTTCACCGCAAAAAAAGTCAACATTTAACACTTCTGCCTTCTCTGATCTAAGTTTGTAGGGTTTCAGAGGATGGACAGTGCCTTTTGGGGCCCATGGCAAGATCTGGGCAACCTGCAGCATTCACTGTCCTATCTGCCTTCACCTTCCCAAATCTTTCCAGCCCTGGCCTGGGCAGAAGCAGCAGGCGGGCACAGTCATCCCAAATTCCAGAACAGGAAACCACACAAAGCTCAAAAGCCACATGATACCCCTGTCCCAAACACATCCACCCCCACGCCTGAAGCTCAGCGGCCCCGGGAATTTTCACAGGCTGTGCCACCCATTTGGGATGTCCTTGGGGCTTGGCAACTCGAGCCTAATTCACCTGCTTTGATCAAGAGGAGCTTAGCACAGAGTATCACAGAATCATTTATGTAGAAAAGACCTACGAGATCATCAAGCCCAAAGAAATCCATCCTTTCTACCCACTGCAATATCCAGAAACAAACTGGGGTTTATTTCCCAAGCCTTTAACCAAGGGATTTACCAGGACACACTGGCTCACAGGTCAATGGGATCTGACCCATGGATTTGAAGCCAAATGGCTGCAAAACAACCTTAACACTGCAGTGGGGGTGACTACACAGCCACCACGCCAGGTCCTTAGGGAACCCCCACACTGCCAGCCTGCCCCAGCTTTATATGAGAGCACCAAAGAGAGAAAGACCCTCTGAGCAAAGCTGAGAGCAGGTGATAGGTCTCCCCAGGGAGCCCCAGTGATGTTTCCATGGGGGATAATCCTGCCCAGGGAACACAGAGGCATGCACCATGCCAGGCAGCCGGCATCCCCAGGGCTGCTCAGGCTTTGAGGCACAGTTCCAACACATGATAAACAACAATATTAGTGAAAATAATGTCTAAACAGATCCAAACAGGATCCTCTTGCCAGCAGGCAGGGAGAGCTTCTCACTGCAGGAGGCACCCAGAGATGTATACAAGGGAAACAGCTTCTAATGCTCAACAGCTTTTTTTGGCATCTCTCTCCTCCTGGTGCAGCTCATCTCAATCCTAGTCCCTGAGCAGTCTCTCCTCTATACAAAACAAACCCTTCCCCTCCCCATTGTACTCCTGCTGGGACAGTCAGGACTTGTGTGGATGCACATTCACGTACTGCCTGTATAGAGAGGTACCTTGCAAAGTCTCCACTCTATGGAATGCTATATCCCAGCCCTGGAAGTGTTCCAGGCCAGGCTGGATGGGGCTTTGAGCAACCTGGTCTAGTGGAAGGTGTCCCTGCCCAGGGCAAGGGGTTGGAACCAGATAGCCTTTAAGGTCCCTTCCAACCCAAACTGTTCTATGATTCCCACCCCTGCCTAGAGGGAAATTCCTATTTTAGCCTCAAGGACCCCAGCTTTAGGCAAACCAGACACAGGTCCCATAAAGAGAAATCCTACATGCCTCCCCTCTGCTTGGCATGCAGCACTGCCAGGGACAGGGTGCTGGAGTAGGGGTGAGTCTGGTCACCCAGCAGACAGAAGCATGGATGGGAGTGATGCCTGAGGATCCACAGCCCCAAAGAGGGAGCATTCCCAGGGCTGCCTGCAGAGCCACAGCCATGGAAGCCCAGTGCTTCCATCTGATCCCCAAGCTGCTCACCTTAAACCAGCACATATCCTAAGCCACAGCTATCATATCCTGCTCTTATCCCTGTGCTTGCTGGAGCTATTTACAGTGGGTGTTAAAGCATTACAGGAGCAGCTGTCAGCAGCTGTATTTTATGAGAGCTGGGATCTCCAAGCCAGTTCTTATCAGCTTTAATACAGCTCTCCCAGTGCATCTGTCAGTAGAAATTAAGTTTCAAGGGGTCTTTGAGGAACTTCGGATCCAGACAATTCAGCTAAATCCAGGGGAAGCTGGCAACCACTGAGGGAAAACATCAGCCTGCAGCTATAATGGCACATAGGAAAGCACCACAGCTTTCCTCACCTAGCATGCAAGGCCAGGTTCCAAGGATCCCAGTGGCCAGCAGGATGTTGGGATGTATAATCACAGTAGCCCAGGGCCAGTTGGAACTTCCTCTAGGACAAACCCAGCGTGATAGAAGTCCAGATTTAAAGCTGACTGTGCCAAGGGAGAACCTGTGGTCCCAAAACTACATGAAAAATGAAGATTATAAGAAGTCTGGGGAAATAAAGAAACGATGGATGCCAGCATGTACCAGCTTTGAGCACAGCCTGTTACCCAGCTGATGGAGAGCAGAAGCTACTGCACTATTTTTAAAATCTGGAAATTCAGGTCTGGAATGAGCAATGGGATAAGGGGAAAAGAAATTGCTCTCAAGAGCTGAGCTGGGTCTCTGCTCTCAGCTGCCTTTCTTCTGCAGCCTCCTGAGCTGCAGGCCCAGTTGGGCTCACCCTGACCCACCTCACCTGGGCAGGACTACAGAGAGCTTCTCCATATGTCCCTTGGATCTCACCTTAGGAATGCCCAGGGCTGCCTGCACTGCCTCGTATGGAAATGATACTCCAGAAGAAGAGCTTGATGCTTTGCTCTGAGAAAGGCAGGGAGAAGCTTCAGCTTTTCATCCCAGGATTTCAGAAGATTCAGTTCCACTTGTTTTGCTCTACTTTGGGCAGTTTCAGATGAAGGCAGTGAGGAGTTGAGGGAACAGTTGCTGGGAAACTGTTCAGGGACCCTGGCTGGAGGAGTACCTGCAGGCACAGGGCTGGCAGTACCCAAGCAGCACAGGCTGGCACGAGCCACAGGCTCATGGATTCAGATACATCATCCACTTAATCCCAGCCCAGATAGTTGCAAATCAGATCCTTATTTAGGATGCTGATGCTAATCAGAAAAGCACATCTGCTATGCAAGCAGGACTGGATGTCACAGCCTGCTGGAACCCATTAAAGGTTTTGTGGAGGTGGTTTCCTCTCAAATCAGTCCAGCACTGACGTGCATTTGCTTCCCCTTGGGCTGCAGGAGCCTGGACCAGCTCCTCCTCTCTGTCTCTTCTCTAGAGTGGATGCAGAGCTCAGCAGTGGGCACTAGATCCCTATCCTTTGGGATAGGGAGGGCTCACTGCCCCCAGTAACATCAGGTTTTGTCATTCTACAGACTAAAGACAATACTGTTATCCTGTAAATGCTCACATTTCTCCTACCTGCCCCTGGGAACAGGTTAGAGCCTGTAATGAGTTTTGCTCTTCTGACAGTGTCTGTACTGCAACCCTTGGGAATTTTACTGGCTAATCCCAGTCTTGCACAGAGACATACAGCAGCCCAGGCTAAGCACAAAAGGGGGGATCTAGGAAGCAGTTGCAAGCTCCTTGAAAAGAAAATACCCTTTTCTACATTAAAAAAGCCTCTCCTTACTGGGTACCCTCTTGCTGGGTACACTGTACTATATAATGCTCTCAGGCACACAGTGGGATTCTTGGGGTTGTCCTGTGCAGGGCCTGAAGTTGAACACTATGATCCTTGTGGGTCCCTTCCAACTCAGGATATTCTATGATCCTATAAAACAGATGTTTTGCGCAAGACTGATCTCTTCCATTTCATTATGTGCACACACATTCCTGCTACAAAACTGCCCACTGAGCAGAGCTGCCTCGTGTGAGGACATCCCCAGGGCTTCAGCCCAACTTGGGGGGGTTCTGGCCCCCCACCAAAGCCCAGCACAACCCACCTCCAGCCTGCAGCACATCACCTGCTGCCTGCAGGAGAAAAATGCCTTTCATTTCTGGCCAGCTCTGCTCAGTGGCAAACTAGTTCAGCACAGACAGCAGATGGTTAAATGAATGTTTGCCCCACAAGGCACTGCCTTAATGGGCTTTATCGAGCTCTGTCCCTTTCCCCCAGTGCCCAATATGGGGATTATGAAGAGCACATCCCTCATTCCTCTTGCTCTGAATCCTCCTGTTACACAGCTGGGGTGCAGCTGCCGTCCTGCTGCCAACCCCCGGGGGGACCTTGGCTACAACTGCTACAGCTCCAAAATGCAAATCTTGGATGTTTAGGGCAACAGATGACCCAGGTGTTTGTCACGGGCCCAACAGATGTGATGGAAAAAGCCAAGGATGGCCTCATATGTAGCAGAAACATCCAGGGATGGAGAGCAATTTATAGCAACACAGTTTATATCATGTCCCCCCGGGAATCACCTCCCCTCTTTGCTGCCCGTTTCTTGACAGAAATAAGGAGGAGAGCTCAGTGCAGCCCCTGTTCAGCCAGCAGAGCTATTCCCCCACCCTATGATCCGGTTTCCCTGCAGATGAAGGATGCTCATCCTTCTCCTCACTGCACACCTCCCACTCCAAGCTAAGCAGCAGCAGCACATGTGGGACACTGATCTCAGCTGGGGCTTCCAAATGCTGCCATGGAGCACTAATAAAATGGGATAATAGGAACTGCAGGGTGAATTAAACATATGAATCACTTCCTCTCCTGGCTTTTCCTGCTCCTGTTGTTTCTCTTATCCCATCGGAAAAAACCCACTGAGAACAATCACTTCCTCCCCCCCAATGACCACCAAGGGGGGTACTTTTTCTCTCTTCATTTTCAGCTGACACCCACAGAGCTGTGCTGATGCTCCCAAGACTTTCTCCATCACACGGCAAAGCAGCCCCCTTGGGTGGCTTTAGCAGGAGCCAGAGCCCCTCTACCTCCCACGAAGCAGCTCCAGCCCCCACCCAAACCTCACCTGCCTCTCCTGCTACAGCCTTGGGCTCTCTCCATCTCCTACACACACCCCGTGCTCTACGTGCAGCTTTCAGCTCCGTGTCCCTGCAGGGTGGGTGCACAGGCATCCCAAGACCTGTCAGCACATTACAGCTCTCCCTGGATGAGGCTGGGCACAGCTGCCATGAGCCCACAAGGGCACCAGAAAGCCCACTGCTTTGGGAAAAAGATTTTTCAAGCCCAAAAGGGCCGTTTACCCCCTCTCCCCACCGGGCTCACCCCCAGCCTGGCACCAGGGTATCGCCAGCACAGCAAAGGACAGCTTCAGAACCCCGACGTGGCTCGTTTGCAGAGAACACTGTGGCTCTGCTGCCATCTCCCCCGCCCTGGGAGCAATCCTGCCAGCAGAGGCTGTTGCCAGACCAGCCTGTAATTAAGACCAGCAGAGAAGATTAGCTCAGCCAGCCCTGAGGGGCTTCATCCCCCACACACCGACGGCACATGGCAACATCATGCTCCTGTCCCCAGCTCCCTTCCATTTACCTCGGCTGCAATATCGACTGCTCAAGCACTAATTACTCCCTGCAAGGAGATGCTGCCAGAGAAACGAGCCAAGCGGGACACCTCAGAACAGCAGAACACCCGGCAGGCACAGACAGTGACAGGTCACCTTGCTCCAGCTGAAAGGCAGATGGGTGCAGCCATCACCACCCAAAGTCCCATTAAAAGCCTCTGCCCACAGACTGGGGATGTAGCACAGCAGGAGAAGGTTTCCACATCAGCTTTTCCTCCCACTTTGGGACTCCTGGGCTGTTGCTCCTCACTCTCCCAACACGAGAAAAGGTGCAGAGTAAGGCAGAGTTTGCAAAAGCCCTAAGCCAGGCTCTGGTGGGACCATGAAGCACCAAGGGTGCTTTTGTGTCATCAGGGACCAAGACCACTTCAAGTGTGCAGGAGTCCACAAGAGACAGATCCTTCCTCACCTCAATATCAGATACTGCCTTAGGTAGCACCCCCAGGGACATTTGTTACCTGCCGCGGGGGGTCTTCAGTGCAAACCTAGGAGGGCACTAAGGGTTTGTGATGGCAGTGAAGCTGCAAAGTCCCTGTTACAGCATCACTCAGGCAGAGAACAGGGACAAGCCACCAGGTAAGCCTCCCTCACACTGATGGTGCTGCCAGAAGAGATCCAGTTCTGGGCTGTGTCTGCTCGGGTCAAGCATTTCAGGTCATTTCAATGCATCTGGGAGTGCAAGGTTTCAACTCTGGGAGCGCTCCAAAACACAACTGTGAATTTCCGAACTGAATAATCACCTTTTATTTGCCATCTGAGACAGCTGAGTGTTGAAGCACTGCAATTTTCCGATGGGGAAAACTGTTTTGTCAGCTGAAAGGAAGACTAAATTGGTGCAGTCTGAATTTTCATCCACCTCCCCTAAACATGTGCTTCTCCCCAGCTCCTCCTGTGCCCACCATGAGGCAGTCTGCAAGCTTCCAGCACCTCAGGTGCTAAGCACAATAATTTCTGCCCTGATCCATAAACAGCTATGTCAAAAATATTCCCAACTTCTCAGTTACAAAGGGGGTTCATGCACAGCACCATTAAAAGAAGATCATGTCATAGCAGGCATCGCCTGCATCTTCAAGAAAGATCCAAGTAACAACAGAACAGTTTCATTACAGCGACAAGAGCAGATTTAATCACAAAGGGAGGATTTTACAAGTCCCTGGGAGAACCCACAAGACATACACCAATGCTTCTGCATTGGGAGTGCCTCCCCAAGCTGCAGGTGGCTTACAGGAAGAATTCCAAGAATCCCAGCTCCATGGGAGACAGGGAGGAGCAGACCAGGACATCAGGCCAATGGCTGACTGCAGAGCTCCCAGCCATGGTGAGAATGAAAAGAGCAGCAGCAGGATGAGAGGTAGGAGCTCTGCTCTGTCTCCATTGCAAAAACATCAACAAAACCAGCCCTGAATTCATACCCAAGGACAATGAAATTAGAACAGTAGACAGATCTTCTCTTTTATGTTTTTTGTTTTAGGTACAAATGCAATTAACCTGCGGGATTCATCACCACGCAGCTAATTGAGAGCAAGGACTCGAGGGAGCTGCAAACAGAACAAGCTACACAGCAAAGAGCATCCATGCTGTCTGGGAGTGGGATAAAACGTCCCTGGGGGTGGTTTTCATGGGGGTGTCTGAGAGAGCTGCTGCCCAGGGACTCAGGCATCCCTGCCAAGGCCTTGTGCTGGGTGCTGTAATGTCAGAACAGAGGGAAACCGGGAAGATGTTACTTATGGTTGGGGCCCTCCCAGCCAGGGAAGGTTATGCTGACATTTGGGACCAGGAAAGACCAAGCCTTTTCTTCACACCTGTTCTCATTTTGAGACCATTTCCACCACTCTGCAGTGTAAGCAGACCTTATCCTACCTGCAAGCAGGAGCCTGCATCCCAAAACAGCCAGTGTCTCTCAGGGGAGCAGCTGCACTCCGGGCACTGGGTTTCCAGTCCAACACCAATGTTCCCAGTGCATTCACCTGCAGTTAGCTGCTGGAGACCCTGCCTAGCCCAGGGGTGCTCCCCAGAGGGCTGGTGGACTGGAAGGCCACCCTGACAAATCCTTGCGTGGGATCTCCAAATATCAAGAAAAGCAACATTAGAAAAAAAGTAACTAAAATTGCCCTCATGGAGCAGTCTGGTTTCTGCTCCAGCAGGGAGGTGTATTGCACAGGTCCCCTTCCCTCAGACCTGCCTTTGGGACTCAGTGGATCCATTCAGCCTTTCTCAGCCCTCTCCTTTCTTTGCCCAGGGATCATCAGGCAAACCCCAAACCTGCCCCTTCTCAGCATTCCTGAGGAGCACCACAAGCAAGACAGTCCCAGTCTCCTCAGCCCTATGTGGGCCATTGCCTCCCAGCTTTCAGAGCCTGCAAGCATGATGGCAGAGCACAAAGACAAGTTCATTTTTATTTAATACGCCCCCCACAGTCTTCTCTTTCCAGACTTTTTCACCATCTGAGCTCAGAATTAGCTGGAGTTTTCTAAGTATCCATAGCACCCCGCAGCAAGGATCACCACTGCTCCCCACAGCTCCATGTATATGGCCCCTGCTCCTTCCAGCTGAAGCCCCTTAGATCTCACATCAGAATCCAAAATCAATTCCCACCCGTCTCTCTGGGTCACTGGTATTATATAGCAAAGCAGCCTCAGTAACCCCCCCAGACCTCCCTCTCCTCAGAAAGTACCCAGCTTGTAAGATGATGAAAGGAGGAACCTTCAGCAGCACAGTCCGAGGGCAGGAGAGACATGTCCTCAACCTCCTCCACCTGCCAAAAAGAGTTAGGATGGGCTATACAGCCCTCCTGATCCCTCTACAAGAGGATATTCCAAGAGCAATTTCCAGGCAGTGCAGCAGCTAATAATGCTGATGACCATCTCCCAGCTGCCTGGCGGGCTAAATGTCCCAGGCCATTCCTCGAGGTGCCAAGTTCCTTGGAACAGAGCTCTCCCCAGGGATCTGCAGAGCAGAGAGAAGCCAGCAGTGACAGCGGCTGGAAGGGGCTGTTTTACAGCTTGAGCAAAGCAAGGAGAAAAATCATTCCTCTCAACCACCTAATTCTACACCCAGGAGATTTTTATTTTTATTACTTTGGAGATGGCAGAGTGTAATTTATTGATCAAAGATGTTGCTGAAAAATTAAAGTGAACACTGCATCTGGATGCTCACAGAGGTACAGCTCTCCAAGGTGGGAAAGTGCCAGGGTCTGGAAGGGGAGAGGTGCAGGGAGACTGCGGAGCACCCGAGCTCCTGGACTGCAAAGAGACAGGTCTGAGAGCACAATGCCAGGAGATGGCTTTGGGGACATTTCTAGAAAGGAAAAAAAGCAGGTGAGACATCCCATATGGCTGTGGGGTGCTCAAGCACAGCAGGAGCAAGGGGGACACCATTACAGGGCATGAATATCTGTCCTGACCTAAACTTTGCACTGGTCCATCACAAATGCCTGGCTGCAGACCACTTCTGTTTAGAAAAGGTCAAGGAGAAGATGACAAAAAGACAGCAAACCCATGCTCTGGTGTCAGCAGAGCAAAACCTTTACTCCAAAGCTCACCCTTCCCTGAGCTCAGCCCCCATCCCAGCAGAAAGGGCCAACAACACCCAACAACAACACTGAGAACTGACAACTCACTGCATAAACCCTACACGGTGCAACTCCACCATAAGGACCCCTCCAAGGGGAAAGGGTTCCCCAGATCACACCGTGCTCCAGACCCTCCACACTGCATGGCCAGGAGCAGCTCAGAAGTGAGTTTGGGGCAGATAATGTCGAGCAGAAGTCAAGGATTTCTTCACCCCAAGTGACCATGCATGTGATGAGGCTCAGCACAGCAAGGAAAGCCTCCAGGAAGTGTTGAGTTCAGCTGTTGTGAGATAACGATGGGGGGGGAAGCCTGTGCAATGGGCCAAAAACCCTTTAGGAGGGACTGGGGCCAGCAAGCATCCCTGGGTCACCGCCAGCACTGCCTGCCCAGGGATGCCCAGCTCTCCGGCCTCCTCTGGAGCAGCTCGCTGTGGGCAGGAGCCCCATCTGCTGGCTTGGCCACAGAGGATGATTTCCCAGCTCTGCAGGGTGAGAGGACATCAACAAGGCAAACGGCAGCCAGGGGCCATCGCGGCTGCAGGACTCCCCTAGCTCTGAGCAAAATGCCTGCAGTGGGTACAGGGGAAACAAGGGCATATCCAGCCCTGCTCCCCCTCCACATCACACCAGAAACCAGCTTCACCTGGCCACTAAAGTCTTACCCAACAACCCACCTGCAAACACTGCCTGCTCTCAATCAGTCACAGCAAGGCTGCAGATTGCTTTGCTCCTCACACACACCAGCACAGAAATGCATCCATTCTTCACCCTGATACACAAGTAATATTGTACCCGTCACCTCCAACGGGGTGTAAGTCAGCTCCCAGAGCCCAAGGAACAAGCCCCTGCTGACACCAGCAGAGAAGGTGGGCTGGGAAAGCCAAGATACTGATATCAGGAGCATAAACTCTAAATATTTACACAGTCTGCCATCAGCCCTCAGGCAAGGAGGTGGCAACTCTACAATTTAAACGCAGCCAGAATAACAATTTTTGTGCAGCTAAAAGTACAAGGAAAATTACTTAAACATACCCAACATGGGAAAATAAACTTGGTCAGGACAAAAGGAACTGAGTGCTTAAGCAGTGAACAGAAAAAGCCTGGCTCCTGAGGGTTCAGTGGAGTTTAGTGGTCATGAGGTATTGGTGCCCCCAAAACACAAGGGCACCCCTCACCCACTGCCATAACAGGGCCAGGATCGGGATGGGAGAGTATGGGAGAGTACCCAGCTCTGTCAGCAGCACCAAATGGGTCCCCTGGTGGAAAATACCCCCCTTCCCTGGGTGCTGCAGGAGAGCAAGGAGGGGAGATGCTGAGGCAGAGGGAAGCACTTAATGGCAGCAGGATGCCATCACTCAGGCTGGAATTAAACCAGGACTCAGGGGCTCAGAAAAGAGCCACATGCACAAGGTGACCACTAAATGGTGCCTCAAAATAAAAGGCAAATAATCCCTTAAAGCTACTTTCTTGCTGTCCCAGGCACTTAAACATTACATCTGACCAGGCAGAAGACACAGCTCCAGCAGCACAGCACATGGGAAAAACCCTCAGAGCTCAGCACAAAACCCACTAGCCCCATAACCTGTGCTTTCCAAGATCAAACCTTACCTTAGCTCCTCAGCAGATGCTACTGCAGTCTGATCCATGCTCCCCCCTGCTTTCACACACCAGGCAGCTCCAAGGGAGAACCTCAGACAAGCAGGACAGGACAGCCCAATCTCTCCCCCAAGAGCCAAACTAGGCACTGAGCTGAGCTTAAATATAGCCCTTGGCATAGGGTGTGGGTGGAATGCCCAGCTGAGACTAGTTGGGACCCAGCTTTGCAGGTGAAGCAATAGCTCCTCTCTGCAGGACTAAAGAGCCAAACAGGCTGCATTGCATTAGGGGAAAAGGTTTCCCTGAAGCAGGTGACTCAAGTTTGTGAGGGACCAGAGATGCTGAGTGATAGGACATTGCTCACACCTGCTGGGGGCAACCCAGCTGCCAACTGTTAACTTTGATGCTCCCGGGTGAGCCAAGCTACACTGCAGTAAATAACCTGTCACCTTTGACAGTGATGGCTCAAGGGACAGGACAGGAACCCTGCCAGGGCACGCAGAGTAACACAAAGCCACCCATCACCCTGTCCATGCAGGAACCTTGCGCCTCTAGAAGGAATTGCATTGACTTCTGTAGGAAGGCAGGGAAGTTGCTGCAAAGCAGGGACTCATCCTGCTGTCTTCCCCTCTGCCACCCAGCACGTCTGCCCTATCAAGGCTGGGGTTTGCTGGTGTTTATGCAGTACCTTGGCTTGGCCTCTTTTATGTCAGGCCACCCCGTGACAGGCTGACACTATCCACTGTTGGCCCCAGGGAATTATCCATGCCAAGGCTGCAATGATGTGCACAGGGTCTGGAGCAGGTCCAGGCAGCACCAGCCCTGGAGCAGGCACCTGCTGTCCCACCCCAACATCACAGATCCCAGTGACAGATGCTACAGCCTGGGGGTGTGTTGTGGTGTCCTTACAAGTGGTGGCCCATAAGGAAAGCCAAAGTTGCAACCATTCCTTCTCATTTTGTTTTGAGAGATCCCAGGTGCCAAGCACCTCCTAACAGAGCCAGGAGAGCAGGTTCAGCAGCTCGCTGGGAAAACTGGGAATCCCCACAGGATAAAACACAGCCACACAGCACTGATGAGCATATAGGGACTTCAGGGGTGCGATGGTACGTTTGGGTCTGTCCCACATCCTCTCAGGATGGGGCCATGGGACCCCAGAGGATCATGTCCCAGGGAGCGGACTGTGTCTCCCTGGGAAGCAGCAGCACATTGCAGCAGCCAGAATTTCCCTGGCAAGGTACTGCCGACTTCCACAAGAGGGCTTTGCTGTATAAGGAAACAAAACGAGCAGAGCTCCATTTACAACCTGCCTCCAGTTAGGTCCTGACTTTTCCCCACATCTCACCCAGGGCTTAGCAGGCACCAGCGGGACACAGTCACCAAGGATTACACCCAAAGGTGACATTCATATGCTAGTGACAGCATTGAAAAGTCACCTGTTGTGTTACTGAAGCCTCTCTTTCCCGGATGAGCTGTATCCCCGGGTGGCCACAGCTGAGCCCAACTTTCCCAGGGGACTCTGGCACTAAACCTGGCCCCAACACACAGAAACAGCCTTCAGCACCCACTTGCACAACAAGCTGGCCTCTGCGTTTTGGGAGGCTCCAGACTGTCACCCACAATTCCTCCCACCAGAGCCGAGTGCTTTGAAGCACATCTGATGATGGATGGGCAGTGCCCTTGTTCCCACGCACAGGTCCCTGGAGATAAGTGCCTGCTGGGCTGCCACCGTGGGAACTGCAGGGCAGAGGAGGAGCAGGAGAGAGGTGAGAGAAAGATGAGTCTTCTGCCCCTGGCATGGCCAGAGGAACTCACCTTGGTTTCCATGCGCACTCATGCTGGTCTTTAGCAGGAGATGTGAATCACGGTGCAGGTACGTGTAGGGACAAGCCGCAGGCCACCGGCTCCGGGAAATGACAGCAGCACGTTGCACCTGGCCTGGCCAGCCCTGAGCGTGTCCTTACAGACCCAAACCCTTTATCTGAACAGATGCATCGATGCATCGTTTTGGGTAGTGCCGCCTTAGCTGAAGACCTCCCGGATAGCTGAACGTCAAACACATCCCCAAAACAGCGGGATTTGGGGGAAGGCAGCCCCTTAATCCCCTGGGGGTTGAGTCCCGTGAGGGCGAAGCCTGGCTCATCCCTCACCAGGCGATCTCTGGGCTGCCTTGGGGGCCAGAGCCACACACCACCTCTCAAGGTCACTTCCAGCCTCCTACACTTCCTGATGTAACGAGAAGCGACGCGTGGCCGGGCAGGCCGGGAGCCGCGGGGGGACGCGGAGGATGGTTGTGCCAATGCTTGTGCCAACCGGCTGCTTCCCCCCAGGGCTGTGCTCCGAAAAGAGCGGGGAGTGAGCCACGGCTGAGCACACAGCCACACTCCCCACTGCCTCCCGGCACTTGAGAGCTTCCCCACCCAGGGAAGACACAGCCAGCTCTGCATGGCTGTGCCAGCGGGACTTCTGCAGCTCCAGAGGCTGCCACAGGCACAAAACTGGGAGTGCCAGGCCTCCACTCCACTGTGAGCGGAGAAGGAAGGAGCAGGCTGTGACTGGGAGTGTGAGGCAGTGCAGTGACCTGGGATGGGACTGACCTTGCCACCACGGCAGGCTTGGGATCAGAGCCCCTCTCCACGCTCAGCTCACTGGGCGGCACACGCTGCCTTACAGCCATTCTCCCTTCCCCGGGACGGCTGTGGGGACATGAGAGGTGGCTCCTTCCTCCTGCCACTTGTCACCCTGTTTATTTTTAACAGCCCTCCCTCCTGCCTGGATATGACCCCCTTGAGGAGTGTCTGCTCGTGCTCTCCCAGCGCCAGCCAGCCCCGTGCCACCACTCTGAGCCCAGAGTGGCTGGTCCCTCCCCACCTGGCCACTGACCAGGGACATCACGTCACACTCTCCTGAGCTGAAGGCAAACGCTCACTCCTGTGCTGTTTCCAGGAAGGGAATTTCAGTGCAGGGAGCACTGCCAGGGCCAAAGGGAGACAAGGTCATGCGGGAGGCATGCGTCACCCCAGCCACCTCCTTGCAGATTGGCCCAACACAAAATTCCCCCTGGAAAACCTCAACAAGGATAAGGGTGGGAGAAGTGCACCCTGCAGTGGGCTCACCAGTGCTGTCTTTAGAGACAGCCACACTCCAAGAAGGGATGGGAGAACAATGCCATGAATATCCAATGGAGCTCCCTCTGGCCAGTGTTTACATCCCTCTGACTTTAATTCCATTAATAGAAAAGCCACAGGGCAAGGCCCAGCGTAGAAGGAAGTGGCACAGGCTGTCTGGCAATGGGTGCTGTCACCAGACCTTGGCGAGTGCCAGAGCTGGGAAGGGCAGTGCGGCCCCAACAGCCACTCACAGGGTAAATCCCAGCTTGAAAACACCAGCGAGTGTTTTGCAACTCTCTCTGGCCAGCCATGCCACACCACAGAGGAGGGAATCACAGAATCATAGAACAGTTTGGGTTGGAAGGGACCTTGACCCCCCTTGACACCTTCCACTAGACCAGGTTGCAAGTCCCATCTGATGTGGCCTTGAACACTTCCAGGGATGGGGCAGCCACAGCTTCTCTAGGCAACCTTTTCCAAAGAACAGGAAGGAAAGTCCAGGTTCCCTCCCCTGTCTGTCCTTCCGTCCCCCCTTGCCTTCCCACGGGAGTTGTGCCTTCCTCCGGATGTGACTCCTCCCAGCCTCTCTGCCATGTCAGGGACTCAAGGGGTCAAATATTCCCACTGGAGCACATGAGGCTGCAAAGGGGCAGTGGCCAGCTCTACCCTCCCCTGCACTCTTGCCCTGGGGTTTGTCAATGTGCTCAGCCCTGGGTTTGGGGCAATACTGGGTTCCGGGGGGTTTGCTCTCACCCCAGAGAGGAGAGGATATCCCATTGCCCCTTGTATGTTTCCCATCACCACGGGACTGCGAGTGCTTGTTGATGTTGCACTCTGACTCCTGTAAAACACTGCCCTGGGCCAATTCTGGGTGAAAAACCACATGAATTCCTCCTACCTTGAAAAACAGCAGCCCCATTGCCATGGAGACATAACACTGCTCTACTCCCATAGCCCCCTTCAACCAGTCAAGGAAAGGCAGGGATGCCTGGTAGCCCCAGCACTGCACCACAGGGCAAACCTGCCTCCTGCCCTGGCTCCTGGCTTGGCACTTCCATCACCACACACTCCCACCACCAGATGGAGGGAGCTGGGATGGAGCACCACATGTGCTGGCAAAGCCCACCTGCCTCCACTGCTCCCTGCCCAGGTTTGTGGGAGTAAATATGAGGAACTGAGTGGGACACGGCTGGAACAGCCACTTCCTCCCTTTTTTTCCTAGTGATGCTCCAACCACACTCCAGCTGGGACCCCAGCTCCACAAGGGATAGCCCAGGGGAAACCTCTGCTGCTGTGCCACACTGCCAGCATCCTCCTATTTGTTCCAGAAAGGGAGCAGGGCACCATGTCATGCCAGACCCCCCAGCCCAGGGCTGAAGGGAACAGGCATTCACATGACTCCCATAGACCAAGTCTGGGGCAGTACTGGGGCTCTCCCCTCTGCATCCCACTCTAGATAGGGCTCCCACTCTGCATCCCACATGCTCCCTGCTTCCTGCCCTCGTTCCCCTTTCCTGCCTCTCCCAGCCCACCCTCCAGATTTCCGAGCCAGCCGTGTCCTTCCTGCCCTTAGCAGGGCAGGGCCGGCGTGTCCCATCCGCCCAGCCGGCCGTCTGCTTCTCTATTTCCCTCCCTGTTCTCCATTCCCCGCGCCTCCCTCCGGCTTCCCCCCGCTCCGCCTGACCCAGGACCGCAGGACTCCACTGGCAGGGTGAAGCCTCGGGCTTGCCAAAGCAAACAGCGCAGGAGGAGGAGGAGGACGAGGGCGGCTGAGGCCGGAGCAGGCAAAGGGCAGAGTCCACCAGCAAACCCTGCGGCTGCTCCGGGGTGGGGAGGTTCCTTCCCCTCGCTTTCTAAACGCTCTGGGTTGGCTCTGTGCACCCTGGAGCTCCGCAGGCAGCGGGTGCCGGAGGCAATGTCTTGCCTGAGCAGAGCCCGGGGATGCTGAGTGGCACCTTGGGCAGCTGAGCACCCTTTGTGCCGTCCCTCGGTGGATCTGGGGTGGGGGCTGAGTTTCACGGGCTGCTGGAAGCTTAAAGGCAAAGCAGCCCCAGGGCTGGAGTCTCCTGCAAGCAATTTATAGTGAGGTCTTTTCCTCCCGCTCTGCTCGCTGCCAGGAAAAGCAGCAGGAAAATATTTCCCTGGGAATTGTTTTTGTTCCTTCCTCTGTGTCTGTACGCATGAAGCTCTCCTCCGCCTTGGACATGCCTCAACCTGTCCCGAGGCTCAGATTAATCCCCTGCACCACCAGGGACGACAGCTGAGGTCAGACACTGTCAGCAGAGGCGAAGAGGAGGAGGAGGAGGAGACCTTCCCCCTAGAAAACCACATACATTCCCAGCCACAGCAGCGAGCAGGAACAGGCAGCCCTGCCTGTTTCTCCCGAGCAGGAGGTCACCCTGCAACACAGCAGCACACTGGAGCATCCCACAGGAGAAGGAGAGCTTGCTGCTGGCAGTGCCAGAGCAGCACATCAGAGCCTAAAGCCTGGCCTAAGTGTAAGGCTGGTCTGAGCTAGGGTAGCTGCAGGCAGCAAATGTAGCTGCAGCCAGGCAGGTCACAGCATGTCAGTGCCTTTTTGGGCATGCAGGTGCCCAAAAACAGGTCAGTGCCAACCAGTACCTCCATTTCTCCACGGGCCTGGGAAAGGTCTGGATGGCGTCCTTGGGAAAGAGAAAATGGATGAGCTGTCTCCTTCGGCTGCACCAGAGGACTGAGTGCTGCAGGCTGGGCTGGGCCAGAAGAGCCAGTGCAGCTGCCTTGCAGGCAGGTCTCAGCACCCCACTGCCCATAGGAAGGTGGGGGAATTGGGATGGAGGGAGAGGGCATCCACCACAAAGCCAGTCATTTGGTGTGCAAAGCACTCAACACTACCTCAGAGCAACTGGGAGCTCAGGAGAGCTCAGCTCCAGTAAATGATGCTCCTCAGCCCCTGCCCGGGCAGTTTACCTCCCTTTCCTCCTGTTTTTCCCTTTGCCTCGCCTGAGTGCTTGGGAAATACAGGATGACTATTTGCCTGCAGCTCTAAGCCCTTCCCTCCCCCTCTCCCCAGGCTCCATCACCAATAAATCACCCCGCTGAGAGAGAGGGCCAGAGGAAACCAGAGGCACAAAACCTCAAACAGAGCCCTTTTTTCCCCCCTGCTCTCCCAAGCAGCTCTGCATTTCATTAGGCAGCCAGGCCAGCCCTCGCCCAGCTGGGGAGAAGGAGGGGAGGGGAGGGGGGCCCCGCAGGGTTTGCATGTCGGGAGCAGAAATCACAACCAGAAGACCAGGAGAAGGGAGTTGTTTGTGTTTGTCGCCGCATCCCAGCGCCTGCCTGGCCCCTGACCCTGCCTCCGGGAAAAGTGCTGGCCTGGAATAGCTCTCCCCCATTGAGGTCCCTCCGTGCCAAGGTAGCTCTGGGCACCTTCCAGCCAGCTTCTCCCCACTCCAGTCACCCTCTCACGGTGCCGACCCCACTCTCTGCCCCACTCCAGCCTCACAAAGGCTTGGATACTCTTTGGAAGAAGCCCTGGCATTTTCTGCAAGCCTCAGCCCTGCCAGGAAGCTTCACCACCTTCCCTCGCTCCCTGGGCTGGAGCACCCTGCCCAGGAAAACACAGAGCCTCTTCCTGCCCAGGGAGAGCAGCAAGGACAATCCCCTGCTCCACTGCAAGAAGCCTCCAACCCTCTGGGGACTAGGGTCCCTCCACCCACCCTAAATATATATTGGCAGTGTGTCACCAGCGAGCACAGTACATTGGAGACAGATGCGAGTCCCACGGCGGCACGAAGGTTTGGGGGATCCAGGCATGCCTCTCCTCAGCCTTTGGAGCTATCATTTAAGCACACAGTACTGTGCCATAGTACTCCTGCACCCCTCCTTGCCCAAAAAAAACCCCTGTCCTGAGGATTAGCCTTTGGCAAAGCATCCCTCCGGGGCTCCCCTGGCAGGGAGAAGTTCCAGCAGGCACACAGCCCCCAGGGATGCTCCAGTACCCCCGGGCTGCCCACGGCTCCCCAGGCAGGGAGAGGCCCCAGCAGGCACACAGCCCCGCTGTTGGCCTGCCTCCCACCTCCCTCCCAGCAGCCTGCCGGATTCCTAAGCACTGACACAGGATGCTGCAGCAATGAGTGTGCACGGCCTTCCTCCCCTTCCCCTGCCCCAGGAGAGGAGGGATGGGCGGGTGATGCCGGGTTGCATCAGGCCAGGAGGGAGCAAGAGAGCAGAGGGAGTGAAACACGGAGCCTCCTGCAAGCCCCTCGCTGCTGTCACCTCCCAGCCCCGCGGGCTTCCCCCAGCCTCTGCTGGCACCTGGCCCGGGCCAGGCACCTTTACAGGTCGGGATGATTCACACCCTTAGCACTTCCTTATTGGCGAGAGCAGGTTTTAAATTATTCCCTCTCCCCAGAAGATATCCCTGGTGAGAGCCACAGCTCACCAGCCCAGAGCTGCAACCAGGGATCACTCCTGAATGATTACAGCAGGAGAAAAGTGAAAGCCTGCTGTTTGCCCTCCTTCCCAAGCATCACCCTGGCAGCACAGCTGCCACGGTCCCGTCTCTCTCTGCCCCTCCCACGGTTTCTATCCCACCCTCTGGCTGTGCTAAGGGATTTTCCCAGCACCTCTGCTCTCCCACGGGATCTGACCTGAACTGGGGGAAGGGCAGCAGCCCGGGAGAGCGCTTCCAACAGCTCGTTGCTATTCTGGGAAGGTGAGGATCCTGCCATCTTCCCATTAAGTCATATCCTCCTCGACCCCGTGAGGCAGTTTCCATAGGAGTCACTTTCTCTCCCAAGTGATGGAAGTTTTTATTTTTATCTGGCTTATTTACGCACTTCTCTTCCCTCCTTCAGCACTGGCCTGGGCAGTGAGTTTGGGTCATTAGCCTCCCCTGGAGCTCATTCCCCAGTCCTTGCTCAGCTGTCCCATCTGTCACCCTCACCTCTGCAGCGTGAGCAGAAGGAACAGTCTAGGGATTGAGGCAGCATGATGGAACAGATGAAATAAGGAGAACAGACCCCATTTAGGTGCAAGTGATTATGGGAATTTAAAAAAAAAAAGACACTGGGTGAGGAAAAAGAACAAAACAGAGCAGAATAATTGATTTCAGAAGTAACACAGTGCTGTTATTATAGGTCATTTTTGATTTGAGGCTCATTTGCTGCAGACCCCTCTGTAACGAGCCAATGGCAGCATCCTGTGTCCATTATTTTTTTCCAGCCCCCTCGGCCACAGCAGCCTGAAGCTCCCCAGGGACACGCACGTCCCAGGGAGCAAACCCCACATGTCATAAAAACACAGCCACGGGAGCAAGCGAGGCGTGTGTCAGCACAGCAGATGGAGCTGGGCCGGGTCTTTCGGGGACACGGCTCTGTGACCATCAGCCCAGGAGTGAGAACTCACTCACCTCAGGTAGCTCCACAGGAGGTCACACCAGCCTGAGGGAAATGCGTGGGCATCTCTGGGCAGTCTCTGCCCTGCTTTCAGAGGCCAGCAGCAATTAAGCTGTTGCACAACTCTGGCAGATCGAATAGATAGGAGTGCTGCTGGTGTTCCGTGCCAGAGGGAGGTTGGGTCTTGTCTGCGCAGGGACACCATGGACACACGAACCAACAGGATCAGATGATCTTCCAGGGGTTGGATGCCCAGAAAACCTTTAGAAATGCCAAGATCAGGAGTCTCCCCATCCCATTTCAGGACTCAGGAGCCGGGCAAAACCATCCACTTCCATGGAGATGCTGTTGGTGGACAAGAAGCAGGACTGAAACCTGCTCCCCCTGGCCTTGGAAGGAAGCTGTGCTGGTATAGAACCAGGAAGTCCTTTCCATCCTCCAGCCCAGCTTCTGACTCTCAAAGCAGGGTGTTTCATGAGGGAGCAGGAGAGCTGGGGGTATAATTCTCTGTAGCCACACTCCTTCTCCTCATGCTCTCCTTTTACTGGAGAGATCCTAAGGTGACCTCCTTTCCCTTGGTGGGGGTCTTTGACTGTGAGGTTCTCCTAGAGAGCACCTGCACAAGTGAAGCAGGGACAGTCCCTTCCCATCACCTCCCAAAGGCCACCAAGTGAAAACAAATGTCTCATCACACGTCACTTCCTTGTGTTGTCTACCAAACTAAAATTGTGTGTCACCATTAAGTTCAATTATCAAGAAAATTAAGATAGTACGACTTTTGCTTTTACCTAAGAATTGAGAGCTACTAAATTGTACACAAAGTAATAGAGCTCTCTCTCAAAGCCACCCCACACCAGGCAGCTTCTCCACTATCACAGATTCTCCCCCCACTACCCAAGCACCAAGCCCGATGTCTCCAGTTTTCACAGAAACAAGGTCTAAAACCCCCACCCTACAAGCCCAGTGCCCCCCATTTGGGACAGCACTGCTCCCCACATGCCTATTCCAGCATAGAGAAAGCTGGGACCAGAGACCTTCGTGCTGGTCATCCCTCATTTCCCATCCAAGGCAGGCTCCCAAGGTTCAGTCAAATATCCCAGGCTGCATTTCATAGCACACAAACATCTTTGACTTGCTAGAGATGCAATCCTCAGTTGAAAAGTCCATTAATTAGGAGCAGAGAAGCCTCTAGTGAATCTCTCAGCAAGAAGCAGGGAAAAAAAAAAAAATCCCCCACAATTCAGTCTAATTACAACGCCTTGAGGCACTCCAGTCACTGTGAAGCTGAGGCCAAACTTTTCTCCCCACCCCTAAGAGCAGGAACTTTAACCCAGTTATAGTTTTACTGATAATGAAAGAGGAAAAAAAAAAACCAACCCTCCTGGTATTTATCATTTGAACTATTCTGCAAGTAACAGCAAGGAGGAGGCACTGAAAAATGTTTCTGGCAGAGCAGTAGCTTGTGTCCAACCGGGACAAATCCACTCAAACAACCCCAATCCAGACCTTTGAGCAGGCAACACTGGAGGCCAGTCCTCAGCCCAGCAGTGCCACAGGCCTGGTCAGACTGCACCCAGCTGCTCCTCAGGGATTTAGCAACCGCTTTCCACCCACAGACAGTGACTTCACACATTAGGTACTTTCAGAGCAAGACCTCAAATGCCACGGCAGCTCCAGCCCCGGAAGAGACTGTAGCTGGAAGTAGTGGGAGCACCTCAAAGACCCTGGGAAGGACTCCAGGCGCCCTGACAGAAGTTCCCTTTCTTTCCCAGCTCCCAGAGGATCTGGACTCCAACCCACCCCAAGCCTCTGGCGAGGCAGGGTGGATCCAGCCACAGACATGCAAAACCACACCCCGGCTGCTGCCTGCCCTCCTCCCCCCCGAGCCAGCGGGACACAAACAGGAACTAGGCTTATACAGTTGAAAATATTTAATACGTGTTGTACACGTAGAATTACATTTTATACAAAACATGATACATCACTGAAGGAGAACACTGTACAAAAATCCCTACGGGAGCCCCAAGCCTTTATACAACAAAGACCGGGAGTTACCAAGCCTAACAAACAGGCTCAAGGACTTTCCGTCAGAGCGTCTGTAAACTTCGTTTCTCTCAATAAAACACTTTTAAAAAGCACCATGTAATAGTTCTGACCTAAAACCTTTCCAAAATAGAGACTTTTATTTAATAAACTTAACACTTTCCAAGCTTAAGATACCACCCGGCAGGGGCGCCCCCGGGGTCGGCGGCAGCCAAGGAACCTCCCCCGGGCGCCGCGGAGGGCGGCGGCCCGGCCGGGAAGGGGAATTCCGGGAGGGCAGGGCCGGGGGCGCTCCCAGGGCGGGTGCCGGCAGCCAGAACCCGGCGGGGAACGGGGAAGTGCTGCCGCCGCTGCCCCGCCGTCCTTCCCGTGCGGCGGGGCAGGGCGCCGGAGCCCCCCGGCGCTGGGTGGGTGGGTGGGTAGGTGTCACCTCCGGGCCCCCCGTCCCGCGGCGGAGGGCCAAGTCTCTGCGGCTGGAACATCAGAAGGCCACGATGGCCGTGCTCCAGGGGTTGAGGGTCCGCAGCACCGGCTCATCGCAGCAAATCTGTCCCGTCTCGGCCGCCGCCTCGGCGGGCGCCGTGCCCGCCGCCGCCTCGCCGCCGTCCAGGGGCGGCCGCCGTCGGCCCTTGGGCTCCTTGCTGAGCAGTCCCGAGAAGCTGGAGCCGAAGATGCTGATGAGGCTGGCCACGTTGCCCGTCTCCATGTCCTCCTGCTCGCCCGGCGGCGAGGGCGGCGGCGGTGGCGGCTCCTCTTCCTCGCGGCGGGGCTTCTTCACCGGGGATCCCGCCTGGCCGCGCTCGCCGGCGCTCCGCTTGCGGGGGCAGTGCGGCGGCGGGGGGGCCCCGGCGCAGCCCCCGCGGTTCTCCTCGCCGCAGCAACAGCGCCGCGGCCGCGGGCCCTGGCAGTCCCTGCCCGCCTCGTCCTGCGGGGGCGGCGGCGGCGGCGGCTCGGCCGCCCAGGCAGCGGTGCGGGGCGCCGGCTCCTCCTCGGGGGGCCCCGCGGCGGCGGGGGGCGGCTCGGGCGGGCAGCCCGGCTCGCTCAGGTAGACCTGCCGGGCGCTGCGCAGCACCAGCGACACCAGGAGGTTCTTGTGCAGCTTGAGGCCGCCGCGCTGGCCCCGCGCGCTGTAGATCTTGCCCAGCGAGATGCTGACGATGCGGTGCGCCTCCAGCTTGAACTCCATGGGGGAAACCGGGTGGGCGATGGCTGGGGGTGGTTTCCGCGCCGGGCCGAGGTGGTCGGGGTTTGGTCCGCAGCACACCCGAGCTCCGCTCGCCGCCCCTTCGCGCCGCAGACTGAGCGAGCCCACGCGCCCGCGCGCCTTTTATACCGCCCCCGCCTCGGCCAATCAGGGCGCGCCGCCGGCCGCTCCAACCGCCGGCTGGCCCCCGCGCGCGCGCGCCGGCCAATGGCAGCGCGGGGCAGCGCGTTCGAAAGCTCGCCCCGCGGAGAGGGCGCTTAAAGCGGCAACGCCGGCGGGCGGTGGGGCCCACACCCGCGGCGGCACCCCCAGCTTTCGCTGAACCCCGCACGGGCTCGGCCAGGGCGACCAGCGGCCGTGGGGGTTTCGGCCGCAGCGTCCGAAACGCTCCTGCGAAAAAAAAAAAAAAAAGAAAAAATAAAAACAAACCAAGAGCAACCCCTGTTTTGTCGGGTTAGAAAGGTTTCCCGCAATTTCAGCCCGTCTCTGATATCTTGTCGTGTTAGAGAATGAACTGGTGTTGGTGTTGGCTGGAGGGGGAAATGTGTCTTTTAGTATTTCAAGGAAAATCTGCCCTGACATGGAGCAGAAAGCCATCCCTGCCCAGCTGCCAGGCAGAATTCTGCTCCAGGGGTCTGGCAGTGAAGCTTGCAGAAAGCCCAGGGTAGAAGAGGTTGATTCACAAAGTGGCTACAAGGGAGGATGGGGGAGGATAACAGGCCATCAGCATCTCCAGGGGTGATGGGGATCATGACGGACTGGAGCACTTTATTTGGGAACTGAAACCTCACTTGGCTGTAGCTGTGAGGGCTGGTGGCAGGACCAGCCTGGTGGCTGGGGAACACAGGGAACAACACAGTTACCCCCAGACACAGCTCCAGGCACCAGAGAATCCTCTAAAAAAGCCTGGAGGGTATTTCAGGGCTTGGAGTGAGGACCCTCCTTCATCCACTTGGAGTAACCACTTGCAAGAAGAGAAGTGAAAGAGCCCGAAATTAAGGAAGTTCAATGTGCTGCCCCTGAGAATCAGTTTCTGTTCCCAGTGACACATGACAACTCACTTTGATCCCTTTTTTCCCAGAGGATTAAACCACAGACTCCCCCAAAGGAAAGCCACAGCCTGTCATGGTGTTTTACCAGCAGGATCTGCCACCATGTCCTGGTTTGCTGGAAGGACAAGAGGGTGGCTGTCACAGTGGTAACAAAAAACAGGTGAAGATTCAGGCACACCAAAACAGAGTTGACATAACAAGAGCCTTCTCCCCAGAAAAAAATCCCACACTCAGACCAAATGTATGTTTTCCTCCTGCTCAAGCATAGCTTGAGGAAAACCTCAAATGACACTCTCTGGGTGTTGGACACAACAGCAGGTCAACCTGGGGTTTGACATCTCAAAATGCCCACCTCCTCCACCAAACCTGCCACGCTGTCTGAAACGACTAGGCCAGAGCATGCCCAACCACACAGCCAAAACACTGTCCAAAACAGCTGGTCCCAGCTTTCCCCCTGCCCACACCAGGGCGAGCCTCTCCCGACCGCAGGGAGCAGGGCTGTCCCCTCCACACCCGGCGTGGGAGGCCCGAGGGATGCGAGTCCCAGTGGTGGGAACCAAGGGATCCCAGACCCGCCAAACCTGCTCCCCGCACCTCGGAGGGCCGGCAACACCCTGGCCTAAGCCCTCGGGTCAATCTAACCAGCCAGGGCAGGTCTGGGCTCAGATGTTTGGGACTGCAGTCACAGCTCCTGGCCCGCAGCAGACACGTCTGCTTGCCACCCATGTCCCCTCAGTGACACAATGTTCTGCTGTGCTGCTGGCAAGAGGCTTGTACATCAGCAGGTGTGTTGCCCTGGGACTGCCGTTTGCAGGATCTGGGCACCTGCATCCTCAAGCAGAGGTGATCTGGGTCAGAAGGATAAAGTCAGGTTTGATCCGTCTCAGCCACGTATATCCCAGCTCAGATGCCGGATGAAGAGCAGCAGTGCAAAGTCATCACACCGGCTGGAAAAAGCCGCGTGCAGGTGGAGGAGACGTAGCGTGGGAGCTCCGCTGGGTGAAGGTGCCTGGATCCGAGTGGATTGACCTGTTCTGCTGCTCACCACCTCACCCCGATGGCATGAGGCACCATTTCTCTCCAGTCACTGCACTTTGGCTACCTACTCTGCCTAGGAACAGGCGGGCTGGCATCCTCTCCCTGCCCTGGCCCTGGATTAGCAGGATGGGGATGGGTCCTGAGCGGTCCCTCATTCCCCTCAGTGCTCATACAGAGAGCCAGCAGGGAGGAGCAGAGGTGCAGGATGTCAGACAGCAGAGCCTGTACCCAGTACCACCAGTTTCACCCACCAGCACCATGCCTGTCTGTCAGGCACAACCCCCAGCACATTATTCCCAGGGCACGAAAGCCTTGACATCTGCCCTGCCCCTGCCTGCTCTTCCTGCCCTTTGCAAAGAGATGGAGTGGTGATTTTCTTTCCCTGGAGGAGAACCAAGGAAGGGAAAGGGGGGAGAGGACAAGCAGCAGCGCAGGCAGAGGCAGCCCCGGCAGTGAGCAGGCAGCCGGTTGAAGCCTGGCGGTATTTTGGTGGCAGCCCTGCCGCTCCCTCCCAGGCTGATGTCATGCTTTAGTAAGTTTAAGGGAGTCACATGGCTGCTTCTGAGGTCAGTGCCTGGGGTGGCTTTGTCTGCCTGCCTGCCCTGAGCTCCTGCCTGCCCTGGGCTCCTGCCTGCCCTGGGCTCCTGCCTGCACCCGGAGCGGCCTCGCTGGCAGGTGATCCCGCTGGGGTTGCCTTCCGAACAGGGCACCTCTGTGATACCCACGGCTTGGCATCCCCGTGATTCCCACAGCTGGGCACGGCGTGGGAGCCGTTGCCTCGCTGGGACCAGCATCCCGGGCGGTTGGATGCACCTCGTGTCCACCCATCTGCCCGCAGGAGGGGCACTGCCCCCATCCTGCCGGGTCAGGGGGGGATACGGGAGAAGGAGGCGGAGGGAAGGGTGTGACGGGCGCTCTAATCTCCTCATGTGATCCAAGCGGGCTGGAAAGGGGTTTGACGAACAATTAACAATCCTCCGGCTCAGCTGCTGTTTCCCGAAATAGCTCTGGCAGGAGGAGGAGGAGGAGGGCGGACGGGCTGGCTGGCTGGCAGACAAAGGTGGCCTCTCCGCCAGCAAGCTGCGGCCGGCAGAGCCTGCAGAGGAGGCAGCCCCGGAGGCCGAGCAGCGGGGAGCCCACGGCCCCACCTGGAAAGGAAAACAAAGCGAGATAAAAGCAGCTCGAGGGAGGAAGCAGCTTGTGGTACACATAATAATTGCAGAGGGCTGCGCGCACACCACCGGGTGTTTTTGGAGGCGTTTAAAGTCGCCTTCGACGGCGAGCAGAGGAGGTCGGCGCCGGGAAGCTCGCTGGGGGTTCGTGCGGTTGCATCTTGGCCGGGAGCAGCGTGGGATGCCGGGGCTGCATCCCCAGCCGGCTGCCTGCATCCCCGGCTCTGGCGGCACCGTGGTTCTCCCGTCCCGTCCCCCCCCCCCCGCAGCTCCATCCCACGCAGCTGGGGACCGTCCTGGCACGGCCATCTGGTGCACAGCACGGCCACCCCGACCTGCAGCCGTGGGATGCGGATGTGGTTAGCAAGATCCTGTTCCGACAGCGGCGCCTGTCCCCCTCCCCACACACCCCCCGCCAGCCCCTCCCTGTCACCAAATGTGTGGCCCAGGCCCCAGGGGGAAGCCATATGCAGTAAAGAGGTGGAAAACCCTCCTGGTAGGATGGACGGTGAAATTAAGGTCTCCTCAAAGCACAGGTTGAACTCATCCATCGCTTCCCTTGGCTGTCCCAGCACCACTGCAGTGCATCGGCCCCTCTCTCTTCAATTCAGACCAGGATTTGTGCGTTAGACCCTTTCTGGGAAGAGGCTGGGAACAAATCAACCAGATATCCCTCACTAAAAGTAGGGTTGGGGCAACAGCCTTTGCACCAGCAGCTGCCTGCAGCAAAAACAGAGCTTCAGGACAGCCAAAGCCCCAGGGAGATCCAGGCACATCCCCAGCGATTGCTGACGTAAACGAAACAGGACAGGGAGGAACATTTCCAAATGGGAATCCATCCACAGCTTGAGTTCATTTCTGGATGGGAATAAACATCTGAATCGTGAGGGACCCATGCAGTGCTCAGGAGGTGGAGGAGGAGGGTTGTTGTGGTTGGGTTTTTCCCCAGAAATATCGATGGTTCGCATGGATGCGGTCTGGACCTGCCGCAATCGGATATCGGTAACTAAACCCCCAGGGCTCCCAACTGCTCTGGTTTATCCGTGCTTGGAGATAAGGTCAGAAGAGCTGGGAAACATCCCAAAACACAGCCAAGAGTACCGACCACTATCGTTGTTGAATGAAAACCAAACACAAGCGAAACAAACACAAACAAATCAATACAGACCTAAACCCAAAGGAGAGGAAGCAGCTCTGTCACCTACCCCGAAACCACTGTGAGGTGTGAGCCTGCAGCACAGCCATGTACTAGAAAGCAAAGGGGTTTTCCAGAGTTAAAAACCCCTTCCCATCGACAGAGATTATAGTGTTGATACCCCAGGCAGGCAGGCAGGACTCTCTCTGGTTTTTTTCCCGGTGACCTGGGATTCCCCCTTTTCCCCCTACATTAATGATTTAAAATTTCCCTTGCCTCACTCTGAGACACAGGCTTGGGATTTCCCTCCTGTCCTCTGGAGACTTGTGACCCAGAGCCCTTGCCCATCAGATATCCTGCTGCTACTCCTGCAACCTCTCCAAACACAAAGGGGGAAAAAAAACCCCACTCCCAGCTATCAGCTTCTTCAGGCAGCCGTTTCCCTTGGAAAAATATGGCCCCATATCTTTCAGTGGCTTATGGAACTGGTTTGGGTTTCCTGGGGAAAAAAATGCATTTATTTGTCCGGAGTTTCCTATCAGACAACCCTTCTATTGTAGTCCACCTTCCTGTATGTTTTTTTCCCTCTCTGATACGCCTGCAATGGGTCCTGTCCCGTTTCCAAAGGCTGCCTTGTGTCCAGGGGGAAAAGAAGCAGGACAGCTCTGGGATGCAGCCCAGCAGACGATCCTCTGGCTTCCCAGCCCAGCTGGTGTTTTTCACTGGAGTGATTTGCTCCCGAGCAAACTCCGTGCTGGAGAAGGCGGCAGCCTTGGCTGCTGGGGTTAAACATCCCCAATTAATCAGGAGAACTCCACGCAGAGCCAGCTGCAGTCACAGTTCAGCAATCCACAGGGTACATCCTCTGCCCAGAGGAGTCTCAGCCTAATTATTTTTTTTCCCTCTCCCTGTATCTCAATGTCACCTTCCTTGTAGCCATCGGGCAAATGACAGCCGCAGCCCTCTGCACGCCCCAGAGTGCAGATGTGTCCTCTGTGCGACTGCTTCCCGCTTGGGCCTGATGGGGAGGTTGCACAATGATGCTCTGGAGCCATGGAGCTGTTTGTTATCCCAGGAGAGGCTGCCTGCTCCACTTCCCGCTTCCTTCAAGGACCCCCCAGGGGTATCAGGGTCTTTGGGACTTGCCAGAAAATCACACCACAGAATAGCAACCACCACGGAGAGCAGCAAGGGCAGAGCAGATCCTCTCCAAGGGCAGAGCAGATCCTCTCTGTCAAATCCCTCCTCCCACCATCAAGGAGAACTGCAAAATAAAACATCTGTGTCTGCCAGCAGGCACTGACTGCCTCTGCTCCTGCTGATCTGTGCCCCTTCCCTCTTGTAAGGACCTTCCTCCAGCCGCCTTGTCCTTCACCTGGTTTGTGGGGAGCCTGGAGTCCTGGACAGGTCATCCATGGACACAGGGATTACGAGAAAGATTATAGGGAAAGGCTGCTGGAGAAAAGTTCCTTCCAGTTTCACTCACCCATATAAGTAACAAGCACTCCAGCAGTCCAGCACCTCACTAGTCCTGCAGTTTAACAACCCTTTTTTGGATCCAGGTACCGTCTCAGCATCCCTGGCATCCCATGGCAGGCAGGGATTCACCCTGCAGAAAGCAATGCCACCTTTCCCCAATTTCATTTCCCGTTTTCACCTTCATTAAATAACCGATTGCTCATGCACTGCAAAGAGGAAAATTAATTTTCTCCAAAACCACCCTTATTCTGAACAGTCTCCCTGCATCCTAACATGAATTATCACGTTGCATTTGCTCATTTATGCCATATTTGGTGGCATTTTTACCATTTTTGTCCAGATGCCCTGTCAGTCTGTGCTGCCCACAGGCCTGGCACTGTTAGGAACCCAGCTGAGAGTATGGCTGTGGCATGGAACCAGCTCTGCTGGACAGCAAGAGCCCACGAGAGACAGCCACAGCCCCCAGGAGAAGCTTTGGCCAGGCTTCTCTCCTTCCTAGATAAGTGCAAGGCTAAGGAGACCTGCTCTATCAGCTCCACCTGGAGCATCCAGCATCCAAGCCTTCTTGGCAAGGAGCAGTCACCCCTCATCATCTTGTTTTTACTTTTAACACCTCGGAGCTGCCCCCGTAGGTCACCGTGTCATAGGCTGAGCCTTGTGTCATCTGTTCCCTTTGTGTCTCTCAGTGAAACCTCCAAGGATTTGTGAAAAATTAGGTTCAGGATAAACACAGAGAGGCCGTGAGTGGGTAGGATTTGATGAAAACCCTCAGGATTTGATGTAAACCCTCACTGTCCACCACAACCCTGAATATTTAGCTACAGACCAGTGTTTTGTATCATTATCACTGTCTTAATCCTCTTAAATCACCACTGAAAATTTTCAATTTTCACTGAAAATGCAAACAAGGAGGAAAAACACCAAAGCGTCTGAAACTCTTTATCACTTCTTCTTTTAGCTCTAAAACTTTTTCAGGGGGCAGGGGGGAAGTCCCCTCTACTTTCATAAATCCAAATTCAAACCAATGCAGCTTTTCTCCAAGAGGAAAAGCCATCAAACGCATATTCTTCACACCAGGCTGGTGTGGAATCACACACACACACACCCCCCTGTGCATGTACACACACGCCACAAAGATTTTCCTGATAAAAGTTCCAGGGAGCCCAGCTCTTTCCTGCAGACAGCTGGGATTTTGATGAGTTGGCACTTTTTGGTGCAGAAGTGTTTCATCAGATCTTTCCTGACCAGTTCTGCAGCTGTGTGCCGTGCACCCAGCGCTCCTCTCCCAGGAGGAATAGGTTAGCTGAGCATTCCGAAAAGCTCCTGAAACTCTCCTTGCTGCTTCCAAGCCCAAAATCAGACCTTCCCACAAGGAACATGCCCTTCTTCTAAAAAATACATAGCTGCACAGTTGGAGTGGCTTTCAGGTGAAAGCAGCAGGCTTTCAATTTACTACATCACATGAATTAATTTCCAGCATCAAAGACCAGGTTGTCTTTTTTTTCAATTTACTACATCACATGAATTAATTTCCAGCATCAAAGACCAGGTTGTCTTTTTTTATTCCTGGAAAGTTTGCAACTTCCCTAAATTTCAGTAAATAAACCACCTTACCTTCAGCCCTCAACAGCTCTGTGAAGCTCTACACTTTTTCACAAATGGACTCGATGATCTTAGAGGTCTTTTCCAACCTAAATGATTCTGTAAAAAAAGAAATCGTTTTCAGTTAAGTGAATGAAGTGCTCCCATAATTTATTAAAGGATTTCTGAAATTCCTAGCTACTCACTCTAAGAGGCTATGGGAGCTTTTCCCTTTTTCATTTCCAATGCAATGAATGTTTCAGGTGATGCACATGCAGAAGTCATGGGAGGATCATGAGGCTTTGGGGAGTGTAAGGCCTTTGGGGGACAGGGACAGACAAACTGGCCCAGTGACTCCTTGGCACTCTGTTCCTGGAGGGAACCTCCCATGCTCAGCACACGTTTGGCAGGGACATCCCAAAACCTGCCAGCGTGGGAAAACCACCCAAGATGAGGCAAGGAAGGGCCAGCAAACACCAGCCCTAAAGCTGCCACCTATTGCACCACACCTGGTGTGGGGCTGGCCGGAGCAGGAGGAGTATTTCTCACCCCCTAAAACTGCAGAAACCGGTTCAACATGTGTCACAGCCTTCCCACCCCACACTGGTGAGGAAAGCTGCTGGGATTGCAAAAGCCAGGTATCCAGTTCCCATGCTGAGGAGGCACCTCTGCCAGTGGGGTTTGTGCCCATTCCCTCAGTGAACTGGCACTGCCTTTGCTCGCCATGCTGGACCACTGCCATGTTTGGGAAGCGCAGGCAGGGGTGTGCACTTTGGTCAAAATTCGGGGCAATCCTCCTGGCCAAGCCTCTGCAAAATCAATCGTTGTGCCAGATTGTCCCATGGGAGTGAGGCAGGGACATCCTTTTGCAGAGGGATCTCTGCTGTGTGGATGTGGATGGGCACATCCCTCAGCACTCCACAGGCTCCATTCCCCTCCTGCCAGCTGCTCCAAGCCCAGGGCTACCTGTGCTCGCAGCTGTCAGAGCCCAGAGATTTAGGAGAGGTGGGAATGAGGGAGGGAGGGATCCTCACCCTGGGATGGACAAAAGCCAAGTTGTGCAGGGCTGTTCTCACCCTGAACAAGGCAGGAGGAAGGAAGCAGTGCCTGTGCCTTCCCAGGGAAGGAAGGGTAGCAGGAGCCAAGCAGACTGCCTGTAGCTCCCTCCTTTTTCCTCCCACACTGGCTGGGAACACAGCCTGGATGAGCTGCTCCTCCTGGGAACCATGGTGGGGATCCCAGCCCAGGGCAGGATGGGACCCCACAGTGCCAAGACTCTGGCACGTAGGGTGAGAGGGATGTGGGGCCTCAGAGTGCTGCAGGGAAAGCTGTTGGAGCTTCCCTGTGGCTGGAAGTTCCCCCTCCTTCTTGGCAAGTGCATATTACTCATTTTATCAACTAGGATAGCAAATAAGCAAGGAGTGAGAAAGGTACCTCCAGTGCAGGGTGCAGAATAGAAATGAGCAGTAGGTGGAGGAAACCCTTTCAGCAGGAGATCCCTGTGCCTGTGCAGAGCGGGCAAATTGTTGGGAACCCTTCTTTTTCTGGATTATCTCCATGTTTGGGCACAGGTTTTTGTGATGTGACCAATGAACCTGGGTGAAGAGGCTGGCTGGCTGGTTTGTATGAGGTTTGTAAGACTGCAAATGCTGTGAGGGAGAAAAAAGTTACTGTCCTGGCTTTGGCATAAAGCACAAAATGTCCTCCACACAAAATAGTCTGGCATGGACAATACTGCTGCTAACTCCAGGTGTGTGAGGAGATGGTGGTTGAACTCCTTACCTCACTTCCTCTCTTCACTAAGAAGGCTGCTTTTTGTTCTTCTTTTTTTTTAATTAACATTATAAATCCACATAACACAAGGGATAGGACATACACCACCTTCTGCACTGCCTTGCTGGTGGCACAGTGATGCCGGTGATTCGGTCTGGGCACTGTTGTGGGAAGGCATTAGGTAGGAATATGGAACCACCTCTGTCATGATAGGGCTGCTGAGACTCGGGCACCGAGGGAAGTGATCCCACCCCTCTACTCAGCCCTGGCAAGGCCACATTTGGAGTACTGTGAGCAGTTCTGGACTCCACAGTGTAAGAGAGACGTGGAGCTCCTGGAGCAGGTCCAGTGGAGAGCTACTCAGTTGGTCAAGGGTCTGGAAAATCTCGCTTAGGAGGAAAGGCTGAGGGAGCTGGGCCTGTTCAGCCTCGAGAAGAGGCTGACCGAGAGAGGACCTCATCAATGACTGTATCTGAAGGGAGGGGTCAGAGGATGGACCGGGCTCTGCTCAGTGGTGCTGATCCGTAGGGCAAAAGGCCACGGGCAGACACTGATCCACAAGAAATTCCGCCTTAACACGAGGAAGAACTTCTTTACTGTGCAGTGGAACAGAGACTAGGGAGGGTGTGGAGTCTCCCTCACCGAAGATATGCCAGAACCGCCTGGACACAATCCTGTGCCATGTGCTCTTGGATAACCCTGCTTGAGCAGGGAGGTGGGACCAGATGACCCGGAGTGGTCCCTTCCCGCCTGACCGATTGTGTATGTGATTATGCGGGTGTGAGGGACCCCGGGACGAACTGCGGAAGCTTCCCTGGCAGAGCCGGGACCGCCCCACGATCCCGCCGGGACCGACCCCCGCGCGCCATGGCGGGGGTGACGTCACCAGACCACACCCCTATAGGCGGTGCTACTGGGGGCGTGTCCTGGTGGGGGCGTGACGGGGGCGGGGCGTGACGGGGGCGGGGCCTGTGGGCGGCCGTGGCGTGAGGCGGCGGCAGCGCCATGTCGATGGAGGACCCCTTCTTCGTGGTGAAGGGGTGAGTGCCGCCCACGGGGGGCTCCGGGCCACGGCCGGAGCGACGGGGAAAGGGCCGCGGGCGCTCCCGGGCGCGGAGCGGGAAGGCGCGGCCGCCCCGCAGCGCGGGAGGCCCGCGGAAAGGGGAGCGATCGGCGGGCGGGGGTCTCTGTGTGGGGGGGAAAATGGCGGCCGGGCCCCCCCCGCGCTGCCGAGGGGCTGAGTGTGGGCACCGCGGGGTCCGGCGGTGGCGGCCGGGCACGGGAGGCGCCGGGGGCAGGCGGGCAGGGGTCGGGCCGCGGCTGGGCCTCCCCGCGCTCCGCGGGGGCACCCCGGCCCTGGCTGCAGGTGCGGCCCCGCGGGCAGCGGGCACCGCGGGCTGGCGGCTCGGGGCTGGGAGCCCTGGGGGCCGCGATGTCCCTGGGGGAAGGGGGAGAGGAGCGGGGACCAGGCTGTGGGACGGACAATGGCCGTGAGAGGAAGCGATCGGAGAGGAGACGGAACACAGGCAAACACAAAGGTGGTCAAGGGAAAATGATTCTTAATAAGGTGAAAGTAGCTCTGGAGCTGCTGGAGAGAGTCCAGCAGAGGCCACAAAGATGATTTGGGGTCTGGGGCATCCCTCTAATGAGAAGAGACTGCAGGAGCTGGGCCTGTTTAGTCTGGAGAAGAGAAGTTTGGGAGGGGATCTCATCAATTCACATAAATATCTCAAAGGTGGGTGCCAGGAGGCTGGTGCCAGACTCTGTTCAGTGGTGCCCAGCAGCAGGATGAGGAGCAATGGCCATGAACTCAAACACAGTAAGTTCCACCTCAGTATAAGGAAGAACTTCTTTACGTTGAGGGTGGCAGAGCCCTGGAATAGGCTGCCCAGGGAGGTCGTGGAGTCTCCTTCTCTGGAGACATTGCAAACCCACCTGGACACATCCTGTGTCACCTGCTTCAGGTGACCCTGCCTTGGCAGGGAGGTTGGACTGGATGATCTCCAGAGGTCCCAACTCCAGCTATTCTGTGATTCTGGGAAAGCACTGCAGTCTCAAAACACAGCCGCGGGGCCACCTTCAGCTTTGGCTGGGGGATGGTCTTCTGCTCCATGTCACAATGTAACAGCGCTGGGGAGCAGCAGAGAGGCTCATAGGGGGGTGATGGGGGAAGCCTCGGGAGTGCAGGAGGTGTGGGAAGGGATGCTGGTGCAGCCAGGGAAAGTCAGTCCCTCTGCCAGGTTGAAACGGTGCTAAGGGGAAAAAATAGGAGTTGCCATGGGTGGGGAGCAAATGTCCTGTCAGACTTTCCAGAGAGATTCCTGCGGCATTTGGGGAAGGGCAGGGAGGGGAGAGGGGATGTGCTGCCACTCCCAGAGTTAATTATTACCTGGCAGATCTGAGGGGCTGGTGGTTGTGGAGCCAACCAGAGTTACATTTAGCTTGCTTTCCTGGTGTCTGTAACTCTTCCCCTCGGAGGGCATCCAGCTCTGCTTTACAGTCCTGCTTCTGGGTACTTCCACAAGTGTGTTCAGATGAAGAAAAAAACAACCAAAACACAAAACCAAAAGCACTGCTGGCAAGTAGAGTAGGGAATGAAGTTTTCCAGCTCCTCAGTGTGGGTTGCTGACTTTAGGGCACTAGATGTGGCAGACTCGGAGCCGTGGGCGTGCGGGAAGAGGAGGGGCACGCGCTGGGGCGCTGAGAGCTGCAGCTCAGATAGGAGTTTGAGGACTTCAGGCCCTGGTGTAACAGTGAGAGCTGCAGTCCTGGCACCCGTGCAGGGTGTGGGCTCATCTCATCTGCCCTGAGCTTCTCCTGGTGTTAGCCTGCTTTCCTTCAATGGGGTGAAACAGCTGCATCTGACATGGATGCTGTGTGCAAGCTCATGGTGGCCACCTTTCACACCAGCACAGTCTGGTCTCGACTTAATCCCAACTCCCTGTGAACCTGGGGGAGCAGTTCACAGCTCAGGATCCCAGGGTTTGTGAATACAGATTACCACACTGAGGGCCCACCACCCAAATTTACAAACCTGCTTGCCCCAGAGCAGTGCTGTCAGCAAAGTCTTCCCCTGCTGTGAATGCACTCGTCTCCAAAAGAGCTTAGAGCAGCAGAAAAAACTTGTGTTCCCTAAGCCAGCGTAGTAGGGCTGTGTATTTTTTTAAATGCTGAATTAAAATAAACAGTGCTGCACTCAACAGTCTGCCTGGCTGTGTTGTAGGGACAGTTCCTGTAACTCTGTGTGCCCTTGGGGTATCTTACACGGGTAGTCAAGAGCCTTCAGAGGAAAACTGTTGAGAGGAATGCAAAACATGGATTGCCAAAGAGCTGCCTCTTTCAGACCCTCTGCCCAGGCTTGCCTGTGTGACACTTCCCCTGAAGAAATAGGTCCCTTCATTAATAGCTGTAAGTTGTTGCTGCTCAGCACCTTGTGCTGCAGCAAGAGACAGGATTGTCCAGGAGGTAGGGCAAATCCTTATTTTACAAACCAAACTAGTTGTTTGAAGGAAAGATGTTTGGGTGGAAACTGTAGCTTCCCTGCTCAGCTGGACACGGGGCTGTCCCAGTGTCACTGCTGCGGGGCAGCTGATGATAATTCCTTGGCTTCTCTTCACTCACCCCGGCTGCAGGGAGGTGCAGAAAGCCGTGAACACTGCCCAGGGGCTCTTCCAGAGGTGGACAGAGCTCTTGCAGGATCCCTCCATCGCCACAAGAGAAGAAATCGACTGGACCACAAATGAGCTCAGGAACAACCTGCGGAGCATCGAGTGGGACCTGGAAGACCTGGATGAAACCATTAATATCCTTTCTGTGGTCCTTTGGAGGTGGGGGCTTGTGGTTCCCAAGTTGTACTAAATCCCCAAGTACCAGTGCTTGCCATTTTTTGCAGGAATCAGGACTGTTTGGGATTGAATTTAACATTTACATTGGCTCTTCTCAAACCGCAGATGAGAAATTAAGGCAAGGATTTTCCCTTTGCCTTTTTGTTTCCCTTTTTACAGGGTATATTCTAAGATGCTTTGTTCCAGAAAGCCCATTGTGTTGTATGAATCTGGATTTCTGCGGAGTCAGTCGTACTCTAGGCTGGCTTCCAGAAATACTCCTTTTCCCTTGTGTTCATCCGAGCGCTCCTGAAAGTGCTGCACAGCATCACAGAACCAAAAAAAAAAAAACACGGAAAGGAGGAACCTACCGCTGGCGCATGGTACATTCCTGCCATGCCTGTTCTTCCGTCCAGTGTTCTGTACTTCGCTAATCAAATTTTGGGAACAGGCACAGAACAATGGCCACTTGGCACGCTTGGGGTTTTTGTGTGCCCGTGTGTGCACCCAACACCACTCTCCGGGGACTCCTTGACTCGCTGCCCACGCATTGTTGAGGCAAACCCGCGGAAATTCAACCTCGATGCGACGGAGCTGGGCATCAGGAAAGCCTTCATCACCAGCACACGGCAGGTGGTCAGGGTAAGGAATGTGGGCTTGGGGTCAGAGCCTGGGGAAGGCAGGGGGGGTTAAAAAAAGGTGGTTAAAAAAAGGCAAGCTTGGGAGCAGAGAATAAACCTGCTACCTGCTCTGTCCCAGACTTCCTCCTCTTCCCTGTGCGCTCCCGCCTGGGGCTGCCCAGGTGGGTTTGGGAGTGCGGGTGTCTCATGGCATTCCCTCCTTTTCTGCTGCTGTCCCTGGAAGTCTTCACACTTCTCTTACAACGTGTAGTAACTGGGGGGGAAGAGTAAAGACCCCGCTGTGATGCAGGGGAGGCTGGAGCCTCCCTTCAGAGTTTAGGGAAATCACAGCTCTCCTGACCACTTGTAGCACTGGTTTTCAGAAATAGGGAGACCACTTTAAACACTGGCAGATGGTTAAAGCCTGGTGTTATTGACATGGTGACTTCAACTTCCTACCCCTGAAAAATAGTCCAAGCAACCACTAGATTTATTTTTAACTCAAGGAGGATTTTTTTTTTTAGTTTAAGATCACACTTCAGAAGCAAAAAGGGGATTTTAACAACTTGGTAGCAATAAAAAGAGAAGAAATGTCTTCCCCAAAGCCTCACTGCCTGGTAACAAGCTGCTAGTTAGGAAGTTTTCTCTCTATTAATAGCTGCACTGAGTTTCTGCTGCCCCTCATGACTCTGATGTTCCTGCTCCACAGAATGCACTGCTGTGGCTGGCAGCAGGCTTGTAACCCCACCTGCAGTCCTGCGGTCTGGGTGCAGTTCCTAAGGCTTACCTGGGAACTGATCCCGAAACCTCGCTGGCCCCAGGTAGCAGGCATGTGCTCGCTGCCTTGCCCCTGCTGTGGTCCACTCCCAAACAGGCAGGATCAGGCAAGTCTGCTCTCTGGTCCTCTTTACCTGGCTGAAAACTGCTGGCTAATGGCTTTTGGAGCAATGTCTCCTACTGGTAAATGAAACTGGTTAGTGGCAATGTGCAGCTGACTTCCAGTTTTTGGGGAGGAATTCGTGATGTGCAGCAGCACATGCATTATTAGCCAGTGAGAAGTAACCGATGGGATCTGGTGCCTCTTGAGTGATGAGTTGCACATCTCTGAACAGTAAAACACACCTGAATGCTCTGATGACATCAGAATTGTGCTGGGGGATCAGCCTCTGCCAGATCATGTTGACTACTTGCTAATCTATAAAAACTAGACTATGTTATGTTGAGATGGGGAACCTTCTGTGGTTAGTGACCTTCTGCAGGAATTCCACAGCAAAAATTAATTGGTAAGGAGAAAAACCTAGGCACAGACAGAGAGGATGGCCACACGACAGGAAACCTACCTCATCCTGTGCAATATAAAACCTGGGAACAAAGCACAGGAGTTTACAGGCTTTCAAGGCCTTAAAAAACATTACTCTTCCTTACACTCTGTCAATGGGAATATTAGTTTATTATACAAATCAAAGTGTTTCTGGTTGTAGTAGAGCAAAATGAGTCGTAAATAAGGAATATTATCAAAATATCCCATTGCCATTGGTTTTAGCATTAGTAGAACAACATGAACTGCAATGAAACTTTCTACGATATCTTTCCAGACTCTTCAAAACTGTACATTCTCAAAGAAAACCTCCCTTCCCTTGCTGGGTATAGACAGCCCTGTAACACCCTGGAACTGCCTGTCACCTCAAATCCAGTGCTCACATGCTGCTTCTTTTGTTGAACAAACAGGATATGAAGGATCAGATGTCGAACTCCTCCATGCAAGCGCTGGCTGAAAGAAAAAACAGGCAGGTGAGAGCCAGAAACAGGCAATATATATCTGTTACAATGTATATCCTGTCCGTAGTTGATTCCCTTACAAACCTTTGTTCTGGGAAGGGGTTTGCACGTGGGGGCCGAGCTGTGTGTTTGAGCCGTGTCTGTTTGGCTGACCTGGGAGAGCTGGTTCTCGCAGGCACGTTGCTGCCACCCTTTTCCAAGCCTGTCTCTCAAAGCAGTAAGTCAGCACTTGCCATCTGTCTGTGTCTTCAGATCTGGTTGTGTACAACTGTCACCGTTGCATCATCTCTTGGAAAGGGAAATCTCCCTCCTCCTCCTCGGGGGGAACCGCCTCAGAATCCATGTCAGTGAAAATGTAATCCTGCTCTCTGCTGGATTGAGGAGCCAAGATGGTGCAATATCCTTTTGCACAGCTGCCTCCCATAATAGCCATGTGAGAAGATGGAAGAAGCTCAAGGAATCTCGAGTTGTCTGCGCTTGTAATCTAAGGCATAGAAGTAGATGCAGCTTGTGCTCTTTCCTGGCTGACAGGGATGCTGTAAGGAGATCCCAGAGCTGACTTCCAGAGCCATCTCAGTAAAGGTGGTGTGCACAGTTCACTTGTCTGTTCTGCATCAGCCTTACCACCTGTGGCAAAAACAACAAACTGCAACAAGCCACTGAGAAGCAGAGAGCTGGTTCCTGAGCTTGTCACGGGGCTAATTGATGTGCTTGGCAAACACTCGAGGCAGCAAAGTCCCTGACACCCTTGCTCAAACAAGCCTGTAGCTTTCCCTGGGATTTGTTGCTTCCCTTTGCACAAGGTTCCTGCTGGCTGTGGGAGACCATATGGCCCAGCTCACATGGCGACATCTGGTCAGGAAAACTGACTTCCCCTTGCTGCCTTCCTCTCCCTTCCCAGCCCCTCGCCTTCCCTCCAGCCCACAAGGCTCATGCTGGGCTGCAGAGGCTGCTGGACTCCATGTCTGAGAACATAGAGACCATCTAGTTTTCAACCTGACAGAGCAACCTGGTTGTTGTCTTGCTTTTCTTCACAAATACTCAGTCATCCCCTCCTGCCCACGAGCAGGGGCTGCAGGATGGTCTTGTTACAAGTCAGCCTTGCCTCCACACTGGTGGGCACAGCTCCCTAACTCATCCCTACTGCTGCAGGGTGCAGCTCCTCACCTGCAGGTCATGTGCATTGTCCAGCATCCATTGCTTGTGTTACTCCACTTCCAGGGACCAGACATACTCAGCTGGCTCTGCACAGGTCGTAGGGCAGGGAGCAAGTGTAACCTTGTAAGCTGGCAGCTGAAGTGCCTGCTGGAGGGACAGGCAGCCTGGATCATAGAACATAAGCATACAGCACTGCTTTGGTTATATTGCACTATCTTACTGTCAGCTCAACTGGTTAAGTGCTTTATCCAGACCCTCTTAAGCCCCTGTCATTAGCAGCACAGCGCTCAGTTCGAGCTGTACATCTGTTAACACAACATATCCGGATACTTCCCAGCTCACATGTCCCAGCACACAGTGCTGTGCCTTTTGAGCAGGCCTTTGCTAGTCCTTTGTGCTGTGCAGACCTCCTGCCGTACTCCAGCTCTCCTGCTGCTGGAGAGGCATATCTGCAATACGAGGCTGCAGAGACTTCCCAGGCTGGCATTTTGGCATTGTATTGGTTTAGTCCATGGCAGCAGTTTGGCTGAGTAGCAACGGAGCAGGAGGAAAGGGATGCTCTGTGTGTGTACAGGAGTGTTGCCTTGTCTGCCTTCCCACTACACCCTGCAGATGGGCTGTGAGCAGACACAAGGGTGTTGCTAAGGGCTCTCTGCATCTGTTTAGGCACTCCTGGGAGACAGTGGGAGTCAGAGTTGGAGCTCTGGACCTGACAAATACAGCCGTCTGGACCGGGAGCTGCAATTAGCAAATTCACACTTCATCGAGGAGCAGCAAGCGCAACAACAGGTAAGGCAGCTGGCACCATGTGGAATAAATAGCTTTGCTGCCAAATGGGTGCTGGGGGATGAGGTACAGGCAGTGAGAGCCAAAAAAAAATCCAGTCCTTGGCTGGTCTGGATCCAGGAGCCTGACGGTCGTCTTCTTTGCCTGTGGCATGTATCTTTGTCTGTATTTCCTGTACAGCACAGCTTTGGATGCATCTTGGCACTGAGTTTTTAACCTTTGAGGCATGAGGCTTCTGCTCTGTTTAGAAGGCAATCAGCATGATCTGGAATATGTAGCATGCTGAGCTGTAATAGTACAAGGATTGCTGAAATCCTTGGAAGAGTAGAAATGTTGCAAACAGAAAAGAACCCGTTTCTCTTATGCAACTTCCCCTGGTTAAAAAGTGTTTGCTGTTGTTGTTGTGCATCTCCCTCGGAACAGGCTGGGAGCAGGAGCACGCGTCTGCTTCCTTTTCCTGCCTTTGTCACCGTGAGATTAGTGAGAAAGCCTGAGCTTTGGGAGAACCCCTGGCGAGGCACTTCCCAGCTGACACTTCCCAGCTGACAGGGGAGTTTGCCTGGAGAAGTGCCCGGGCTGGGCACAGACCATGTGCAGCAGCCCAGCCAACTACAGGCCTTTACTCAGGCAGCCTCTCAGAGGTGGCAAACTCTGCTAAATCTCCTGACCTGTGACGCCTCCCCAGCTTCCAGAAGTGTTTTACCTACTGACTCTAGGAAGATAAATAGATTCAGAAATAGGTAACTAGGGTAAATCTAATCCTTAGCATGACTCTGTCCTGAAAATGACTTAAAACATCAGCAGACTTATTCCTTTGGCACACGGAGCCAGGCTTGCTATTTTTAGCTGTAGAAGCTGCAACAGCCTCTTACTTGCATTAACCCCTTGTTAGCTGCAGCATGTTCCAGGTTGCATTTCCCAGGCACAGCATCAGCATGGCTCCCAGATGTCCTCTGCCGTACTTGCTTACCTTCCCAAGGGTTTGATGACCAGTTCCTGTGGCTTCCCACAGTCACTTTAGCTGTGGGTGCGTTGTGGCCGAGCTGAGGCTGCATTTGCCGGGATGTCTGGAGGCTGCAGCCTGCTGTGCCATGGGGATGCCATGCCACAGAGGCTTTCCTGTGGCTGTCACCTCTCCAGCATTTCTTAGGAACGCGCTCCTCATTCCTGGTGGCTTAAGTCTGAGCCCAGGCCTCACAGCTGATGTTGGCTGAGCAGCAAGTGCCTGTCCACTGGATCAGCTTGTTCCAGCCCAGCTGCAGGAGGCAGACCTGTAACTGGCCCGTTTCCCTTCTCTCTGGCCCCAGCTGATTGTGGAGCAGCAAGATGAGCAGTTGGAGCTGGTCTCTGGCAGCATCGGGGTGCTGAAGAACATGTCCCAGCGCATTGGCGGGGAGCTGGAGGAGCAAGCAGTGTAAGTGTGGGATGCGGCAACAAAAACCCGGTATGGGGTTGGCTGCAACACAGCTGGAGGTCCTCAAGCACCTCTCTCTGCCCCTGTTAGGGCCTTGAATTTACTGGTCCCTCAGGCAGCCTTTGGAAAGCATTTTGTACTGTAATCTGCAAGGATCCAACTGCAGCCTCCTTCATTTGAAAGCCTGCACCTAGGGCAGGCTTAGCTGCCAGCTTACCTTTCCTCCTCTTTTCTTTCCACATGCTCCCCCTTAGGCAGCCAGCAGACAGATAAGAAAGGGAGGTGCTGTGTAAGGGGGGATACTGAGCACTTGCCTACTCCACAGGGTTTTGTGCTGCTAACTGCTGGAGCTGGGAGCTCTCAGCTCTGCCTTGCTGCCCTGAAACACACAACACAGAGGTGCTCTTCATCATTAAAGCTAAAAATAGCCCTCACCCACGCAAAGGGTTAAAGGGCAGCTCACAAAGTCATTTGCATCCACCCATTTACATATAAATTAGATTTCTCTCCCAGTTCTTGTCCTTTGCAAACAAGTTCCCAGTTGTGCAGGCTAACAGCAGTGCTTCCAGAGAGGCTTGAAGGGTTCATACCTAAAAACCCTCCTTGTTTGGCTGGTAGGAGTCTGGAGGGCCGTGTCACTTGTGACGTGGTGTCGTCTTTGATGGAGAGGGGGGACTTTAAACCCACCCTCTCTGTGAAGTCCTGCTGTGTGAGAGTCCTCTGCTCTCACAGAAGAGGTCAGTGTGGTATGTCTGTTTTCAGATAATCACACAAGCCATCGGTGCTTGCTAGAGTAGCACACAACTACCACAGTGAGGTTTTTACAACTCTTCCTTTCTCCCCACTGAATGAAGGTTTAACAAGTGCCCTAGAGCTCCAGATGAAGGAAGCTGTCCTTTTAAACACATTAAGCTTTAAAGTCCCACTGGCTGGAGACAATTGGATTTGTACCTTGATTCTGGATGTGCAGTGGCATTGATAAAGCATGGATTCAGGAAGGCTTTCAGATTCATTGCAGTTGCTGGGTGGAAGAAGTAGAGAGGTAACTTCCACGCAGAGCTTAAAAAGCACCTTCAAAGCAATTGCAGATCTCATTCCCGCTTGATACATGACTGAAACAAGATTTTAGCTTCCAATGCAAGCCTTGAACAAGAAAAGAGATTTAAAGTCCAAGCTGCCACCTAGATCTAACTAGTCCCTGCTAATCACAGATTATAAATGAGACTTTCCTCTTGTAAGGAGGAAAGCCCCCCCCCTCACCTTGCAGATGCGTGAGAGCTCAGCCGCGAACACACAGCAGGGATCAGTCTGACAGGAGTCCCAAATTACTTCCTGCTTCCCACCAAAGCAGAGCTGCTGCTTCAGCAGGTTTTTTCTCCCCTGGGGTGCTTCCAGGAGATTGAGGCGCGCTCATTTTCTCTGCCAAAGTGTGATACTCTGATCCCATCAGTGTTTTGATCAGTGTGTGTGAGCACACTGCGAAATCCCAAAGGGTTGTGCCACCTGCTGACCAGTGTCCTGCTTCTGTGTCCCCAGGATGCTGGATGACTTCTCCCACGAGTTAGACAGCACTCAGTCGCGGCTTGATAACGTCATGAAGAAGCTCGCCAAAGTGTCTCACATGACGAGTGGTAGGTCCTGGGAAGTGGGATCCAGTCCTGGAAAGGCAGGGATAAGCCCTCAGATCTTCGGGCTGGGACACTGTGTGCTCCCACCCACCCAGCAGAGGGGAGGGAGCAGCTCTCAGTGCTTGAACAAGGGGGAAGACTTCCAAGCCCGGCAGCTGCCTTTGTTTTATTTACAGATGCCTTTCTATTTATGCCGCTACTGCTGGGAAAATCCCCCTCTGGCTGGTAGGAGGGGAAGCTCTGCAGCCTCCTGCTCTGCTGCAGTTTCCCGTGCTGCCAGTGGAACAAAAGCTGTCAAGGTGCCATTAACCCTGGTCACTGTGTGTGGCTTCCCCCACACCGGAATGCCTGCGGCAAGCCCCTTCCCAAATCCCACCTGCCCTCGGGCTGCTGGCGCCTGCAGGCCTGTGGTTGATCAGATCAGCTGGTGGAGGAAAGGGCTGAATTCTGTGCTGAACCCAGAGAAAAGTCCTTATAAGGCTGTGCCTGAAGCCGGTGGGCTGGCGGAGCGCCACGGGCAGAGCAAACAGGAAGCCCGGCGTGCCTGCCGGGAAGTCCCCCGCCGCCAGGTCGCCTCTCCCAGCACTGGCAGAGTGCCCGGCGTCACCTCCTCCAGTACCCTTCTCCTGTGGGTGCTCAGGTACCTTGTGGAGGCAGCAGCCAACCAGGGGGAAAAGCATTCCTGCTGTGCAGGGGGATTTATGAGGTGGTGGGAATACAGCCCTAGAGAGACCACTTGGAGTGCTGACAGTGCACTTTGGGTCACCGGTAGCCCAGCAGCAGCACAACTGCTGGCAAACCTTATGTATCTGCCCTTTCCTCTGGGAAAACCCATGAATCATTGCAGAGTGTTTCCGAGTGTTGTGAAAAGAGCATTTCTGCTGGCATCTCATACCAGGGCCGACCAGGAGGGCTCTTCCCAGGGTAGCTGCTGAGCCCAGGAGTTGGGGGATGCCAGCAGCCCTGTTCCCACTGCTGCACCATTGTCTCACAGGGGCAGACAGCAGCTCTCAGAGGCAATGCAGTGTTGAGCCAGCGAAGTGTAAAGATGTCCAGGGAAACCTTATTCCTGGCCCTCTCCTAAGGGGAGCTGCCACAAGCTCTTCCTGGCAAAGCTCTTCAGGGCAGCTTTCACCAGATCCCTTCTTGTTCCTCTAGCAAACAGATTACTCCATGAATGAACAGCGAACATGGCAGCTCTCTGCTTGTTCTTTCCAATTGTTTTTGAACCAGCTTATCAAATCTGTTTGAACTTAGTTGGGGAGAAACCTCAGAATTCCCACAGCTGTTCCCGAAACCCGATGTATCCTGGAGGAGAAAGGCTGTGGCGTTGTATCTTGCAGTAAGGCATGCTCCCACAGGAACTGCTGTTTTGGCTTGTTATGGCTTTAAGCTTCTTATGGCTTTGAGCTCCTAGCAGTACAACAAAGGAAAGTGCTCCCCCAATTTTCCCTCTCCACTATAGCAGGAAGACCGATGCTTCCTTTTCCTTCCAGATCGACGGCAGTGGTGTGCAATTATCGTCCTCTTCATCATCTTGCTGGTGGTGCTCATCCTGTTCCTTGTTCTGTGATGGACTGAACTTCCTCGGACGCCCCCTCCCCGCCCCCTCGCCCCGGCAGCACGGGGAAATGAAACTCTCACTGTTTCCGTCCGCCCACAGAGATCCCCGGCAAGAAAACCCGCACCCAGCTCTCACCATCCTCCTCCGAGGACTGCGGCTCGGCTTTGCCGGCGTCTCACCTGGCCCTGGGGAGAGGGGCTGGAGGACTGGAGCTGCCTCCTCCCCTGGTGCAGTGTGATCTGGACCTGAGCTCCAGGTCTGGACCCGGGGAGCTGGAGGGGGACTACGAGCCGCGCGTTTCCACCCGGTGCAGGTAGGAGCTGGTCGCGGCGGTCCCGAGCCGCCTGCGGTGGAATGCGGACACAGAGCAGCGAGCCCTGGGGAGGACGGGACAGGGAGGAGGAATTAATGAATTCACTGAGCATTACAAACCGCGCCGCCGCCGCCAGCCACAAGCGTTACCGGGCAGCAGGAGGCCCGGCCACCCTCCCCCTGCCCCACGCTGCCTCCCCCCTGCCGCGGGCCGGCTCTGTGCCGCCGACTCACCGCTCAGAGAGCACGTTGAGTCCGCAGCAGAGCCTTCCCACCCTCCACACCTGGGCAGAAGGCAGAGCAGGAGGGTCTCGTGTCCTGCCATCGGCCACCCGGTCACCGTTAGACACTCCAGAGCTTTAAACTTGGGTTGCTGCACGCCAAGCACTGGCAATCAGCGGAGAGCTGGAGAGGGAGTGTCTTAAAGCTTTTAAAATTGCCTCCCTCATTATGCAGCCTCTGAAGCTCGTTGACTGATGCTTTCCTTGCCTTTGTATAACTGAGTCACTGCTTCTGTTTAACAGCTGCTTCCCTTTGGCAAGTGATTTGTCAGGTCTAAAATAACTTATTTTTTTTAAGGAAAAAAAAAACTCTGAAGATTTTTTTGATGACCGAGCCACGTTCTCTCTGCGGGTGCACGACATGCATGATCAGAGAAACAGTGCTCAATGATGTATTTTAAGTGCATATGAACTTGTAAATATGATGTTTTAATTTTTCCCAACCATTATTTTTTGGACACCTCCATTGTAAGCAACCAAAAGGCTGGAGATTCAAAGCTATATCATGTTCCCATATTCCTTCCCAGTCCTTTTGTTACCTCCAAGTTGTTTGTCACTTGAGTTGTCTCAGCAGTGTCAGGTAGCCAAGTTGTCTCCCTCATACAGGGAATGTGGAGTAGCCAGGTGGGCAATACCAAAATGTGGCGAAGAAAGCTCACCTGGGCAGTGTCACCGGGGAGGAACAGGCAGGCACAGGGGTCATGCTGCAAGCACTGATTATGGGATGTGGGGTGACCCTTCAGGAAAGCAAAAATGGTTTCTTACTCCAGTCTGCTCCCATATTTAAGCTGCAAACATGAAAAGACTCAGGACAGGCTGGCTTATGGCTCCCAGATGGGCTGGGGGAGGAAGTTAATTGGCACTGACGCAAAGACTTCTGCTGAAATTTCAAATCGCCCCCAAAATCGTCCTCCCAGCCTTGGAAGCTCGCCACCGGACGGCTTTACCTCCAGGACTGAACACTCCTCCCCACCGGGTTTGTGGCTCCCTCCAAGGTCTGTGTGCCCCCCGTCCCCGCCGCTGGATGCACAGCTGGCGGCACCGTGCCTTCCGCAGCCGGGTGCCGGGTGGGGGCCCAGCCGAGCTGCCCTGCGCCCACCCGGGTGCTCTCGCCGTTAACGCACACGTGGTGCCCTCCGTGCCCACCCGCACTCCTCATTTCACAGTGGCTCCTTATCCTTGCAGAGCATCCCGTTTCCTTTGGTTACGCTGCAAGGAATAGGCGGTGTCTGCTTTCCAGGGCTGGCTATTGCAGTGTCTGCACCGCTCTCCTCGGGCTTATACCTCTCCAAGAGCAGGTTCCCGGGAGCGTGAGTCTGGCCACGGAGCTGGGCTCGCTGCCGGACGGTGTTTGCACACCTCCGATCCCTGCACTGTTGTCGGTGTGGTTGTGCATCCTCTGGGAATGACTCCTGTGCAGGACTGCTCCTTCAGTAGTCCAGGGGGTGGCCCAGCTTCTGGAATCACTGCACTCCACCCAACTGTCTCTGGTCCCTTTTCCTGTGTACATTTGCTTTTCTGTCGCTGGTGGTGCCCCTCCCGTTAACACTAAATAAAGGTGCAGCAAGTGCAGATCTCCAGTCCTCACCTGACTCTTGCTCCAGGACAAGCAGAGGGTCCTGTGGCACTAGGGAGTGGGGAAAACTCCCCCCAGCATCTGCTGGGCATCACCCTCCTGGCTTTTGAGGCACTGCAGGTTTTAGGGTGCCCTCTGCGCTGTGGGCAGCTGTGCTCAGATGTTGGGGATGCTGCAGGCAGATGTGCCCAGATGTGGGACACCACCATGCAGAGGGCAGCCATTGCTGCCATGCCACCTCTGTCTGCTGGAGAGACACATTTTGGCACGAGTTTCCCCTTCCACGGCTGGAAAAAAGAACTCAAACTCTCCAAGACTGAGGTCCTCCCCACCCCCAGCAGTGCCATGGGAAAACAGGCACCCACCCCCGGCCCATGCCAGCAAGCAGAACCCCAGCCCCTCCATGCCAGCCGCAAGCCAAAGGCAGTATTTCGTTATTCCAGAGATATATTTTTGGGTTTCAGTTTAAAATAATTTAAAAGAACCTCACCAGCCTGTGGGTGCAGGTTGGCAGCACTGGCAAGGAGCCCCCTGTCTCCTGGGGTCACAGAGATGGGGCGTCCCCACACTGGTCACCCCAGTGCCCAGAAGAACAGACCTGCCTGGCTCTGTCAGGGCTGGGCTGTTCCCTGTCCCCACACTTGGGGCAGCTTCTGGAGACACTGGATACTGTCTGGGGGTCCTTGATCCCAGTCTGTCTCCAGGGGGGAGCTGGGAAAGCCACCTGCCCCCACTGCAGTGGTGAGCCGAGTACTGCACCGGAGCAGGGCAGGTCCTGGTGCCACGAGGCAGCTTGGTCCACGCTGTGCCATCCTGCAGCATCCTGGGACATGGTTGGGATTTCATTCTCCTCACGCTGAGCTTTGCAGGAGCCGTGCCAGGGCTACCGTGGTGGCGGGCGGTGCCGGAGCACGCGGAGGGACAGGGTGTCCGCCTGGAGCAGCAGCTCACGGATGCGGGGCAGCCCCAGCCCCGACACGGCCGCGCCGTTGACCTGCAGGATCTCGTCCCCCACGCCCAGGAGCCCCGCGTACAGCTTGGCCGTGCCGGCATCCGCCATCTCCTGCACGTACACGCCTGTGGAGAGGGACGGGGCGGGTGAGACCCCACTCTGCCCCCCACAGCCTGGGTGCCCAGGGGCTGCACAGTAACTGACTCACGATAAACGGCCTTTGGGACAGGCTGCGTGTCCCAAGCCATGGACTGATGGACACGGGATTGTGCGTGGCTGAAGCCACACGTGGCAGCATCCCCCCATCCACTGCCACTCCTCTGGGGCTCAGCGGGGATGAAGCAGCCCCCTCCACCCATCCCCAAGCTCCCTCCTGGGGGGGGGACGAGAGCCACCATGGAGGGACCGTGTGTGCAGTGCCAAAGCTTTGGGATGATCCCTCTGTACCTGTGTCAGGCCGGCCGTGCCCGGAGGTGACGGAGAACCCAAAGGCGCCGTTGGGGGGTCGCTGCAGTTCCAGCTGGCTGGTGCCATCAGGGAACACCTCCACCACGCGTCCCACCGCCCGCAGCCGGCCGGGTGCCCCGATGTCCTCCACACTCAGTGAGCGCCGCGGCCCCGAGCCCCCCTTCCTGCGGGGAGAGGGGAGATGGGGTGAGTGGGGACACAGGAAGCTTCTGGGGACCAGGGGATGGGGCCCCCAGTTGCACTGAGCCAACACATGTGGCTCAGCACCCAGGAAAAGCCTTCCTGGGCACAGTGGGGATGTGCTGGGCCCCATCCTACCTGTCGGCCGTGGTCTGGGGCAGGAGGTAGGCACTGGCACGGGGTGCCTTGCCCAGGAGGGGATGCAGGCTCTGGATAGAGGAGGCTTTTTGGGGCTGGCAGAAGGGTGACACCTGGGGAAAAGCACCTGGCTGAGATGAGGACAGTCACACTCACTGTGCAGCACTGCAGCGCTTCACCCACCGGTGTGCTGAAGGAGCAGGGGGCATTGGGGCATCCCACCCCCTTGGAGCACTCCCTAACCCACTGCTGAGGAGGGAGGAGCCAGTGTCCCCAGCCTGGGCCAGGATACCCACCTAAGGAGCAGCATTTCCCAGGGAGGCACCTTCCTGCTCACCTGGCTGGGACACATGACCCACAACCGCAAAACAAATTACTCCTGATTCCCCACCCCAAAACAGTCCCCCGCAATTCCTCCTTCCCCCTTCCACTCCCCTGTTGGCTCCCAGCTTTTCAAACCCAGCAGGTTTGGGGTGGCACATGCCTCCACACCCCACCAGGACCACCATACCCAGGAATGCTCCACCCCTGCCTAGCACCCCTTCTCTTGCGGGATGCCCGCCTCCCCACGGACACACCCCGCGTGGGGTGATGTCCAAGCTCACCAGCTGCAGGGACTGCAGGGAGGGCGACTTCTTCATGCCAGGGCCCCCCGAGGGGGAGCTGCCGGGGGCCGGGAGCTGCTCCATGCTGTAGCAGCGGAAGCGGCCCAGGCGCTCCTTGGTGCTCTGGCTCAGGCTGCACAGGAGCTTCTTCAGCCCCGATGCTGAAGCGCTGCTGCCCTTGCGGCTCGCTGGCCGCCCCGGCTCCCTGGGTGGAGAGGGATGATGGTCACCCACCGTGCGTCTGTCTGGGGGGCAGCAGGACTGGCAGCTGCCTTAGGGCTGGGGGCACATCCTGCACTGGCCTCTGCAGCCTTGAGAGCCAAAATTGAGGTGCACTATGAGATCAGGGTGCAGCCGCCTCCCCACAGCAGTGACCCAGCATGCACAAGTTTGTCACCATCTGAAGCAATCCCTCCCTGTTTTCCCCATAATTTCAGGGGTTTAACATCTCTCAGACCTCCCCTGTTCTCTGGCCCAAGGGATCACATCCTGCCAAGGGGCTCAAAGGACCCAGCACTGCCTCCAAACCCTCCTGCCAGGCTGAGACACACAGTGCCAGGCACAGGGCAGTGGGATCATTCTTGGGGAGCCCCAAGGCAGCTGATTTTCCCCAAAGGGGAAAACGTGACGCTGAACAAAACACTTCCATCACATTTGCTGTAACACTCTTGGCAGAACCAGATGTGGAGCAAAAATGCAGCTCCCCCAAACCCACACTAACACACTCCCAAACCCACACCCATACACGGGCACACTGTCACCCCCATTTTGTGGTTTCTGGGAGGTTTTGGAGACTGAAGGGTCGAGTCCCCCCGGGAAGCCTCAGGGGGCTCAGCCTGGTGGCATCCTGCAATGCCCAGGACGGGTGCTTGGGGCTGCACGGTGCAGAACACCATGGCCCCTCACACTCACCCATGTGCTGCGCTCCCAGCCGACTGCTGCTGCTGCTGCTGTGCTCCAGGTGTCCCAGCACCTTCCCCGGGAGGACGAGCAGCCTCCTGGGGCACGGGCGTGGCAGGGCCTGCGGTGGGGTGTGACACTGCCCCTGTAACCACAGCGAGACAGTCACGTGCCGGCTTTGTTGGGGACCCCCCAGCACCCCCTGCACGGGTCTCTTACCTCTGCCCGCCCCCGGGGCATCCTGCCCGTGGGTGTTGTTGCAGTTGTTGGTGGACAAGGCACGGAGGGGGCTCCCCGGGAGCCATCTGGGGCTGCAGGGACTTCTCCGCCCCTCTGTGCCCCCAGGCTGGGGGGAGGCAGCGCTGCCAGCATTCAGCTCTGGGCCTTGGGATCCTTGGCTCAATGCATGGCAGATGCCACTGGAGAAGAGGGTTTTCCTGCAAGGCACCTGGGAGCAGGCCTTCTTGGTGGGGGGGGGAGCAGGGAGGTGGGTGCCTGAAATGGGGGTGCTGGTCCTCAGCTGAGAGGAAGGGTCCAGGGGCTCACTGGGCTGCTGTGGGGGATGAGTGGTGCTCCCCACCCCCTTGCTGCCCCCCAGATACCGATGTGGTTCCCCATCCTCCCGGCTGCTGGCTCTCCTCGGCGGCGGGGGGCAAACAGCCCCTGTTTGGTTTTTGGCACCACCTGAGGTCCCCCCGTCCTCTGCAGGGGTGCCACCACTGGCCACACAGATCCCCTTCCTGGCCCTCATCTCCGGCGGTGGGGTGGCACGGGGGGCTCTGTGCCCGCGAGTCCGGGGGTCCCGGTGCCCCCGCAGGTGGGGGCTGCGGGGTCCTGCCTCCTCACTGTCCGTCCGGCAGCCGTCAGAGGTGTCGGTGCTCTCCAGGGCCGAGTCCACCTCGTCGATGTAGGTGACGTCCCCAATGTACGTCTCCTTGATCTTCTCGGTGTGGATGCGCTGCCGGGAGGGGAGGATCCACAGCGGGGACCCTCCGGGGCCCAGGGGCCTGATTTTGGGCTCTGTCTGGGCAGCGCTCGGCCCCCTGCTGTCCCCCGGGATGCTTCTTTGTGCCGCAGGGCTGCTTTGGGCTGCATCGGTGGCAGCTTGTGCGTCCGTGCCCCGGCCGGCGGCAGCACCGAGGAAGGAGCCGCAGGCGCTGCACTTGCCCCCGGCCGCGAGGTCGCCGCTCCGGGCTCTGGGCTGGCCAGCCCCGTCCCCCGGCTGCCTGCTGCCGGCTGGCTCCGGAGAGGAGAGCGCCGAGCCCAGCGCCCGCCGGTGCCGCAGCTGCAGCCGCTCCAGGTACCGCACCTCGGCGTCGCGGGCCGATTCGTCCTCGAAGCGGACGCGGGATGGGGACGGTCCCCGCGGCCGCCGCGGCCGCCCGCAGCTCGACTCCCCGCTGGACGAGTCGCTCAGGCTCCCGCCGTCCCGCGGGGCCACGCTCGGCCTCCCGCTGGGCTCCCTGCCGTGGGGACAGACAGACGGACACGGGCAAGCTGCAAGGGCTGCCCGGCTCCCTTGGGAAAGCAGGGCGGGAGGGGGAAAACCCGGCGCAGACGATGGGGCAAGGAGGAAAGTTCACTCGCTGCTCCCTGGCTGTGCACAGCCCTGCTCCAGCCTAAAGCTGGAATCTGGAGAGGCTGCGGCACTATCCCGCTGTCACAGCCCAACCTCCATCACCCTTCCCCTGCCCCAAGCTGTGTGGTTAATCATTCCAGGAACACCACATTGCACATGACCCAGCACACACGGTGAGATGCCGCTTTGGTTCAGCCTCCAGCAGCGAGTCTGCCCCGGGAAAACACGTCCCATCAGCTGTGAGACGCCATCCTCCTGCCATTAATGCCTCCGTGTGACCATAAAACACCATTTAATTAAACACACCCCAAATATTGTGCTGCAAAGAGGTCAGGCAGGGGATGCTCCTGCATCCAGGGTAAGAGGCTGCACCGAGCACCCAGTGGGTCAGACCCCGGCTCCACACGCGTGCCTGCACATATATGAGTGCACTCCACACAGGCAACTGCATCTCTGTGTGTGTCCCAAACCCAGCTGCAGCCCTGGGAACACCGTGGAGGAGGCAGGGGAGGGGCGGGCAGGGTGGTGGCACTGACCTGGGGTGCGGGAGGGCGGTGGGGAGGAGGAGGATGTCGTGGCTGGCACGCAGGGGGTTCGTCCGAGCCTTCATGCGGGCGCGCTGCAGCAGCTGCTTGGCCTGCTCGTGCCGCGGGCTCAGCTCGAGCTCCTGCCCAGGGACAAAGGCCCTGCGGCCCCGCAGCGGGGAGGGGGATTAGGAAAAAATAACAGGGATTAGACGTGGTTTAACAGTGACGACGAGGCTGCTCTGCCCAGGGAAAAAGGGGCTCGGCCGCCATTCGTGGGCGGGCTGGCAGCCGCGCTGGGGGACGCCCTGGCGGGTGCCCTTTTCCCCCCCCAGTGACAGGTGATGCCTTGGGGGGAGGCTCAGCACCCACAGCTCGGGCATGGGCAGCACTTTATGCCATGGGCATCCCAGAGATGGACAGGGAAACTGAGGCAGGCACTGCTTCCCATCCCCACCACTGTAAATCCCACGGCGATGGGGAGACAGGTAAGTTTGGGATGACCCCCTGACCCAGCTGCCTTCCCTTCCTTGCAGGGGGTCTTCCCCTGCACTCTCAGTCCTGCCAGCTGCAGGGTGGGGGAACTATCAGCTTTCCCTGCTCCAGCACTGCCTTCCCGGTTGGCCATGGCCCTAATCCTCCTGATTAAAATAATCAGCTCAGGCAGTTGCTTTGGGAAGCCTGGCCTTAACCTCTTCAGGGCAGGAGGGTGGGCGCACGCTGGCCTGTCTGTGCAGCACCATGGGGGGTCCAGGCTGCCCCTACTCACAGGAGGTGCAGCATCCCTGGCTCTGCCTCGCACTCCCCCATCATTGATCCAGCCACCTGAGAGGAATAGAACCACCATCCTGGGGGCCTCTCCCCACTCACTGTCTTCCCCTGTGCAGCCCCCAGCCCCTCACGCTGCTGCCCAGCTCACCTGCCCATCCCACCTCCTTATTTTTAGTCCATACCTCAAAGGTTTACCATTAGTCCAACAAGATTACACATGCCTGCCTGCCTCAATCTTCTTAAGCACCTGGAGCAAATTTCTGTCCCATCATCTTCCCCAGCTCCCTTCCCGCCCAAGGGTCCTGAGTGGGGTCCCCTGTGCTCAGACACCTCGTGGATACCCAACTCCTGCCCCAGCTTGCACCAAAGCAGCGCTGGAGCCCGGCCACACTCCTCCACCAGCTGCCACGCTGGGGGGCTGCCCCACAGCCCTTCCCCAGAGCTGCTTCATGGGATGTGTTTAAAACACAAGAGGGAAAGAGGGAAACCTCCATCTCTGCCATGCTGGGACTGACCTACCTGCAGCCCTCAGCGTCCTGCAGTGAGACCCCCGAGTCCCAGTCGCCGTCACTCGCCGGCATCTCTGAAATGCAAGAGAGAGAAAGGCATCAGCCTGGCTGGACGGCGGCCCCCACCCTGGCCCCCCTTGACAGCACCCCTCGCTTATCCCATCTCAACACCCTCTGCAGGGCTCTCCCAGATGCTTGGCTCTGGGAGACCCCAGAAGAGCAGGATATGGGGTAACAGCACATGGCATTGGGTGGGGACTGTTGGGGGGGACCATGGGGTCATTGGGGCAGATGCTGTCATAGGAGAAATTAATTCCCTTTTCTGGTGGCAGCTTCCAAAGGGACAGTGATGCCCACAGAGGGCTCCAAAAGGTGGGTTTCTTGCTCTTAGCAGTGAAATTCTTCACCAAAAAGGGACTGGCAGCACCCAGAACATCTTATTGGTATCTCCTACATCCCCAAGAAAGGGGATGGGGCAGCCCCAGAATGTGAAGGAACAAGGAGTTGCACTCACACCACGGGAGGCTGGAGGATGCCAATGAGGACCCCATTTCGCCCCAAAGCCTTTCCCTCCCACACCCTGCAGTTCTCCTGAAACAGCTGCCACCCTCCCAAAATACACACCAGGAGCAGCAAGGCCAAGCACCTCCTGCAGCAGCCGCCGGTTCCTCTCCACCCGCTCGGACAACGAGAGCCTCTCCCAGCCCTCCGCTGCAGGGGGGGACACAGAGGGACCCCCCCGGTCCCACGGCGGGGTTTGTGCCTCTTCATCCCGGGAGTGTCTCTCATGGAGGGAGGCAGAGCGCTGGGACCTGCTGCCCTTGTCCTGCAGGAGCTCGGTGCCTCCCAGCACATCTGCCCTGTGTGCCGGCACCCGCCAGAGCCCCGGGGTGCCAGGGCGGGGGGCCGGGGCCGGGGGGCTGCCATCCACAGGCTCCCCACCATCCAGCAGCCCATCCGTCAGGTAGGTTCGGAGCTGAGCCCGCGGCTCCACCGCTGCCACATCCACCCCCGGCTTCCCCCGCCGGGGCCGGGGTTTCTTGGGCGAGGAGCGCTCGGGGGTGGCTGCGGGGGTCCCCGGCCGGCCTCCCCCCCGCTTCTCCTTCAGCGCCTTCACCTTGCTTTCCAGGACGCTGTGGAGACCATGGGCGGCCTCAGGGCACTCCAGCGGGGCAGGGGTCCGGCTGCCACTCTGGCTGTGCTGCCTGGGGGGCCGCGGCACACGCCGTGCCTCAGCGGGAGAGCTCCCCTCCATGAGTCCTGCAGGGAGAAAAGCCAGGGGAGGGTGGGTGGGTGACGCCCACACCGCCCTCGCCCGCCTGTGCCTCCACAAAGGGCATCACCCGCCTGCCCCAGGCTCTGCAGAGATGGGGATACCCGTGCTGGGGGGAAAACGCGTGCAATGGCACCAGAGTGTGCTCGGGGAGGAGGGGGATAGGGAGGTGGCACAGCCACCCACCCAGAACACTGACACCGTGCCGGCATCGCTGGGGAGCGGGGGGGAACGGGGGAGCAGCGGGGGAGCAATGGGGAGCGGTGGTTCCCCGAAGCAGGTGCCCAAAGGCTGAGCTGCAGTCCGGGTGCCCGCCCACGCTGCTTCAGGCGCCCTGGGGCACCCAGCAAGATGCCCCGGAGGGAACCGGTACTTTCTGAGACAAACAGGGGCCCCAAAACTCCCCAGAACAGAAATCCCTCCCGGCTACAACTCGCCGAAGGTGCCGCCAGACAGACGCCACCCTCTGCTCCGCCCCGGCCCCCGGGGTCACACGTGGCACTGGTCCTGCGCCGGCCTCGTGGTCCCGGTGGCACCCAGGTGCCAATGCCCTCCTGCGCCCCGCTGGGAGCATCCTGTTCTCACTGGAACCCCTGGAGGAGCCTCCCCCGCGGCCAGGACTAAAGGAGCATCCCCATGACACCCCCCGGGCCCCATCACCCCCCGGCTCCCCGCAGCCCCGTGCTGAGTGGGACGGGGTCGCGGGCGGGAGGCGAGGGCTGTTCCTTACCCCCGGAGCAGCATCGGGAGTGGGCTGGGAAGAGGGAGAAGAAAGCGGAAGAAGGGAAGGAAGCAGGGGAGGGAAAAAAAAAGAAATTAAAAAAAAAAAAACAAGGACAAACCAGCAAATCCCGGCCCCTCCAGCCGAGCCTGAGCTCAGCCGCTTGGCTGGGCTGTGGGGCCGTGGCTGGCCCTGCCTCCCGCCCCGGCCGCCTCCTCCTCCTCCTCCTCCTCTGCGGGACATGGGGGGAGAGGAGCCGGGGCACTCGGCCAAACCCGGCCCGTCCCCGCTCCGGCGGCCGGGTGGCCCCGAAGGGCGATGCCACCGCGGCCACGCGACACGTCGGGGACAGAAGGGGCGACCCAACACCCCGCGTTGCCACCGAGGGGCCCCCACAGGAGGGGAATCCAACACCCCGTGACGGAGGGATCCCAGCTGCCTTGGCCCGCTCTCAGGAATGTCCTTTGTCTGGGCTGCGGGCTGGGGAGGCGGCGGGAGCAAACCCAGCCCACCTCCCCGGGCGCTGGGTGCCAAGGGGTCTGTCTGTCCCGCACTGGTGGCTGGGGCTTCCCGAGGCTCTAAAAAGATGGGGAGGGTGGTCCCGCGGGGCGGGGGTGTTTTCTTCAACAACCCTCTCCAACAGGAAAGCCTGCCGGCTGCCGGCACCCTCCTGTGAGCATCACACGTTTGCAGCTGTGCTAAACATGCCTGCTTTCCTGGAGGCCAAATCCTGCCTGGCCCCAGGGCCAGCCGAGCCTCTCCAGGCGGGAGCATAGTGGGAGCCGAGCTCGGTGCATCCACATATCATCACCCCTAGATCCAGCATGTGACACACACCCGCTCCCCACGCCCCAAACCCCCCCATGCCCCCTCTGAGACCCCGCCAGTCGGGACGAGGGTCCCGGGTGGGCAGTGCTTACCTGGAGGTGCCAGACCTGCCGTCCCTGGGGGGCAGGAGGGGCGCTGTGGGGGCCATGGGCATCCCGGCCCCGCTCCGGCTGCTGCTTTAAGCTGTGGCTTCTGATATTCGTGATTGGTTTCATAATCCCGATCAAAAGGAAATCACCAGGATTATGAAATTGTTTTAATCCTCCTGGCTCTGGCCGCGCCGGCCCCTGCCAGCACGAGCAGCAAGAAATCACTCTTATCTTCTTAAAACGTCCCCAGCCACCCCGGTGGCCCTGTAGCTCTCCATCGTGGCCAAACGTGAGAGCAAGGGCTTCCTTTCCCTGGGGGGGTGACAGCCGGGATGACTCCTTGCTCCACGGGGGACAGACCAAGCGTCTTCCCTCGGCTGCTCCCAGGCAGGAGGGGCCGTCTGACAGTTTTGTGTGGAAGAGCCCAAGGGACAGAGACTGTCCTCACTCTGCACCCCAGTGCTGGGGTCCAACCTCCCCTGTGATGCCAGGACCCATCCTTACCTCCACACCATTCCAGAAAGGGATCTCAGCTCTTCTGCCCGGGCTGAGGAGGTGAAACACGTCTGGGAGTTGTCCCCATCCAGCTGGGGACAAACCAACCTCCCGCTGAGGTGCCAAAGCAAGAGCAGGCAAACTCCTGTCACCAGCCAGGCTCTTGCCGCCAGCCAGGCAGTGCCAGGAGAGAGCTGCAGCCGGGATTAAATCTCTGGGAAGCGGCTGGTGAGAGCAGCAACAGGCTTAGAGTGATTTCAAGGCACTGGGCTCTCTTCTGGAGGAAGATTGATTGCAAGAGACGATGAAGAGATTTAAGGAGCAAAATGAAGAGCAGAGACCCCAGACAACCCAGGGCTGAGCTGCTCAGCCTCTGGTCACCCACCGTGCTGGCAGGAAAACATCTTGGGTTGGAGACAAGCTGGAGAAAGGCAAGCAAAGGCTTCCAGAAGGACCAGGAGCCTTTGTCTGGCGCAGCAAAGTCTGGGCAGGAGGTTTCCTCCAGCATCAGCCCCTGGCGCGTTGCAATTGAGCCCTGGGCACCTTCCTGTGAGCCCCTCCTGCCCACCTCCAACCCCTCCTCAGACATCTCTTTCCTCTAAACACCTCCACCTCCTCCCAGGACATGGATGTTCCCCACTTCCAGCCACCAGTAACATCCCACAGCTCCCAAAGGCACAAGAGCAGCGTTGCCACGGAGCAGTGGGAGCCAACGCTCCATGGGTGGATGCAGCACAGGGGTGGGAAGACACACACACAGAGCAGGGACAAAAGAGCCATCAGATCATTGGAAAACAAAGAGCTTGTAATAATGAAAAAAGGACAGATTTCGTAACCAATCACTTTTTCCTTTGAAAAAACACAATCACAGTAACTTTGCTTTATACAACCACCTAGAAACTATGAAACAGTATCACATTGTGCAGTATTTTTTTTTTTTTTAAACCTACTTATCAAGAAGGGAATTCCACACTTCAAAAATTATATCCATTTGGGGGAGGAAGGAGGAGACAGCTAATAGCGCAGTCACAGATACATCATGAGTCCAAGCAAGCGGCAATTCTTTGTCCTCACCTTTTCCACTGAGCCAAAAAAGAAGAGTGGAGAAGGGGATAGCAAAAGAGAAAGGAGGAGGGAAGAAAGAAAGCACCCACAGAGGACTAATCACACTCCATAATTACTTTTGACATCTACAGGGCTTCATAGAAAGATCATTTAGACCAACACAGCGGGGAGGGGGAGGGGAAGGCGGCAGTGGGACCCAGGGGGAACTGTGGCGTTCCACCCCGGGCCCCTTCCAAACGCCGATCCTTCGCCAGGAGGACCTACGGGATGGAGAGGTCATCACAAGTTCTACCAGGATGCCGAATTTCTCCTCTGGAGTGAAGAGTTTGCAATTTGGTTTCTAGAGCTTGAGGGAGCGTCAGGCAGGGTCAGTGCCTCTTGCCCACCGTGGCACAGCTGTGCCAGGGCCACAGCGGGCTCCGACTCCCACCAGGAACAGGACTGGGGCATCAGCATCTGGGTACACTCCACGTTGCTGTCCCTTTCCTCCCCTTTCCCTGCAGCCTGGATGCTGCAGCAGGGACCAAAGAACCCCAGGGATGCTGACACACCTGTTTAACCCTGTGGTGGCAGGTGACAGCTCGCCCCAAGGCGCGGAATTTGGGATGGTGTCATGTAAAGGAGGCAAGGGTTGATGAGGTGACAGCCACTGAGCCCAGCCGTGACTGCTGCAGAGGTACCGTAGGGATTTTCCACTCTTCCCCCAGGAGCCCCAGCCCCTCTTTTCCAAGGAGACAAAACAATCCGATCGCCTTCTGGAATAAAAATATAAATTTAAAAAAAAAAAATGCTTAAGGCAGAAGATCATCTTCCCCCTGCGAGTGCAAAGCAGAAGGGTGGAGGAGAGGAGGGAGGGCATGGAGCCAGGATGTGGTGTGTGAGCAAAGTGGCTTTTGTGTTCCCAACTGGAGCCAAGCCGTGTCCCAGTCCCAGGACACATCCCAGTGTGATGGCCCAACGTTGGGGACACAATCCCCAAAGCCTGGAGCACACACCATGTCCCGGTGAGCGGTGCACGGCAGCATCCCTGCAGGACAAGGCCAAATCCACACGGTGGTGCAAAACACAGGCCAAGTTCAAAGGCTTCACACCATCTCCTTCGTCAATGGAAGGTAAAATACCCGGGGATTGTTACCTCCTGAACCAGGAACAAGCTTTCCCTCCCTGTCTGCCACACTGCAGCAGTGGCTGAGTGCTGGCATGGAGGCAGAACAAGCAGCACGAGAAGTTTTTAGGGAAGTAGGAGCAGCAGCATCCAACTCTGCTGAGATTTCCACAAGAGATCTCCCCCAGTCCAAGATGTTCATGATAAAGGCTACAGCCCTTCATCCCCTTTCATTGGCATTGGACAAACAGTAAAGACACCAACAGAATGACGAGGGCTTGGAAAGGCATCGGATGAGCACCAGCTGACTTTGGGAAGGCGCCTGGATGCGAGAGGTAGGAGCTTATCTGGTACACAGAGGCTGCAGCCATGAGCACTGCAAATACATTTCTTGTACAATGTGGTGGGACAGCATCAGTTCCTGCTGATGGAACAGCTCCTGCTCCTACTTGCTGAGTCTGCAGATCCCAAACCTGCCCCACTGTCCCCCTCAGGAGCACACCCATGGCTCATGGCATCACCCTGTCCAAACCCAGGGACACCATCCCAAAGCCATGCAGGGAACCCCAGCCAGCAAATAAACTGGATGCTGCAACACCTAACCCCCTGCAATTCAAAAATCCCTGGAGAAGTAGCAGGATGGAAAGTGACAGGGAATCAGTATGGAGAAACAAGCTCAGAGGGCATCTCCTCCCCTCAGACTGGACCATCCTAAAGGTTTCACCAGACCAAAGCAGCTCCACACCACCACAACCTCTGAAAGCCACTGAATTGTGAGGTGAAGCAGAGCCCAACACAAAAAAGCCACAGCACAGACCTGCCTCAGCTTCCACTTCCCATCCAGCTGTATCCCAACAACTAAGTGCTGGATAAAACTCCCTCAGATCCTTTTAACTCTGCTCTCCATCCTTCTGGACTGCCATCCTGCTGCTCTCCCTCCAGGAGTGTTTCCAAGCACCCATTACCACAGCCTGGCTCAGGAAACGAAGCCACCCTGGGAATGGCCCCTCTCCCCTCATTCCTGCTGCTCTCCCAAGGAGCAACGGGGCTATTTTCTCTCACCATCTGCTTTGCTTCATTAGGTCTCCCTTTATTGGCCAGATGTTCTCGTAGACTCGGAGCCATCCAGCTTTAGTGCTCGCTCTCAGGAGGAATCTGCACACCTGACTTCTCGGAAATCTCTGGGAGGGAGGGAACAGGCAGACAGAGGGCTGGGAGCTAGGAGCCTTTAAAAGCCACACTTCTGGGAATTCAGGCTGCTTTCCCCCGAGACAGCATCTTCACTGCCAAAAGGGATGGTGTTTTATTTTAGGAGATAATGTTTTCTAGCTGCAGCACACCACCTCCCTTTTTTATTTTTCCTTACTTCTCATGCCAGCAAAGACAGAGAAAAAAGGGAAGGGAAAGAGCAGAGCAGATGGACAGGCTGAATTCTTGTTTCCTGTAAGGATTTGGGTAAACTACAGAGTAAGAATTTAATCACTTGCACCCTGACCCTCCCCACCAGGTTGGGAAGCAGAGGGTCGGACAGAGCAGCAGCAGGACGGACAGATGGACACAGGCCACCCTGCCATGCCCTGCTCTCCCCAGCCCAGCTGAGGAAGGCAGAGTGCTCCCAGGGGACTGGCATCACTTCCAAATCACAGAACCATGAAACAGTTTGGGTTGGAAAGGCCCTTAAAGACCATATAGCTCCAACCCCCTGCCTTGGCCAGGGACACCTTCCACTAGACCAAATTGTTCACAGTGTCTCTCTGTATTTTTAACTCCCCTCTGAAAGGACAAATTACTACTAAAGCTCCATTTCTTTGTACAAAAACCCACTTGCTTAAGTAACACCAGTGGTGTTACTTGATTTTAATTAATCCAAATAATTTTGGATTGCCCCCCTCCTGGTGCAGCTGCCCTCCCCTAATGTCCCCATACCCATGGCAGGTATGGCTGCACTCCTCCCCCATCACTGGAAACACCTACGTGAGGTTTGGACACAGCACCAACTGCTGCAACGTAAATTAGGAACCCCAAATAATTTAAGGGGCTTTATATCTCAGACTCCACTTCAATACAAACAGGAATGCTCTGTTTCAGTACAATCAACAGACCTAGAAAACAGGCTCCTGGGCACTGAGAGCAGGGGGGACAGCATGACTCCTGCTCGTCCAGCTGTCCTCCTACCAGAGCAGCCTGACACAGTGGGAGATGAGAGCACCACGACTGAGTTTTAATCTATTTCCAATTAAATGGAGAGAACCAAGTTTCCTTCTTCAGTTCCTCTGGGCAAGAGGCACAGCAGGCAAATGGAGGAAACGCAACGTACTGGCCGTGGGAGAAGCCACGCTAACAGCTAATTAGAAAAACCAACCACCAAACAGCAACTGAGCAGAGACTCCTGCAATTCCATCACCCAAACCAGAGGCAGGTCAGCAGACAGGCATCAACACAAGGATCCTACTCCAGGAGTTTCACTCCTCCCTTGCAGACCCACAGAGATCACGGTATGCCAGGGGAAGGACAGCAGGACTCTGTGGGCCTCCGTGTTTCCCATCCTACAGAAGGAGAGACCAATGAGACCATCAAATTCCCATCACTCTTCCAACATAATTTGCTCAGCAATACACCTGTCCTTCACCCAAGTCTGCTCAACAGTATCCCCCTTTCCAGCTGGAATAACAAGATGAGGCAAGGAGTAGGAGCAACAGCCGAGCCACAGGGCAGCTCACTGGGATAGCAAACAGCAGCTTTTTGCCAAACCAGAAGCCACAGGAAGAGCCTTTTTCAATCTCACCTTCCCCATCAGGTGGGCAACACCACAGTCCTTTCCATGCTCCCTGAAACACTCCACCACTCCCAAACCCCAGCCTGCTGAACCTCCTCCTCCCTGTCCCACACCTCCTCACCTTGTCCCCTTTGCTGTGCTGAGCTGCTGCAGAACACCCAAAAAGCTCTCTGCTCAGACTGGGATGCCCTCATGCCATCTAAGGATCACTAAGGCTTTGAAAAGTGCTTTTTGATCTGGAAGATGAAGTTTTGAAGCCTTTTTTTGCCCAGCGTTTTGCACTGTTGGTGGGAACCAACTCTCCTTTCCTTAGGACCATCTTAAGATCATCTGCACTACTGTCACACAGCTGCATGGAAAAGCTGGCCTTGAACTGGCACAAGAGACATGCCCAGATGCAGTAGCAGCAACTAAAAAAAAAAAAATTTCAGAAGGAGAAACTTTGGTTCAAAATAAAATTGAAAAGAAAGAAAGAGAGAGAAGGTACACACAGGTGCAAGTTGTCTCACGAGAGGGGTATTTGGAGGGCATCACCCCACAACCCTGGAGATGGAGATCTACATTCCCCACTTTGTTTTACCGTTACAACCTTCATTGCACAGGACTCAAAGTCACTCTCATATGGTTGTTAAGTTTCATAAATAATGTGAAAACTATACGCAACAGATACATCGTATTTCCAAAAAAATTATAAGAAAAGTTACATCAAATTAAAAAGTAGCTTCATGAATGAAGATACTGCTCTAAGTGCACTTTCCCTGCAAGTGCAGCCAGTGCCTCAGCGCTGGATATGAAGGAAAAAAATCCAAAAAAAAAAAAGAAAAAAACCAACAAAAAAAATCAGATTTAAAAACTTAAGTCCGGTTTCAACCAGTCAAAACCGGGCCAAGCAGAAACCAAGTGTGCTCTCGGCACTGTCCCATGAGGGAGTCCCTATGATGCTTCGTTATCCAGATAAGGTTTGTATGTCCTTGTTGAGACTGTAAACAATCCTTCTTTCCTGAACTGTCCTCTTTATTGGCAAAACAAAGTAAAATATTTTATTTTTTTTTTGTTTGTTTGTTTAAAATAGAACATTAAAATTAACCCAGAAGAAAAGAAACGAAACACAGTGAGCTTGTTGGAGTCCATAGGATCTGGTCTGGAAGAGCTCGGAAAACGTGTTCAGTGTTTTCTCCTGTTTTCAGCCGGAACTGTACCAGAGATTCGGGTTACTTGGGGAAGAGGGGAACAGAACGAGAAAACAAAGGATGTGGAATAAGAGAACGTGGCCATCTCATGTGTTGACTTCGTTTGCTAGGTCCTCTATCAATACCTTCGTGTCAGAAGCCTTGGACCTGGAAAAAAACAAACGGAAAACTCTCACTGGGGAGAAGAAATCCCCCGTTACGACACACAGACAGTAAACTCCCAGTGCACTTGGGGGGAAAATGGGGGAAAAAAAGTCTTTCTTACGCAGAGAGGGAATAAACAAGCTACTGGAACTATTTCACACCCTCCCACTCCCACTGGGAATAGCAGAGCCTTATAAAAATGCCTCAGCATTGTCCTCCTGTGGCACTGCCCACGCCTGACCACGACAGCCACCCTGTGCCCACGGCCAGTGTCACCTGCCAGGCTGTGACATCCAATGGCCAGGGACACCGTGGCACTGCTGGGTGTGGAACATCCATCCAGCCCTCCCCACAAAACCCCACCAAACCCCTGCAGCAGAGATCCTGCTTGATCTGCCACTGGGCTGCACAAAGGAGCAGCAAGTTCTTTTGGGATACGTCACTCACATCTCCATTTGCTGTGTGTCAGAGGGGTAAACGGGAATGGTTGTAGGGAATCTGACCAGGCTTTGGCCCACATCCCTTCTGCATAAAGCTTTTCAATCTCTAGCAGGCTGTTGGTGTTGGTCCCATCTGTGTACTTTAAGTCAACACGGATATGAGCCAAGCACAGCCTGAGGGTTGTGGCTCAGGCCAGAGCACACCCTTCTCCTGACAGCCACAGCCTCCTCCTCCTCCCAACCCCTCCCATGCAGAGCTGCAGGGATTGCACAACACTCCTGCCCCACTGTGCTTCAGCATTCCCCAGGAGTCCCAGCTTGTTCCCTGGCCAAAGGGCAGGGCTCTGCAGCTGTGCAGCTGGGGCAGGAGCAACACCAGGACTCTGGAGCACCATCTGATGCTCCAGAGCATAGACACTGCAGGGAAGACAAGCAGCCAACACGTTCAGGGGCTGGGGTGGGGAAGCATTTGGGGTGTAGGAATGACGGGTGGGAAGAAAAAAATGTAGAGGTTTAGGTCTGAGAGAGGAAGGAGCCTGAAATCTCACATGTGAATGTTAATTGAAGGATAACTGGAATCTTATAGGACTGCAGAATGGTTTGGGTGGAAACAGACCTTCAAGATCATCTCCCTCCAACCCCCCTGCCACAGGCAGAGATGTCACTCACTAGATCCAGTTGCTCAGGCTCCATCCAACCTGGCCTTGGACACTTCCAGGGATGGGGCAGCCACAGCTTCTCTGGGCAACCTGTGGCAGGACTTCACCACCCTCACAGGGAAGAATTTCTTCTTAATATCTAATCTAAATCTGCTCTCAGTCTGTTTAAAACCATTGCCCCTTGTCCTGTCACTATCTGCCTTTATAAAAATTCCCTCTCCCTTCTTTTTTTAACCCCTAAAACGGTCAGCCAAGAAGAAGAGAGAACCTCTCTTCCAGCTTTGCATTTGTAATCTCTGGCAACTCCTACAGGCTATTTTTGACAGAGGGGAATCTTGGAAAAAGGGAGCTCCCTTTTCCAGTGCTTTACCAGAACCCCAAGATATGCAAAGGATGGATCAATTCCCTGGCAGAGGCACATCTGTTTACTCATTGGACCTTTCTTGTTTTGGCTGAGATCTCTGCCTGATTCCCAGTCCATAAGTGGCCCCCAGGCACAAAGAGCAACGCCAAGAGGTGATTTTGCAGCACTAGAGAGGCAGAACCTACTGTGAAGCCAGACGAGGCCTGCGCAAGGACACGCTCAGGCTGCGCTTCCACTGCTTGTTCTTGCGGCGGTTCCGAACTCCGTCCTCCTGGTCCATCATCTGATCCAAGAGCGTCAGGTCGTCGGCGTTGAGCGGCGCCACGGAGATGTCCCTCACGGCACGGAACTCACCACAGTTGTTCAGGTGCTCGTTTTCCAGACGGAAGAAGTTCCACACGAACCGCCTGGATGGAGAAGAAGAGAAAATTGTCGACCGAGTTCCACTTTTACAGGCATTTCCTGTGTTTGGCAAAGCACCTGGATACCACTAACTCTTCTCATGGATCAAAGTGCCTCTGGGAATAGGCTGGGAGCAGGGAGAAACAACCAGTGACTAACAGAAGCACCTGCTACAACATCTTCCCATCATTCCTTGTCCTAACAATGACAGCCCTAATCTGGACAGCATGGAAAGCTAAAGACAACCCTCCAGCATCTACCTGAGTGAGGGCCAGCTTCAAGTTCTTCTCAGGAAGATGTGGGGTTGGGTTTCCAGCTAGAGTACAAGTGTGTAAAGAGCCCTGGGAACCCTGCAGGATCCAAATTGATGACACAGAACCCAAATTAGCATTTGGAAAAGCAGCAGAGATCGAAAAATTGGATACTTGGGAATCTAGTGAAATTCCAGCTGGAAATTTTGAGGAGAAATTTGGTAAAAACTAACCCCTCAAGATTATGTCAAGGTTCAGAATAAACTGCAAGCACAGCGTGAAGGACACAGCCCCACTCTGTGGCAGAACCCTCTACACCTTTCTTCACTCAGCACCCTGCGTGGATTGAATATTCCTGTTAGACCCAGTTTTCTGTTTCAAGGACCGTGTAGTCCACGCCCGAGGATCAAGGCACTTTTTCCCCTCACGCTCATGTTACACAGTAAAAATGCAAAGGAGAAATAAAGAGTTGAGTCCAGCAGCCTTACCGGAACACCTCGAGTGGGGCAAATACAGTAGAAATGATGTCCCCAGCGTAGGGAAAGATTTGCATGGAAGTGAGGGAGATCTGGATGGTCCACGCAAAACGCAGGATGACGTCTTCTACAATGGCACAGTAGTAGTATGCCTGAGGAAAAGACAGGAACAGGACAGCTCATCAGACACGTTCTGCACAGAAGAGACCACTTCGGGAAGCTACGGAATTTGCTGCTTGACCTTTAGCAAAGTGAATAGAAATGACCTGTTTGAAACAAATCAACTCTACTGCTGGAAAATCCCAGCCTGTAGCATGCAGTGGTCAACTGCAGCATTCTCTAAACGCAGCAAGTTTGGCTAAAATATTAAAAGCCTTTCCTAGTGTCAGAGCAGGCTGCATACGCACTTTCTGTGGGTAGACAATCCCTTCTCGGAGAAAGGTGTTTTCACCAGCATTTTTGTCAAAGAGACCCCAGTCCATCTTCAGGTCCCAAATGAGTGTATAGCACGAGCTGATGAAACAGAAGATAATCCACAGGTAGAAGAACACTTGGGTGTCACTGTGGTTTTTAGCTGGAAAAGAGAAGAACAACACACTTCTGTAGAACTGAAAGCAGATTGCTTCTTAAACCAGCTACTAACTGAGCAGTGGAAATCACACCCCTTTTATCCAAACTCTGGGAAAACCCAACCAGCTAATCTGAACCAAACTAAAAGCCTTACCAGGACCTGCTTTATATTGTTATTTAAATTCCACTTTCATCTCGTTCAACGTTTTGCACTTGGGATTGAAATTTACAGTAATATTTGGAACAGGCTCCCCAGGGCAGTGGTCATGGCCCCAAGATTCCCAGAGCTCAGGGAGTGTTTGGACAACACTCTCAGGCACATGGTGGGATTTTTGGGGTGTCCTGTGCAGGGCCAGGAGTTGGACACGATGATCCTTGTGGGTCTCTTCCACCTCAGGATATTCCATGATTTTGGACTTGTGGCAGAGCTGCCATTCTGGCTCTGAACAGCAGGTGGAAGCTGAGGGCCACATTTCGCAAAGGACACGGGCTTGTACAAGGGATACAGCAACGAGGCAATGCTCAGTCAGGAGGGTTTGGTAAGAAAAGATTTGAGTTTGTATAAAGATAAACAACTGTGAATTAGTGCATTAAATGCCTAGAAGAGCATGGGCAGTACAGGAATTACCATTAGCCATTTCGGAGGTTGTGGTGGCAAGGGAAAATAAGCAAGGAGGCAGAAACACATTAACAAGTATGTATAAATCCTGAGGCGGCTCTGACTTTTAAATATCCATATAGGGCTCCTCTTTGGAAACAAGGGGACCGTGAGCCCACCATCTGCTCATCTCGGATATGTTTTTCCAACCAAGTTGTTTCCCATTCCCCCCTGAAAAGGTTACACTGCTCTCAATTCAGCTGCATTTCCCTACATCAGTTGGCTGGGGAAAAACAAAACAGATCTGATAATTCTGTTTGCTTTTGAAAAGATGACTCATAAAATTCATACAAATAAAACACATTATGATGCTTTGGAAGGCTGAGGCACTTTGCATCTCACTGCTAGCAGGAATCTCCTCCTTTGGCAATTGCCCATTCACTTATTCTCTCTAACAAAGCATATAACACTTACAGCACATAAAAGGCATAATGTTTTCAGTCCAAACCCGATGCCACACAGCACTGTTTTCCATACATGTGTCTTTAAAACAACAGAGTCCCCGACGCTGATCACCGAGGGAGCAACAGGACAATTTGCCCTCCCCTTCCCTTTGTGTTTCTAACAATTACAATCCAAATGTAATACGATAAAACTAATGGAGGTGAAAATGAGAGGCATCGTGTAAGAGCACGTTCCTCCCATTACGCCTTTCAGGCTTCCTGGACATGATGTGCAGGATATAGGTCAAATACACACACTCCTTCTCCACTCAAAACACACCCCCTAAAGCAAACCTATTAACGGCGCTTATGCAGCAAAGCCTGTTCTGCACCGAAGCTTCTCATCGGCGGGGGAGAAAGGACACGGGATCGCTGCAGGTCTCAGGTTTGACCAGCTCCCCTGCTTCTGGGCAAGGCTGGGAGCCTCTGGGCAGTGCCCCCCATCCTCGGCTGTGCCCAGGGACAGGTCCAGCGCCGCATCTCTCCCGCTGCAGAGCCATGACGTCACCGGGAGCAGCGCACAAGTCCTGCGGAACACGGGCTCGGATGCCCAGGTACGTTAACGCTGCTGCCTGGAAACCATCTCCCCCAGCTATTTCTAAAGTGCAGCTGCCCACAGAAGGGGACACAGGTGAGGTTTTTGGAGCTTAGCAATGAGGTTTCGTTCTCCCTCATCAGCTCCTCCAAAGCCTCCACTACATTATTTCGGGAAGAAAAGGCAGATGCTGACATTCGGTGACTCAGAGACACTAAGCCTGTTCTTTCCAGCATTATTTTTAGCTCATTAGATCTCCATGTTTAGTTCCCACTACCAGATCCTAAAGGATCATTCAAAGGCAGTTAATGGGTTCTATGTGCTTTCTTAACACCTAAAATTCCCCAAACCATCCTGAGAGGCTGCAATGCTTCCTATTATCTGAGTCTTGAAGGTTAGTTACATGACGCTGTTTTGTATTTGGTTTTTTTTTTTTTTTTCCCCTTAATTCAAATAAACTGAGTCTTACTCCACACCCATGGAGTAGCCATGGAGAAGGCAGTGCAGCCAGTCCCATCCATCACCACGCCTTCAGCCACATCCCTGGCACGAGCCATGCCCTGCAGGTGCAGGGAGGAGAGCAGGGAAGTGGCACTGCTGGGTGCTCCTTTGGAGTTCTGCAGTCTGGCCCCTGACTATCATCTCAAACTACATAAGGGGCTAACAAAACTGTATCCTAAGTTGGCAATTACATAGGAAGGGGGGATTTCAAAGGATCTTGCTGCTTAAACCTAAATCATGGAATGGGTCAGGTTGGAAGGGACCACACTGGGGCACCTGGTCCAAACTCCCTCCTCAAGCAGGTTCATCCCAGGGCACATGGCACAGGTTCTTGCATGCAATTACAGAAAGGTGAACTGGGAAGAAAAAGGCCCAGTTGAGAAATTTTATGGCATTAACCTTGCCAATCTCAAAAGGATGTGCATGCTTTCAGTTAGGTTATCCCGGTCTCAGCTCCCTCTCCCTGCTTCTATCCCTGCACCAGCTTTTTCAGTGGCACCTGCTGTCATGCTGCTGGCCCCCTGCTCCTGCTTGCTCTCTCACCAACCCACTCTGCAATGCATTCAGTTCCTGAAAAAAATTCATTAAAACCCCAAATCACTCCCTGGTAAAATGCTCTAATCAGAACCAGCCTATTGTCTTCAGCCCTGGCCTCCAAGTCCCTTACTTTAATCACTTATTCTTTTCCTCCTGCCTGCAGTTCTGTTTGATACCTTCCTTCCTTCTGTCCTCATTGGTATTCAGCTGGTGTACAGAAATATGTTACTGCTCCAGGCAAGCAATTATAGCTCGGTCTCTGCTGGCTGGTCCTAGCAGCCCTCTTCACTGCTGCTCAGGGGAGAGAAAATCAAGGCATTCATATTCTGCCCAGAGGCTCCATCAACTCCTGGACTGCCAGTTTTCCAGAAGCAATACAGAGCTCTGCATATGTATGATGATGTCAGGGTCTGTTTAAGCAGGAACTGTTTCATCCTGTGTTTTTTCTTTGTTTAATGATGTGCTAGAAAACACCAAAAACCACGAGAGAGGGAAACTCTCAGGATGAGAGAAGCGCTCTGGACACCTGGCAGATCTCTACCTTTCCAAGAAGGAAAAAAGAGCAGGTTTTCAACATCCTATGGACTGCAGCAACCTTTTGGCAGCACCACTGGCAGTCCACCCAAGAGGGGCACAAAGGACCTTCCTACTTGATGCTCCAAAGGGTCTCACACCACGGAGCAACCTCCTGAGCTACAGTTATTCAAAGCAGCACGTGCAGGACAAAACACCACCAGCACAAAACCTCAGTGCATGAAGTTGCAGGTGCAGCTCTAACCCTGAGGATGGGCTGATCTCAGTGTTCACACTACCATGCTTGCAACTGGTGTTCAGTTATGCCAGAGGCTGTTTGAGTCCACAGTGCCCTGCTGTCTCCACTTGCCACAAAGCCGATGGGAAGCAGAGAACCACGGGAGCTGTTTGCAGCCTTCACCACAAAATTTCCATTAGCATCCTCAGTTTACCCTATAAAAGGCTATTCCAGCAGACACTCTGCACAAATACACCTGCAAATTGCTCCAGAAGGTCAACTAGATAAATAATGGATGGCTTCCACCTTTGAACTGAAGCTGTGAATGGCCACAGTCCCAGAAAACAGCCAAAGGCACTTGCAGCAGCAGAATTTACTGCCTGCAAAAACTGCTGATAGACAATATCTTGGATCCCCAAACCAGCCCCAGGGGCCACAGTATCTGACTGGCATTCTGAGGTAATACTGCTCTGTAGGAGTTATGGCCCCTTCGAAACACAGGCAAGAGAAAAGGTTGCTTTCCATCAAAGGGAGACTGCAAATGTTATCCCCAACGCTCTTAATATTGACTTTACTTCCAAAGAATACTATCTGTTTACCCTGCTGAATTATTCCTGAGAATGTAAACACTATATAGTATTCAACACAGCAAAAATCAATGCCATGTATTATTGAAGGGCTGGATAAGAGCACAATGGCCCTCGATAAGCATTCCTGGTGTGTCAACCATCACGGCTGGCTGTGGTCTGTGCTGATGGGGAAGGCTGTGATAAAAGCTGTAGGAAGTAGGAGGTTATCAGGGAACACAGCCAGGTAAGCCCTGATACATATCAGGCAACACCGACCCAGCCACGGCAGCTCTGCCAGCTAAAAACCTCTTGGTCCAGGCAAGCCCAATTCAGCCTCAACTGCAGATTTAAGCAGAAGCAAAGCACAAACAGATACACTTACAGTGTGCAAGGCAAGACACCGGAGCGCTGAGCAGGCCTGGGGATGATGTGTGCCCATTAACTCCATCCCAGCACACCACAGGAGCGAGGTGACAGCCCGAAGTGACTTATCTACATAAGACCTGCCATCAGAGTGACACCCCAAAGCATTTGTCTAACACCTCACTGCTCCCAGCGCAGCATTACAGCTCCCTCAGTAATTAGATGTCTTAATGAGGGGTGAGCAGCAGCGCTGCCTTCCTGCCCAGCCAGCGTGTCCCACCGTTTAACACTGATCAATGGCAGAGCCAGGACATGACAGTGGACTTAATGCAGTAAAAAGGCAAATTATCCACGGGACCACATAGAGGACTTGCCACCTTGTGCTGATGGGCTTTGCCAAGTCCTATTTCGCAGGAAGAACCTCCTGTTGGATCGTGCAAACCTCTGCGATTGCCTCCAGGCACAATTTAGAGCAAAGCAGCAAAACACAGCACAGTGAAGAACTGTCAGGAGGCAACATCTCATTTCTTCTTGATTTGTAGAGCAGGGAAATCCCCAAATCGTGTTTGGACAAAAATCCTCTGCAGGTTTGCACTGGGTTTGTAGGACAATACAACCATGTCTAATTTCAAGGCGTGGCAGCAAACTCATGGCTTTTACCTCACAAACAGACAAGTGTGACTTAATTGCAAACAGGAGGAAGCATTATCAGTCATGGCTGAGATTTGAGCTGATTCTTCTTCTGGAGGCTTGTCTAGCATTTGAGAAGTGTTCGTAGGGGATGTTTAATCACTACCTTGAGAAGGACGTGGTTTCCAATATAAGTATTTGCCAGAAGTCTCACTAATAAGATGTTTGGATTCACAACCAGAAATAAATAGCTTTGTAATCAGGACCTTCAATGGACAATTTAGGCATTGGGACACAATGTCATCTGCAACCTCTATAGTGCTTTGAGGTCCAACAGCAGATTCTTTCAAAATATAATAGCAACCGAAAAACCATTAAAACAAAATAAATTGTCAAAGGATTGCATATCCTGCATTTCTGCAACACCACAGAACTCCAAATCCTGTCCAGATCTGACAGGAAGATCGCTTGTAATGCAGTCAGTTGCTTTTCTTAAAATGTTCCATTAAAAAAAAAGGTCAGGCTTCCCCTCTTAAGTGCCTGTGAAATGAAGTATCAGTAGGTCACTCTTTTTACTTACACCTCATTCATTAGCGTTCCCATTTCCCCAGCCACCTTTAACACCAAAGTGTAATAAGTGATACAGTGATAAGCTTAGTGCACTTTCCAAATCCCAGCTATTAAACCCCATCTCAGCTGCAATCCTAAGAAGCAAACCCATGGATCACACAGCCATGGGGTGCCCAGGTCGCCTTTCCCCCATGGAGTGTCCCCCAGTGTCCTGCTTGACATCTGCAGACCTACGAAGCACAGCAAGATTCCCCAGTGGGATTTTATGCCTCATTTGTGCAGGGTGTGGTGGCAGTTCCCGAAATCACTCTAAGCCCCCCTTCCCAAGCTGCCCATGGAGCAGAGGTTGCCGTCTCCTCTCTCCTTCCCTGCTCACTTACCGCAGGCTCACCGGTACCTCCGCCCCGGTCAGGGTGGTCCTGCAGCAGACTTCCCAGGGTGCTCCTCACTCTTCCCAGCTCCAACCCAAAGCAACATCATTGGGATGGGTGTTTAAGCAACCAGAGGAGCTAACAAGCTGGCCTAGAGAAACTAGAGTGCCACAGAGCCCCACTGTCAAATCCAAGAGGAGGTCAGAGGCCAGGATGGAAATGTTTGCCCACGGCAATGCCTCCCAATTCCTCACTAATGACACCGCTGCTGCTCTGATGGAAAGGATCAGAAAGACTGGCTAATGAACACAACTCATTACCGAAGGCCTCCTGGGCACAGGATGACAGGGTTTCAGACAAAAATTCATCCTAGCTCACAGCAATGTGACAGACGTTGCATGTTTTGACTCCAAATAATCATCCTGACGGAGTTGCCAGTGTGCTGTGCTAAGGGAAGCCGTGCGAAAGCGGGGAGCATTAAGAAAGAAGCCAGTTAATCCCATTACAAAGTTTGTTTTACTTGAAGAGGTCAATCCAAGCACTCTCTAAGGCTCTCGTGACACCTAAATCAAACTCTGACAGCTCTTTCAGCACTGAGAAGGAGAGGGAGAGATGGGAGGTCTTGTAATGACACAGAACTGAGGGAACAGGATCTCACAAATGCTACTTGCTTCATTCCTTTGTGATTTTTTTTAGAATTTTTGTACTTCTTTAAAAAGAAAATTCTGCTTGTCCACTTATTTTGCCTTGCCCCACTCCCTAGAAATGAAATTATCTCAGTTGAGGCACTATACACTGTTGCACCAATGTCTGATTCCTATAAAATCAATTTTAGTCCCAGTTCTCACATCACCTCGTTCCCTCCTGCTGTAACCATGTAGGATCACAGTGAATTATTGTCCCACCTACCAGCAAACTCACTCCACGGGGTCGCAACCTGCAGGTTCTGACAGGGTATTGACAAGGGCTGAGTGACACAACCACCACCCAGAGCTCCAGCAGCAGAGCCCAGGTGCAGCCAGGTACCTCCTGCAGCTCCCAGCGCCACAGCTGGATGTCACCCCAGCCTCTCCCTGTTCCTGCTGTGCACCACCATCCTTCCCCCGAAGTCACAGCCTTCCCCAGGGTTCTGCATGGGGACAGACCGTGGGAGAACCAGCGATGCATCCCAGTGTGACATCGGCTATGCCAGCCGGTGTCACCGCTGGTAACGGCTGAAGCCACCGTGATTAATGAGGACTGGGAGCAGATACCAGACCTAGACATCTTCCACTGCATTTTCCAAAAAAGCAGCACATTTCCCATTCTTCCTCTGGTCAGACCTGGTCAAACCTCTCTGCAAAAGCCCATTAATCACAGGGTGGTTCTTGCCTTGACACTTCCATGTCTCTGTTCCTTGGCAAAGCAAGGAATTCCACCATTTTGTCTTAGGCTGGCTTTAAAAAACACAAATCAGACATTACTCCAGAGAAGCCTGTTTCTGAAGTGATGGTGAGAGCACAGACAGAAGCACTAACTCTTCAGAGACAGCCCTATTTAGTTAACTTCAGTATTTTTAATTACTGCCAATTTCCTGGGCTGTTTAATGAGAAAGTGCGTGGCAGTTCCATTATCTTAGACCGACCTAAGGTTCTCCAGGGCACCCCCAAGCCAATGACAGCTAGTGTTCAGCAAGCTCAATTGGAGTGCCTGGAAAAGGCGTGGGAGCAGGATGGAAGAGCAGACACTTACTCAAGTTTCCAGGCCACATAGATTAACTCTGGAATAATTTGAAGGTTAATAAATAGCAGGATACTGCTCAGATCACAAGGATTTCATTGAATAAGCTGTGTAAATCAAACCGACAGTGTCCATAAACCATTCTACCTTCCAGCTGGAGGATAAAATCCCACATAGCCAATTTTAACCCAATACCATGGTAAAGAATAAATGGTCAGGTTGAACCAGCAAATCCCACAAAACAAGAAGATGATGGAAGAGAACAAAGCACTCAAGAAGCTCAGTTCTTCAAGTGCAGAAGTCAAATCTATATTCTATGTGAGCCAGGTATTTCCAATGAAATCATGGGAGCAAAAGCCATCAAGAGAAAACTGACAGCAGAAAAAACATGATGTGTCTCATTTTACAAAGAATAAAGCTGGAGCATAAAAACATGCCTACAGCTTAAGAAATGACCAGCACTCCTAGAAGTAGTACAACACAACTCCAGTTGCACTGTTTCTCAGAAGAGCTGCCACCTAAACAAAACAATCCTGTCTTATACAGCCTGAGCCAGGTCCAAGTGAGCAGTGAAAACAAGGCTTGTTATTCCAGGTGTGTCAGTGTGCCTTATTTAATGCAAGTACACTTTATACAAGAGGGATCCCCATTGATTTCCATCTCTGGGGCCCTCAAGATATAAGAAGGACATAGACCTGTTGGAGCAAGTCCAGATGAGGCCACTAAGATGCTGCAAGGGCTGGAGCACCTCTGCTGTGGAGACAGGCTGAGAGAATAGGGATTGTTCAGCCTGGAGAGGAGAAGGCTCCAGGGAGACCTCAGAGTCCCTTCCAGTGCCTAAATGGGCTCCAAGAGAGCTGGAGAGGGACTATGGACAAGGACCTGGAGTGATAGGAAAAGGGTGAATGGTTTCCCACTGACAGAGGGCAGGGTTAGATGGGATATTGGAAAGAAATTCTTCCCTATGAGGATGGGGAGGCCCTGGTACAGGTTGCCCAGAGAAGCTGTGGATGCCCCATCCCTGGAAGTGTTCAAGGCCAGGTTGGATGGGGCTCTGAACAACCTGGTCTAGTGGAAGGTGTCCCTGCCCATGGCAGGAGGTTGGAACAAGATGATTTTTAAGGTCCCCTCCAACCCAAACCACTATATGACTCTATAAATGCTGTGATAAGCTGGACTCCAGTGGGAGTTGCTTCACTGGTGCATTTGTCATGGAAAGCACATCTGCTTTTGGCAGAGTGAAAACACCACAAAAAGTAGTTGTGCATCAAAACAACACTGCACTCGGGTAAATATTCTGCTGCAGGCTTGGGCTTCATCATTTGTTTCCCCAGCACCACATAGGTTTCTGTAGACATTAAGTAAGGCAATATAATACCCTGTTGGGTGGCTCTGGGGAAAGATACTCAGCTCTGCCAGGGAACTTAATGCCAGCACTGAACTCCTTAGTGCAAAGAAAGGGTGGGAAAGAGGTGGGGACAGACAGAGGCTTCTGGAGTGGCCAGGGACTGGGTCCCCCAGTTGCCAGGTAGCTTAGAGTTACAGCTATGCCTCATTTGCCTGAGCAAACATACCCCGCAGGACTATATTTACAGAGCACGGCCTGTGCTTCCCATTCCTTTGGGCGGTATAAAAATACTGAGAATTCTTCCTTTGGGAGCTCAGCAACAGTTGTCCTTGTGTTGTTGCTGTCGTCCCTGAAACGTGGTTGTGTTTGTGAGCCGTGGTGGAATCAGCACTTGTCTACGCAACCACCGCCTGCTCCAGGCTTATGTTCTGGGGTAGCTACTTCCACTTCCCTAATCCCAGTGATATCTGAATATCAAAATGATAGCTTGGAGTTACCCCTGTAAAACTAGCCTAGTCCCAGGACAACAGGATTGCAATTTTTGAGAGGGAAAACCTAACGGAATTTGCTTTGGTATCTTAGCGGTCTGACATCCCAGCTGCAATTAGAAGAGAAAATTGCATCCTGCATCTAAATCCAAGGGAAGAAAAGTAAAGAAAGGGCTTCTCTGAGGGAAGAAAGAATCAGAATTATGCACTGCCTGAGCAACATGAATTATTAAACAGGGATATTCTGGGGGAAACAGATACTTGTCAAGAGCCCACAGTACATGGTGTTACTGGGGGGGATCCTTCTCCACGGGAGGTTTGGAGAAGGGAGTACCACGTGTGATTAGAAGCTGCATAAACATCACTTAAACATAATAAAGTGGCATTTGTACATTTGTTTAGCTCAAGTTGTTTTCCAGCAGCAAGCACAGGAAAACACAGCACAAGTATGTTGTCAGTGCACTCAATATGAATTAGGTGGCTTTCCATGCCAACAAACCCTCCCAGCCACACAGTCCATCTTCTCGCCGCTGGCAGGCACAAGCTACAGACCAGCTACAAATTATCCAGTGTTCAAATGAAGGGGGGAAGATGAGACTTCTCAGAGGGTTGTGAGGTCCCCAGGCCTCCCAAGTGGAGAACAGGCACTGGTGTACATTACCTGACCTCCCAAGGAAAGGCCGCTGATTACCCTCTTGTCCTGGCAGCCAAAAGCTGTCATGCCAGAGGTATAAGTCATAGGCTTGCAAGCACAGGCATGGAAGACTGTTTCAAAATAAAACTCTTGATACCACAGCAATGAACAGGTTCATTACAGGTCTAAGGAGCAAGAATCTTTGTCACACTTGTTTTGGGCAGTGCTTTCTTAACAGCACATAGCTCCCCCCAGCAGATGTTTTGTAGGTAAGAGATGGGTGTTTGCTATCTTTGGGCAGACACAGAGAAGGTGTGGGCGAGCAGCAAATCTATTTTCAACGGTAGCATCATAACAACTTGATGATAGACCATCTGATTCCAAGTTCAAGAAGAACTGGGAATCTATGTAAAGCACATAGATAAAATTGGATTCTTAGCAGGTACAGCATATTAGAAAGTGCATTTATGGCAGGATGGGAAGGGGCCTACAGGGCTGAGAGGACGTGGCAAGGTCTTGAAGGCAGCCCTCTGAAAGCCCAGGCACAGTGGCATTTATAAATCAGCGCTAACATGCAATTTCCAAAGGCCACAAAGCTTCCAAATTTTTTTTGTATGATACCAGCAACTACATGGCTATTGACTCCCACTAACAAACTGGACAGACAAAGGCTGGGAGTCGTGGACATCTCACAGCAATTGGAACAAGTCCCGTGCCTGGCTCGTAAACACCTCATTACAGCCCACTCCCTGCCAGGCTGGGAGAGGGGAGACCAGTTGTGTATGGCAGTAACCAGAACAGCAGCACTGGCACAGATGCAAACCTCGAGGGCAGTAGAAAGAGGTAAAACTCTTCGACAGGATATTTTGACAGATGCTGGTTTTCCTCTTGGTTCCAAACCTACCCCAACGTTCCCACTGAAGGCTCTGCCAGAGCGTGCCCCCGGGAAGGAGAAGCATTAGTCAGCCTCCCCAAAGCTGCACTGTCTATAAAAGATACAAGCAGTGACTACACAGCCAGGCAATCTGTACGTGTCTCATCCCAGGGTTTGGCAGTGGTGACTAACTGGACTGCAGGGCTGCAGAATGTCAGTGAGCAAACAAGTTAAAGCAGGAACGAGCTCCAGGGACATGGCAGCAGCGAGGAGATGCACAGAAGATGCTCCCACACCAGCTTTCCATGTACCCCAGGATACCCAACTCCCAGCCTTCAGCCAGCCTGAGCCACTGCACTTCTCTGCCATTAAAATGCAAAGCCTGACAAACATCATCAGTGTGACTTCAGGCCCAGCTACGTCAAAACAGACACTTCTTGGCCATGGGAAGGTTTCTCATAACCCTGCCACCCCTCCAAAAAACCAGCATGTTAACTAGAATTATGCCTTGAACACTTCTCCCTGCCTCACCACAATAATATTCCAGGGGAGGTAATTGCTCACGACTGTGTGTGGTTGCTAATTTCTGGAGATACAGAAGGCATATAATCTCAAGTGAAAGAATACAGCTTTTAGGACTTCAGAACAATGAAAGGCAGGGCGACTGCCTGAAGTGCAGAAACTAAAAGCTTTTTCCTTCAGAACAAGAAGAGAGTCGAGTAATTGTCGTTTCTAGGGAGATGAGGAACTTCAGGGATCAGAGCTCAATCTGCAGTTAAATGGATTGGAAACAACTCCTTACCAGCTGCAGAAAAAACATGGACAGAGTCACACAGGAAAATCCAGGGAGAGCATTTTCCTGGCACTGTGCACATGCCTCCACATTTAGGAATGGATGGATTGATTATTTAGATGATCCAGGTTAGCTGTTCATGAATATTAAGGGAGAAGTATTTCCTGTGTTATCCCTTTCCTCATACATCTCCCTCCCATCCACCTCCCTTCACAGCACAACCTGACAGGTATTTCAGTTTTCTCCTTTATGGAGAGAGAAACCTGAAAATTCTCTCCCACGCTCCATAAGCACAATCCTAAGCAGACCAGAGATGTGAAAAACACCTAGAATAAGATCTTAAAACACTCTTTACAAGCAAGGCAGGTCTCTGCCTCTCCACACAGGTGCGAAAACACACACACAAAAAAAATGCCAGATTCTGAGCTTCTCCCAGGTGAAAAAGCAAATCCCACGAGTTGCGAAGGACTTTCAAACATCCCTGATACCTTTGTGAGTGCTGTAGAGGGCTGCAAATGTCACCACGAAGAAGGTGGTGGAATATTTTCCAGCGTTAACCAGATGAAAGGCCCGTTTGTTATCACGGTAACGGCGCAGGCACTGGATGAATCGCAACCAAGCAGGGATGCACTGGACGACTGCTCTCACTCCGTAGGAGTAGCTGTTACAAATCTGATTATCTGCAAGAAAAAAAAAAAAAAAAGAATTAAAACTCTTAAAACAGAAAGTTAATAAAAAGTTTAAGAACTACTGTTTTCTTCCTTTCTGCAATATCCCTTGATGAGACAGCAATTCTCCAGCAAGGCTTTGTACTCGGGCACACACACTCCCCAAACAGCAAGAAGCCCATCCCCAGAAAGTATCCTGGAGCTCTGTCTCTGAGGTATTCAGGTGACATGACACCAATAACACATCCAGACAGATCATCACCTAACTCTCTCACTGCTGCTAATTATAACTAACATGCAAGAATTTTAGGAATAATCTATTTTTAAACGTGTTTCGTGCTGTTGGCAGTACTGTGAATAATTAAATTAAGGATGGAATTATAAAAGGTCTTCGACACTGGATTTTTGTGCATAAATGGGAGAGCACTTAGAAACTCTGCAGGACAGCTCTAAAAGGCTACTTTGCCCAAGATGTCCTTGACCCATTTTCCTCGTACTCTGTAATAGGAAAAAACCATATTTCAGTATGGGATTGAGTTTGGGGTTTTTTTACTTTGCTTTTTAAAAAGCAAACCCAGGCCTGGCCTCAAAAACAGGGATGGGAAGCAACTACACACCTTGTCATTTTGTCACTCCCGTGATGTTTGAAAGCCTTTTTTTGGTTGAGGAAATAACCAGGAAACTCCCAGCTCTGCCTGGAACCCCCCAAGGAGTCCATATTCTTCTGCTGTCTCACTCAGCACATAAACCAAACACTCCCCCAACTAGCAATCATTTGTTTCTTATTCACACAAATGGAGACAAGTTATTAGTTGATATTTATCTTAAAGCACTGAGCCATCACTCCACTGCTTGGATTGGAAGAGGACAAACTGCTAGGCACTCAGTCGCTTCATGTATTTAATTTTTATTTTTAATAAGTAAATATTTAGCTACTTGCAACGCTGTCTTATAGGGAAGCGAAAGATGAGACAGATTGGAAGAACAAAGTGAACACTGATGCTTATTGAAGCACACAGCAAATTTTCAGCAAGTGTCAAAGCCATCAGACAACACAATTTGCCAGCAGTCACTGCTGAAAATGGAAAGACAACAGCCCAATCCCCAAGAAGACAGGTAGTGTTTTGCTGCTGGGAAAGCCAAGTCAAAATTCATATTCCAGCTCTGTGGCCCTTCTGGCTAGAAAGAAGGGAAGGCAGAGCATGGACAACACTGACATCACAACATCAACTCAAATTGGATAAGGGGTGGCACTAAAGAGATTTTTCCATCCTCTCTTGCTTCAGGGAAGTGCAATGGAGCCTGTAAGGCTACAGCACAGAAAACTGTGGTTAACAGGCTCAGGCAACCTGTTTTCACACTGAGCAACAGGAACAGGCTAAAGGTAAATATATGGTTAAACTACAATGAAATAAAACAACAATGCCAGGAAAATGGATTTCTCTTTCCAATCAGCAGTGCTGTGTCTAAATTCTTTGATGAATATACACGTCGGGCCAAATGACTGGATTAGGAAATGAACACTCATGTGAAATTCCATTTCTCTGGATGGAAGTAAGAAAGGGGAGAATGTCTCTAATGCCGTGTTTACAAGAAACGCCTATTAATTTAATTTCCTATATCATTTGTAGCCCTCTTCAAAACAGATAATTATGAAGTTGCCTTCCTCAGTGTTTTTCAGGTCATTTTGACCGTGTTCACATGGGCCATCAGCATTACTCTACCTGTATCTGCCAGAAGTCCAGCATTGTCCTCCCACTGAACCTCAAAGCTGTAGAAGCAGATCATGTATTCCAAATCCATGAGAATCACGACCAGGCTGTTGAGCTGATCAGCCAGCCAGAAATCTGCGAAGCCTACCTTGTGGAAGGGAGCAGTGAACACTCGAAACTGTCAGGAAAAAAAAAAAAAAAGCAGGAATAATTCATGGCTGTGTCAAAGGCATCTAAATGCAGTGGCAGGACATCACAGCACTGAACAAATATGGAAATAACAGAAATGCTTGAAGATTTATTGCTGACCTTTTGCTTCAGCTGACAAAAAAGGATAACTACCTCCTCACTTTTAGCACAAAGAACATTCCTGCTTTCGTCCTCCTGTATGCAGATATTCTGTGTCCCCCACCCTTTTGTTTTTTACTGGCAGAACAGCCCAGTCTCCTCCAACCGAGCTCTTTCCCAGAAACTCCCAGTCTCCATGTAAGAGCTCTATACGGCTCCACTTCTCCTGTCACTCCTTATTTTGACCAGCTCCTTTTTTCAGGCACTTACACCATGTCTATTGACATCTTCCACACTTACCTTCTCCCTCACACTTAATGTCACAGTTGGATTTAGACCCTCAGCATGGCCACTAGTCTGATCATGTCTCGGTTTAGTAAACTCACCAGTTGTTCTTTCGTGTTAGAAGTTGTAAGTGAGGATTGTTACTGGATCTGCCAATGCCTCCAGCAGGGAAAGAGTTAAAGAAAGGGCAGAGGAAAACCTATTAACTGGCAGTTGGACTCCCCCTCAATACCAAGCCACTTTCCCTCTAAGCCTTAACAGCAGTTTTGCTCCTTCCAAACCAGACAGTTTTCATGCTCCATTACCTTTGATTACAACTCTCCCTACCCGGTTAGTTATAGTTACTAATGGCCAATTTCTCACAGAGACGGCACCAGCACCATCCGGTCATTCCAAGATTTATGAACCTTTAAATTAATGAAAGCACAGGCTAACACTGATCTTTTATGTTGCTCGCCTTATTAATCTAAAGGGTGCACAGCTCCAGAAACCCAGGAAAGGACTGACACGTTCCCATCAGCCTGTAATGCAAATTTAAGGCTCTGCTCCTATATTTCAAAGCCAGATGGGGGACTAAGAGGTAGTGGCATAAAGCAGATATGGATCTTGACCCAGAAAGCACAGTGCTCGTGTTGGACAGCACCTATTCTCAAGGCTCAAACAGGCCCAGCCATCAGGGAAGGCTGCCTTCAGAGGTGCCCAGCTGCAGAACAGCTTCTGCAGAGGTCACAGACCTCACCAGCCTTCCTTTGCAAAAGGCCCTTCCTCCCTTTTCCCATCACTCCCTGATACTCTCTTTATCTGCTTCATCATAGACCTTTTTTTACCCATGAATAAAGACGAGCTAAAAAAAAGGAAACGTGAACGCAGCTTTACAGACAGATCTCCCTGAGGGGGGGAGGGGGAAGAGAAGAGATAATAAAATCCTAGTTGCTATTTAATTTAGGGAGAGGCACTTCAGCACTGCCAGAAAACAGAGTAAAACTTTTAAGAGAGTAGAACCTTTCTACCTAAAGGTTATGGCAGAGCAGGAGTCAACAGATACATCCACGACATATCTGGCATTGGCATCTTGGGTTAACTATCCTTCTGAGCTGCCATTTGAACCCTTCTAATGCCATGTACCAGGCACTGTGGCTTTTGGCTGCTGTCCAGGCACAGCTGGAGCTGCAGCCCAACTTCCAGAGGGTGCTGGCAGTGCAGGTACCACAGGCACCTCCACGCTTCCCAGCTCAGAAACCTCTGCAACATCCTCCAGAGAAGAATCACGTTATAAAATACCAGAACAGAGCTGAACCTCGGTTTCAACAATCAGCTGCAATCCTATATCAATAATTCCACAACCTGAGCACAGACTTCTCGGTGCTAATCACTGCACTTTTAATCAGTGCTGAGATGGCAGATATTTGAGCTGGAGCTGAACACTTCCTAGATTTTCACCTCTCTCAGAGAGGCTCCCTGCACTTGTGTCACCATTCAGCTCCCTGCAGAGAGCGTAGGCATGTGGACACTGTGCCATTCCCTGTGCTTGGATCCGATTCCTCCTCCTCAGCCCACACAACTGCACTCATGGGCTTCTCACCCAGCAGCAAAGAGACAAAGAGCACTCACCTAAGCATGCAGAGCCTGGGATGGGAGTTAGACTCACTATGGGCTAAATAACTTTTTTCACTCAGAGGAGGATCAATTCCAACGTAACTCACCATCCTTCAGGGATTAACACAAGAGATCCCACCTGGGAGCAACAGCAGGCTGTGATGTTGATCACAGTAATCCTCCTAGATCCACCAGGAAATGCTACAACACACTTAAGTATGTCCCTGACTCGGTTCTAGAAAAATTGAAGGTGTCAGTAATGCCCTGCTACACCTGATATATCAGACTTCATTTTGGCTGGAAATGAAACATATGAAGCATGTGAAGAAAAATGCTCACTAAACGAAAATTTCCGTGAGCAGCACAGTTCTAACACTTGCACTGTTTAAACCTCCTTTCACCCAGAGAGCTGCTGGCAACTGGGTGGAGAAATAAAATACACCCAGCAGCCAAGTACATACAATAAGAGCTGCTCTTTATGTGCTTTGTCTGGCCTCTTTTTCCCCCCCTTCCTCCTTCCATATAACACACAGAAGTACCGTGTCATTTCCCACCATTAAGGTGATCTTGCATTTTGATGAAGCTTTTTTCCCCCCCAGGAGACCTTGGGATGAATTGGCCTCTGCACACTCAAAGGTACTCAATGAACCTTACAGGTTCCCTTCCAACTCGAGATATTCTATGATTCTGAGAGAATCTATTTACAGATATATCTGTATCAATCTGAGACGCCAGTTAGAATGATATGAACTGACAGAACAAGGGAGAATGGCTTCAAACAGAAATAGAGTAGGTTTTAGATTAGCTATTAGGAAGAAATTCTTCCCTGTGAGGGTGGGGAGGCCCTGGCACAGGTTGCCCAGAAGGGTTGTGGATGCCCCATCCCTGCAGCTGCTTAACACCAGGTTGGACAGGGCTTAGAGCAACCTGGTCTAGTGGAAGGTGTCCCTGCCCATGGCAGGGGGGTTGAAACAAGATGATCTTTAAGGTCCCTTCCAACCCAGGCCATTGTATGATTCTACATCTCTATCACAGACTGTTTCATTGTCTGGAGATCGCTGGGACAGAGCAGGTGCTGCAAACTGCCTACACAGCTCTGTGAACACTGAGAATCTCACCCTGGTAAGGTATTAAGGTAAATTAGCACAGATATTACTCATGTGGTTAAAGCACTTCCAGTGCTTCCCCCTCACACCAGGGGACAGCAGTCAGACTAATGAGGCTTGGGACTAAAGGTACATCCATGAGGGATGGCTGAATGCTGGAAGGCAAAAAAGGAAAAGCTAAAACAGTAGTAAGCCAGCAAATCAAATAACAGAGGTTAATTCACTGCGTGTGTACCTGCACGCACAGCCTCAAAGCACAGTTCTACATTTCATCTTTGCCGTGTTCCAGATGAAGTTAATTGTTTTAACTGGCATTAAAACAATTCTATGAAGAACACCAGCCAGCCAAACCCTCTTCCGCCCAAAGCTCTCAGAGCAGCTCCAGCAAGAATAAGGTATCAGGGGAACCAACTTGATTAAAATCAATTCAAAAGGACGTACAGGGTGGGGATGAACATCTGAAACTGCCATTTGGGAAGAAACTGATGAGTCATCCAACAAGTTTGAAAACTGTTCTTTCAGAGCTCCCACTTGTAACTGGAACACTGAAGCAGCACATGTATTTACATTCAATTTACCAGACTTATCTTACCTGGAAAATAAGACCTGGGTCTAAAATAAAGAGTTTAACACCACAAGCAGATTTGCTGAAGAAAACCCCACCCATGAACATAATTTTACAAGCAGTAGCCTTGAGGTTCCCTCTCCATCAGTGAACCCTCTCTGCCAGTTGGGGCTGAGGAGCACCCATGCAGCCTTGCCTTAGAGCACTGGAGCCCTAATCAAACTGTTTCACTGCATTAGGGAACAAACAAGTAAAGAATGCCTCTAAATGTGCAGAAGTCTGTATACAGCTGTCTATAGGAAGATTAACACAAGGAGGTTGGTACAGGAAGCAGAAGATGCTTCTGTAAATCCATCCTCAAAAACTATTTGCAGTCAATACCTGACCAGGTCTGCTCTATAAAAACACAGTGGTATAAGGATCCCAGCATCCCTCTTCACTGAAGATTAGTGACACTTGTATATACTTCACAGCTACTGCTCAGCCACAGCAATTTTTTTAAAAAAACATTTATTTAAAGAAGGTTTAGAGACTTACCAAAAGTTTGAGCAGCCAAAATCGGGACTTGTAATATAAGGTTTTGGTAGGGTTGATGAGAAAAAGCAACATGAAGCCGTACAAGATGAGTGGATTCACCTGCATAGGGATGTAGGTGAATTTACCATATATACATGCCAGCAGGCTCAGGCACCACAAAACGCCCAGGAAACCAGCAATCTACAGGGAAAAAAAACAAAAAAACAAACACACAGATACCTTATGAAAATACAGTTCTGAAACCCACAATGAAGTCTCATTATAAGAAAAGGGAGAGCAGTGCTCAATCCTGTAATCTAATCAGACTTCAGCAACTTCCTCTTCTAATTGTATTAGAGCTCCTTGCCAGGAAACAGCGCAGGGTTTATCCTCCTGATATGCTGCACAGCTCAGCCACTCCTACGATCCCTCTGTTTACCTCAAAGAGATGTTGATGGGACAAGTTGCTGCGGGGATTGAGTTCGAAGATGAGGACATGATTGACTCCAGCCTGTCTCCAGCCATACGTGTTGATACCCAGGAGAAAGAGGAATTCTATCAGGAGAAAGCCACCTCGATAGATTCTCACCAGTGGCCACACATTTGGTCCATCTATAAAAGCCACACCTGGCAAAACACAAAGAAAGGAAGGACCTTAGGGGATAGCAGAAGTCAGGTCACATTGTGCTCCATGGCTTTGTACTGGTTCTCAGATGAGAGAAAACAGGGTACACTTGTACAAAACTGCATATTCCAGCAAGTGGAGGACTTTTTGCCCAGCTTGTCAGAGAATTTAGGAGTATCCTGGGGAAAGTTCCCTCTCCAGCTGGTGTAATCCAGTCATTAGCAGCATCCCTGCCTCACACTACAGGCACAAGCAACAGCACCAGCGTAAATCTGACTATATGCACTTAAATATTCTGGTTTAATTGAGATGAAATCCCAACAGACAGATACACAAAACACTTCAGCTCCCCACAAAACCAAGAAGCACCATTTACAGCATTTAAAACAATGCTAATCTGTGCCTAATCACCCAACTCAATACAACTGCAATGCAATACATATTCATAGCCAGCCATACAACACCCAGCCGCACCCAAACAGCAATCCCAGCCTAAGGCAGCACTGCTGGAAAGCCTGTTGCTTCCTTTGTTCAGTCTTCAGGGGTTTGGAAGCGAATTTGCTTCGTTTCAAACAACAAACTGCCTTATACAGCAGCAACTTTCTCCAGCACAAGCCTCTTTGCAAAGTACTGCCCCCAAGTTGCCTGACACAGGTTTTATGAGAAAAGCACAACTAAAATACAGTTATTTGAGTCCTCAGTTTTTGTTTCAGTGAGAGTTTCTCAGCCACTTGTTTTTTTAAGAGGGGCAAAAAGAAGAACATGCACTTTTACAGAATTGAGGCTGAGAATTCTTTCCCCACAAACCTGCCTAAATTACAGCCCCGAGTTCTACAAACTGTTTTTCAGAGACAGCACATCCGTAAGGAATTTCACGTGTTCAGCATTGATATGTTATACTACATAAATTATGGAGAAAAAATTGTGAAAGGAACAAAGACTCAAGAACTGTTGCTTTGAATTTGAAACTTATAGAGACTACTGGATTCAGACAAAAAAGAATCAAATTGTGGACAGAAATGACATGCCCCCAAAGAAGTTGAAAGAAGTGAGTCTTAAATGCGGAATTGTATAAGCAGCTTTCCAAATCTGAATCTGGAAACCAAGGGAGATCACAGAATCATAGAATGGGTAAGGGTGGAAAGGATCAGAGTGGGCCATCTGGTCAAAACTCCAAAGAGGACAGAGGTGCCTGAAAAATCCTGACTAAGAAGCGACCAGACAGAACAGGATAGACATGCTGTGTGCTATTCCAAACAAAGGTTTATCCTGAGGTGAACAGGTGTATGACACTACAGCATATGACTTCCATAGCTAATGCCCACTAATCTTATTTCTGGCCTCCCAGGGTGGTAGAGGACCATAACTGCAGTGTGGAACAGCAGCTGGAGCTGGAGAGAAAGCAGACACTGAGGAGTACAAGCTGCTGAGAGACCAACACGCAGAAGTTTAGAGTAGTTCTGTATATTCTCTCCTGTGATACTAAGACATTGTTTAGTTCAGTTTCCAGAGAGTAAAGGCTCAATTTGATTCCCTTTTCACTTTTCCAAACTGAACCCTTTTCCTCCCAACAGCTGAGCAGTTTGACTGGAGACCCTCAAGGACCCCACTTGCAGGGAAGTGCCCAAAGGTGTCCAAGGTCTCCAACTGTGGTGACCCAGCCCAGGGCTCTGCACTGTAGCCCCAAGGCAAAGAGACTGTCCATTCCTATACTCTTTCCACTTAAATCCAACACAAGTGAAGTCACCTCCTACAGTTGGCAGGGATGTGACACTCAATCAGCTCATCCCTTCAGCCAGCACAGGCTCTGCACAAGGTGCTCAGAAAGGAAAATATCCCCAGTGACAAGTTCAACAGTATCACAGCCTAATTCTCTAACAAGAGCAGGGCACTGTTGCAGCAAGGACTTGAGAGTTTGCATGAAACCTTACAGGTTTCTGGTTAATAAAACAAATGCTCATTTCCATGAACCTCAATTACACACTACAGTTTGGCAGCTAGGAGAGCCCATACAGAAACAGTGAGGCCTCAAAATTTGTGCTCTTTAGGGTGACTCCCTCCTGGGATCCACCTGCAGCATTTGCAGCCTTTAACAGACCCCAAGTTATGAATTCATCACTGTAAAATACTGCAGCTTGAGTTTTCAAACCAGGCAATACAGCAGTGGGTCACTAATAGAAGCCGTGTTCTGATGCTGTTTCACAGAATCTACACATAGAACACTAAAATCCTACCTTAGCTGATCAAATCATAAAAATAATTTGGCAAAAGTGGCTGAGAGGTTAACAAAGTGTTAGCCAATTAAAAGCAAACACTTGGCAGGCAGAATCCAGGTTTTGCCCCGTATCTGTAGTAACGCAGAGCTATCAGATCATGCCTGCTGATACAACACACCTATTATCCACACTAGGTTAGTAACACCTGCTTTACAGATATAATAATTTTTATGAATTCCTTCTCACAACTGTGGCACCTTTTCATTCTTAACACCGAGAGAGAAAGCAAACATAACTGGCTTCAATCATATTTGCATCTCACACAGAGATCAAACATTTAAGTAACAGAAATGATGAATAAAGAACAGCTTCTACACATTAAACAGCCCCTTCATGTAGATGGGTCAACTTTCTGCCTCTACCATTGGAAGACCAAATGGGAAGCACTGCAAACAGCTCCTCAAACAGAGGCATTTTATCCCAAGAGATGGCTGGATCCAATTACAGAAACATCCGATTAAAAATTCTTTTAAGTCAAAAACACAGACATGGGCTTTCCCTAATGCAAGAGCTCGTAAGTTGATTTGTTAAGCCTTTTCCTTTGTACTGCTTAAGCAAGTTACAACACTACAGAAATCACACACACAATTAGTAAAGCCGCTTGTGATTAAGCACTGTGTCTGGATCTACAGTACTAACGTGGCTCCTACTCTAATCAGAGGCCAAACTCAGAAGGCACAGAGCAGAATAAAGCCCAGACCTGAGATATGCAACAATTTATTGTAGCTTTTAAACAACCTTGCCAGCATCTGCCAACAAGAAAAATTCAATTAATTCCATTAACAGGCACGAGGCATTGAAATCCTAGGAATTTCCAGAGGAAAATGTCCCGAGTGCCATGTGCTCATGTGGCTCTGTGTCTGGTCTTGTTCTCTGCAGGGAGTCAGTGCCATGCAAAATTAAAGTTCTACAGGCATCTGTCTCAAGGTGGGTGAGGGCCATGTGTTCACAGCAGGGAACAGAAATCTGTCTTCACACACAGATGTTGCACCCTCAGAATATCCCTCAAAGAATAAGGAGAACACACATAATGTGTTCAAAATCCACACATATAACATGAGATAAGCCACAACCCACTACTGAGCAGAACTAATTAATTCACACCAGGGTGATCCAGCTCTGATTTAACCCAGAACATCCTGAACTGCCCAGTTCAGGTCCAGGCCCTCACTGAGTGATGAGAATACATCCAAACCAAGGTATGGCAGGATACCCACCTGAAAGTATGACGGTGACGTTCAGTGCAATGAACAACCCACAGAACAATCCAACCCTGAATGTAGTCCAGGCTGGTACAGGCTGTGAACAAAGCAGTGGCAGAATTATCATGGGGTAAACGGGTTATCAGCAAACTCAGATTAGTTTGCAGAGTAAGTTTAAAATCAGAAATACAATGCCCTGATCCCTGATTGCCCTGTTGCTCTTGAAATGAGGTTTTTTTAAACTGAAAATGCCATATAATATTCTTGTGTGTAGAAACGGAGCTTGGGCATCTCAATGCTCTTTGAAAAATATTCCAGACCACACAAACACCAAGCATATGTTATTATTAGCACAAATTTCCTTTCACTGTTTCTCATCCCTTCATTACCTTGTCTGCATGCATTAGGAATAGTAACCTATTTCCAAACCTTCCGGAGCTAAAGCAGATTATGTGACCATGCCGCCCTCACTGGGTGCATGAGCACGCTCACATCAATTACTTTCACTACTTTGTTGAGATGCTGAATCTAATTTGGCACCTTGACAAGTTGGAGAAGCAGCTCTGCTCCACAGCCCGATCTCTCACCTGAGCTGCTCCTAAGGGTGGAACACGCAAACGTTTCATTGCCTTCTGTCTGTCTCCATCTTCCAACTCATTGGTCACCACTTCCTAAGGAGATAAAGACACACACCACTGAAGTTCATTTGAATGATGAGCACGTGGTAATGCACTAAAACAAAAAATAATGGTCGGTTTCCATGTTACATGTGAGCCCTGGCCCTGTACTCCTTTAATACAGGGTAACAAAGACATGAAAAGCTCACTCTGCTGCACCAAGTTTCTACACAACAGAAGCTAACACTGCACTAACTTTTTCAAGGGAAGAGTTACCAACTGAAGAGAAAATACCCAAATTTATGTAAGGAGTGCCTGAAATCTGTGGCACTTCAAAATCAATTACCAGTTATCTTGGTGGTGAATACAAGCTATACAGAGGGCAAAACATTATAGAAATTATAGAATCATAGAATGGTTTGGGTTGGAAAGGACCTTAGAGATCATCCAGTTCTGCCATGGGCAGGGACACCTTCCACTAGACCTGGTTGCTCAGAGCCCCGTCCAACCTTGAACACTTCCAGAAACCAGCAGTGAACAAAACCCTGTGGTGTTCCAGTTACCAGAGGAGCAGTGCCCTGAGCAGCAGCTTTACCTCCGTTTCAGAGATGAGCTGGTTGATCTTCTTGCAGGTGTAGAAAGGTGCCACCTCCACCTCGGCCACCCTCCACTCCGCCCCCCGGGCCGTCTCCAGGTTCTTGTCATGTTTCTTCAGGATCTTGCGGAAGCCGGTGAAGTTCAGGTTCTGCAGGCAAGGGAAAAGACACTCTGCTTTTAACCCCAGTCAGCTCCCAGCAAAGCTAAGTGGTTCTCTCTCCAGTGCTAGCAAATAAAGGAAGCAAATACGGAGAATCAAAACAATTGCATCTATTGTCAGGAAGTGTCTGAGTTATTACTTTGTTATAAGTAATACATATTTCTTGCAAGTAAAATAAAACACGAGGGACTCAAGGGCATAAAAATAGGTAACTTATTTCCAGGGGGCTACCTGAACCCTTTTATTCCCTGAAAAGCCAGATCACTGCCATTTTCCTGCTTTACGCCGGACGCAACAACATTCCTGATGACACACTGAAGACAAATAACCTTCAAGGGGTTTTCCCTTCTGAAAAGGCTGAGCTACTGACTCCTAGTTTCTCTAAACTTTACAATGGTTTCAAATCAAGTCCTCTAGATTATGGAAGGGACATCTTTGTACAAAAAAATGTCAGTGCTGCATGTTAAATCCAGACAAGTGCATCCCCACAGCAGCATCCTTTTTCATGGAGTATGTTGCACTAGGACTAAAAAACTAGTTTAGGTTCGCAGATGGGGGAGATGTAACTCTCCAGTCTGCAGAGATAAGCACGCAAGGCTTAGAAAAGGAATTAACTGTTGATTTACAAGTTATACACAAGCCCTGACCCCACACTTTTCTAACCCACAGTACCCAAGACAGGCAAAGCTCATCACATTGCAGGCAGCTGCTGCCACATGATGTATTTGCAATCCTACATTTCCTTATGCAGGAAACTCCATTCAGAGACCCAACATTTCGTTCCAGCAACAGCAGAAATGCAGAGGGATCATGGCAAGATTCACTTCCGAAAAAAGCTTAGAGTAGCTTGGGAAGAAAAACTGAGATAACAACAAAATCCAATGCCCTGGGGAGAGGCACCAACTACTCACCGAAATTATTTTCAATCTAATTGTGCTTAGGGTGATTTAATGCCAGACCCCTCCCATCTAGGTGGGGAAATGAGGCTGGGGAAACAGGCTCAGGAAGACGAAGCATTAACGATCTGCCTTTATTGCATACAAGAGACTTTAATTACTTTCTATTGGAAAAGCCAGCATTCCATCCCAGGGAGAGCAGAAATTTCAAATGAAAAACTGCAACAAAATGATGATTTTGGTCAGAGATTTCTCTGTGGCCTGAACTAACATCCCTTCATCTACCATGGGTGCAAACCCAGACTAACTCTGGGGTGCCTTGGCTGGTCAGGATATGGTTACACCAGACACCCTAAAACCTCTCTGGCAGAATTTCATGCTCTGGCTGCAAAAATTCTGCAGTCCCAAAGTGCATGTTAAAAGCACTGTTGGCCACAGTGGTACTTCAGACAGGGAACGTGCAGTGATGGAATTATGAAACAGAACAAACATCATTTATACAGTCAGATATTTTGCTATTCTTGCTATTTGTGTTGCTTTTATTTGGCAAGGGACTTTCCCCAAGTCTGACCTCCATTTCTGTTGGGTAACAATCAAATTCGTTTAAGTGAATCAACCAATGGTATGTTTTGTGGAAAAAAAAAAACCCACCCCAAACCCACAAAACAAATACTACAATTCAGGCAATAATATAATGCAAGATCAAGTAGAATCAAACAGTGGACTCAAAACTCCTTTCTTATATACAAGTGTATCAGGAAATGCACCAAGGCAGTTTAATAAGACTGGTTCAGTCTCTATTATTTGCCTGACAAATGCACTATATTACATACAGAATATGCAACTAAATATTATATGCTTAATTTCTCAATTTGTTTCTCCTAAACCACAGTATTTCGAATAAATACATTTATCTATGTACACACATCTAGAATGTTATAATACTGTCAACAATAAATTAATTTTATCAGAAGTTTAATCACTGATAAGTTGAATATGTAAGAGCTGCCCTGGAGACCAGTTATAGTTTCACCTGATGTTTGGTTTGTGTAGCTCAGGAACGAATGCATGAAACTCGTGCTCTTGTTCAGTCCTGACAGACAGAGGAATTTGCTTCAGGTGCATTTTCCTTCCTTGGTAACCCAACTCAAGGCATCAGCATTTCATCAAAGCCATAGTTTGACATTTATAATGCTGCTGTTGACTTCACTTTACCTCCTACACGAAGATCTCAGCTACATCATCTTCCCACCAGGTTGTTGTTTTTTCTTCTTTCCAAAACTGTAAGATCTGGAATATTTCTAGTTCTTATATTCTAAGCTCAAGAGTGATTAAGAGTGGTATTCTGGGATTTGATTTTATGTCTGTTTTAGTACTTGTATTCCTTGTCCTTAACTTCAAGACCAATCTGAAGGAATTTTTCTCATTCTCTCTTTGAAGGTATGTTGTAGAAAGCAGATGCAGACTGTGAAAGTTATCAAATCCACATGGGCCTTAAATCAATATTTAGTATACCTACGGTAGATCTGGACTTACAATAGCAAAAAACCAAAAATATAAGTGTGCAAAATGCCTTTCTTCACTGATGAATAGTAGGAAAATAGTTCTCAAAGGAATGACCTATGTCATCCCCTATTTAAACTCTTTATCACACCTCAGAAGCAATTTCTGTAATCAAAAGTACGAGCTGTCTTCTTTTTAAAAAGAAAATAAATGTAAGTGAAAAAAATCACTGCAGGTGATGGTGCTTCAGTCCATTCCTGGAAAGCTACAGATACTCCACCTTTCACAGGATTTTGAACTAGGAGCTACCACTAATAGTTAAAGAGCTTTATTAAGAAACCCATCAATAGATTACAGACACGTGCTCAAGGACATAACATCACCTTAGGAGAGGTAAAAACACTCAGAATTTTGGAAGAATAAGTTTCGTCCATACTGCAGAGTGGTATTCAATTAATTCTTATTGTTTAATGAAATTCTTTAGTACAATGCTGGTAAAGATCTAAATACAGATATAGTGAATTTAAGTTCCAGCATTCTTATTTAACAAGCTAAAATGCCTCAAAGAAAACACTTAAAAGCATTTCAGAGTGTTTAATTCCAGAAGAGCTAGCCCAGAAGAAAAGATATTAACAGTTTCAGATTTTCATTTCAAAATTTTTGGAACTAGATCAGTGTCTGCACTATTTACCATGCCAGAAATCCAAGTAAAACTAAAGACTTGCTTATTTTTTTCATACCTCAAGGCAAATGAGCCTGTATCCTGCAGAAATCAAAATATTTTTTTTTAAAATGGATGTTTTAACAAGAAATTCTGATACAGCAAGGTCACAGCCACTACCATGGTAACACCAAGAGGAAACAGTACACGAGGATTTCAGGTTTCATTACAAATATTAGATAAAAGAACTTCTTCCCCAACCTGCCTGCTCCAGCCTTGCACAGAACAACACACTAGAGAAGAAGGAGGTCCCAGTGTGACCTCGTGCTCTGGCCACAAGTGCTGGGGTCAGACAGCCCAGAGAAGGAAGAAAGAAGGTCCTTCTGCAGGTCAGCTTAGCACTTCTAGCTCAATAAAAAGCAACCTGACTTAGGCTGCTTTTGCTTTGAAAATGTTCAGGGGCCAACCAAAAAAGGAAGGAAGAAATAAAAAAACTGGCTCGAACGAGACAACTCAAGGACACACAAAAGCATGGGGACGTTTTACAGACAGGGCTTTGTAAAACCACCTCTTTTGGCAGGTACCTGATAGTTCTGCAGGAGGATGAGGCTGAGGTAGAGCTCGCTGAAGGCCAATTTCAGGTCTCTGATATTCCTGTGCTGGACACGCTCCTCGTGGGACAGGTGGAAGACGGGCTTTCTGCGCCGCTGCAGCGTGGAGGCCCCGCTGGCTTCTTTCTGTGCATCCAAAGTGGATTGTAGCTCAGTCCGGAGAGTGGTGAACCTGCGCTGAGCCTCGGCAAGCTTTTCTGTTGGCAAGGGGAGGGAAAAGTCAGCTGGGAGGGTCACAACTTGCCTACCAAGCCCTAAAAAGGACTCTACCTATTCTTCAAATTACATGCCTGTGCATGGCCTTCCCCCATCACACATTAAGTCTGGGAGCTCTGCATATTTCTCTTCGTATAGAATAGAATCATGGAATTGCTTGGGTTGGAAGGGACCCTAAAGATTATCCAGTTCCAATCCCCTGTCATGGGCAGGGACACCTTCCACTAGACCAGGTCGCTCCAAGCCCTGTCCAACCTGGCCTTGGACACTTCCAGGGATGGGCAGCCACAGCTTCTCTGGGCAACCTGTGCCAGGGTCTCCCCACCCTCATAGGGAAGAATTTCTCCCTAATATCCCATCTAACCCTGCCCTCTGTCAGGGGAAAGCCATTCCCCCTTTTCCTGTCACTCCATGCTCCTGTCCATAGTCCCTCTCCAGCTCTCTCGGAGCCCCTTTAGGCACTGGAAGGGACTCTGAGGTCTCCCTGGAGCCTTCTCTTCTCCAGGTTGAACATCCCCAACTCTCTCAGCAGAGGTGCTCCAATCCTCAGAGCATCTCTGTGGCCTCCTCTGGACCTGCCCTAATGGGTCCATGTCATTCTTGTGCTGAGAGCCCCAGATCCAGATGCTGTAGTCCAGGTGTGGTTTCACAAGGGCAGAGGAGGAAGCTTCTTATTAAACCAATGTAAAACACACATGTTCTCAAAAGAAAAGCCCTTAATTAATTCGGTCAAAATCAAGGGTCTGTCCCTTCAGCACAGACTAAAGCAGCACTAGACATGAATTCAGATCTCTCAACTTCCATCACGGCTTTGATTTCTAGAGGTTTCTCAGTCCAGGACCACGTAAACACCTGTTATAGGTGGAAGAAGCCCAAGCTGTACCTGGGAGCTGCAAACCAGTGCAGGGACACTGGGACAGGCATTCCCAAACTGGCAGAGCCGTGGCTGGAGGCAGCCAGGAGATAAGGTCTCATCCAAATACCAAAGCAGTGACCAAACGTCTACTCTGAGAGCAAAGGAAAGCTGCTCGTCTTTCCCAAATAAATCAAGTGCACAAGAAGCATTAGAAAAAAAAAAACCACTAGACAATATTATGAAACTTGACAGTAAGCAAAGCACTTTTCATATCCGTGTACCCACTATTGACTATGTGTTTACCATCTTTTTATGTGACAGTAAGGAAATCAAAGAAGAAAAACTCCACACTTCAAATGTGACACTGAATTTTGTTGCTCAGAGAGCAACCCAACCCCTGTGCCAAGCTCCCGGTGACAGACAAACACGGCTCTGCTTTGATCAGGAGTTACAACACTAGTAGCTGCTGTACATGATCTGCTGTAATAATTCATCCCTCTTTTCCTCACTTTAGAAGCACTGCCTCGTTATTTACTGGTTAAAGAGACAGTCAGCCTGCATTTAAATATCATTTTGATGTGTTTTCAGGACAAGTCTGTCTCTGATCCTCACACCTCAAGTACAAAAGAGGTGTTCCTTTAAATATGCTGCTTTATGTACCTTCAGAAAATAATATTTTTGGCTGAATAACAATCTTTTAAAGCTAAAACCAGCATAACTAACCACCGCTACAGTTCTCTTTGTTCTGTACAACTAGTTCCTTCCAGGCTTTTTTTCCCCTGCTATGGCTTCAGTCACAGCTTTGGCATCTGTGTTGATAAGCACCTGACTTCAGTCACAGGCCATGGGTGTTGGTGGTGGCCAGGAAGATCCTGAGCAGGTTCACAGTGTTGGAGCTGGAGCCACCCCCATCCAGCAGGACACACACCACAAACCATGGAGCCACGAGGTCACTCTGCCTCCCAGAGCTCTGCTGGACAGTCTCCTGGCTGACAATTTAATTCTCTTCATTAGTATCTTAAATAACAACTTAATGATAATTCTCTATTGCTCCCCCCTCAGATGTAAGATTTACTCTTCCTTTTCCTTTCTCTTATTCAATTCTGGTTAATTTTAAGGGCAAAACTACTCTGTAAATAATTTTACAGTGCTCTGCACTCCAGAAGGAGAATGTCCTTCCAAACAGAAAATGGGGATAAATGTAGAAAACTTGAGTACAGAAGAGCCTGAAACTCTCTACAACTTTCTTGCTTATATTAAAGTAAGAAGATTCAAAATGCAAGAAAGGACAACTCCTCTCTGACAACTTCCACAGCTGCAAGGATTCCACCGAACAGAGGAAATGGAGCCCACAGTGAGAACTGTCTGCTCACAGCCCAGAACCACCTAATATTCAACACATACAAGATCAGACTGCAAAAACAATAATCTCTCCCCACTTTGGGAACTCTCTCGGGAAGAAGTAACAGATATCTGTTCATATCAGAAGCCTTCATTATAAATAAAACTCACAAGTTCACTCTCTATGTTCAAAATGTCTATTAAACCATCTGTGATACACAGATTTCTTTTGGATCAAATTAGTAAATATGGAGGAGTTTAAATTTTCATCTTACAACTGAAAGCACTGTGCCGTTGTCCTTATGTCCAGAAAAATCATGAAATCCATCAGCCTAATAACACAATATTTAAAGAACAGGCAATGTTTTGAAATAGTTATAAAACTGCTGCTGCAATTTTCCTATCTGTTTGCAAAGCAACATCCCTAAGAAAGCATTATCTACAAATACCAACATTCTTCTTAATTAAGCACTGTTGAGTAGAGTCACTGCTGTCTGTTATATAGCTCCCTTCATCCATAGGGGAGGACCACAATTCTCTGAGGATGAGGCTTTAAAAGCAACTGTCCCAGTCCCATAATGACCTGCCACTCCTGAGAAACAGCCATCCTGTCACCACCTTCTCCCTCTTGCACTGACTCCAGTTATCCAGTCCACAAATCATTTCGTCTTATGAAGGTATGATTTTTATTATGAAGATTCAATGCAGAGGCAAAACAAGACAAAATGTGTGCTGCTTAAAACCTCTAAGGGAATTGCCTTGAGAAACAGCAAAGCAAAACAAATTAATTTCTCAGGTCGCAACACACTCTGAAATAATCGAAAAGACATTCACCACCATCACTAATTTATCACTGTCCACTACTATCTATCATTAATTTAGCACTCCAAAAAGTGAATGTAAAGGAAATGTCACTCAAGAGAGTCAGAAAAAAAGCTTAGAAACTGGTACCACTCTTGTTGTGTTGCAGCATTCTGCATGACCTGATTCCCACCAAGCCCTCAGCTCAAGTGTAATTTCATGGCAAAGACCATGGAGAAATTCAAAACCAATAGAGGCAGCAAGAAAGAAGCAGCTTTACCCAAAAAATATTCCTAGATCCTCACTAAAAGAGTCTTTGGAGTTATTGAGTTATCACCTCAACTACGGAATTCCAAGTTGGTTTTTGACTCCATTTTTCAAGTTTAAACCAAAGTTCACACGTAAGTATGATGGAAAAATGGTCATGGTTGTGATCAAAACCTGTTTCACCAGACAGGAGGTGATCAAACAGCCTGTATGTCCTCACAGGTCCCCAGCTCGAGGCATTTTAGGCAGGCACTTTTAGGACTCCTTCCCTTCCCTACTTGTGCATATTATGTTCAATATTTTGCTTACCAAGTTAAAGCCATGGTTTCCTACAAATAGTAAAACCATTCCTAAATTAACCACAAAAATTTTACTGGCTACCGTTTAGCCAGATCCTGAGGATGCTAATTTAAAATATAGCAAACCTGCCATCTAGAAAATCCCAGACCCAAACCAAAATTGGCCACAAATAAAACTTCAGCACTTGAACAGGCATTCCTCTGCTGGAACTATCTGAAAAGTGTACTGCCAGTCTTTTTTCTTTCAGCTAAGGGTAGCTCTTCTTGAGCATAATTCAAATAATCACAAACTGTTTATCAAATCTGATTTAGTTAATGGCAGTTTTCCTTTCTACTGAGCTGGGATGATGGTCTGGGGAATTAAGACGATGTTTGATGGGAGCTGACAAACTGAGCACACAGGGAATGGCAAAGGAATTTCGCAGCTGGCATTCCAGCCCCAAGTGCTCCATGGAGGAGCTGGGGTTCAAGAGCACCCCATTCCAAGAAGATGAGATGGCTCATGCTGTGGCAATCCCAGGTGATGCTCACTAGGGATCCCTCAGCACAGGGAATGATGACGAGAAAATGAAGCAGAAGTCAACAAAAGTTTTGGCTTTCTTGAAAATGAACAATATTTACAGTTGTAAAGACAGGCATATAATAAGCCTATAATAAATAGGATGCACCAGGTCATAATCCAAGCCAACACATGTCTGGAGTTACAATAGGGTCCAACATGACATTTCTGACATGATCAGGGAGAGGAACCACTGATGGAACATTTCTTGCTGTAGCTTAACGTTAATAACCCTAATAACGGGTTTCCATTCTATGAAAGTCACGTCACTCTTCTGCAAATAAAAGACTTACTTTAATCTTATCACAAGAGATTTTCAAATTACATGTATTCTCTCCTAGAACTTTTTGAAATGACAGCTATTGGGGGGGGGAAAAACCCTACCCTATATTATTAATGTCATTTTAAACAACGCTGGAATGGGTGTGTACATGTGGGTGCACGTGTGCCAGCAGGTCCTCATTAGGGAAAATTATAATCTGTATTGTGCATCTAAATTGACAGAACTTCCTCCACAGAGTCTATCTAGCAGTACACAGGATCTGATATGACTCAAAAAGGAAGACAAGTTTCTGAGCATAAAAACCTCAGACCTGGGACAGAAACAGTGGCTCTCCCAGGGAAACAAAGCACTGCTCTGAGTTAGGTATGTGTGAACTGCATGCAGAAAAATGCCTATAAAGTGTAAAACCCAGCTGCCCTTCTACCTACAAACTGCCTCTTGTCCTGACACTCACTCTGCTCCAGGGAGCCAGGAGAGCAGGCACAGCCATCCCCAAAGAGATTCACTTCCCTAGATGGAAGCTGAACGGAGGCAAGCTCAGCCACTGCATCCATCATGCTTTCAGCTATTCTCATGTCCACAGCTCAGAGTCTGCTGGCAATAAAATAACCAGCACTAAAGTCATCACCCCGTGGTTATGAAAATATTTTGCACAATTCAACTTTGTTATCAGATTAAAATCAGAACTAGAAAAGGCTGCCATATTGTGCTGCAAATCCTGTTTACAGCACTAAGTTAATAAATCAACATGTTAAGAGAAAGTATAGAAGCCAATGCACCGTTGTATCCATATTTAAATGCTTTTCTAGTTGAAAACCCATTTTAAACCTCACCAAAGAAGGCTGAAAACCAGTTGAAGTGCAATGGTGGGTGGAACTGGAGCATATGAAGCCTCTTCTAGCAATATTACAGGGTGAATTTCCAACTATCCCCTTTTAAAGTTTTATTTTCAAAACACAGGGTGAGAAAGCAAACTTTCTCAGGGAAAACAACAAACAACAGCACTTGATATACGACATCTACTCTTACCATTACAGCATTGTTAGTCAAACAGGATTTTATACACAGCCAACGACAAATTGCCACTAGCTGATGTACTGCAGAAAGCTGCAAGAATTTAGGCAAAGGTTAAGTGTTTAAAAACTTGTTGGACGCTTCAAGATGGTCAAGCTGCCATACACAGGCAATCCCACGAGAGCAATTCCTGCAGAAGCTCAGGAAACACCAGCTGGGGAGCTTAGTACACCTAAAACATGCACAGGAGACTGTCAACACGGATAAGCTGAGAGACTGTGCCCTATATGTAACATACCACTTTAAGAGCAGGATGCTATTGCAAAGCAGTGAAGTCACCTGCCCTTCTTTCTCCCTCCATCCAAATACCATATTTTAGCTGCAGATATGTGATTAAACCAGAGAGTTTCCCATATAAACCAGCCCTCTAATTACCCGATGGTTAACCTGCATCACCACTGTGATTATTCTGAAAGCTTGGGAGCTTCAGACTTTTTCTGCTGTTGGATTTTCCACAAATACACACAAATAAGCACCTTACCTGAATAGAAAATGTTGATTTTGGCAAGTTCTTTCTCACAGGTTTGGAAGAATTTCTCTTCAAACGTGGCAAAACACCTTTTCACCGTGTCCTCATCTGTGTCTGTAAAACAGAATAGAAAAACAAAGAAGTTGTAACAGAAGAACACAGGAGCAACTTTAGAAGTGGTTGACGTGGAAATAGTTCTTCAGAGTAAATCCACCACCTTTGTCATGCAGAGAAAGAAGAACAAGCAAGTTCAAGGGGCTCGGGGGAACATATATTTGGCTGTAAAAGGAATTGCACCAAGACAGAGAGAGAAACACTCATATAAGCAGTAACAGCACCTCAACCAAAGTTCCCATCATCTTTTTTGATCCTTCAAGTGCTAGTGCAGACCTCAGAAGCTCCATTTGCACTTCCTAACCCAGCTTGTGTTTGAAGACCAAGGCTGGCCATACCTTGGCAAACAACTGTATTTAGAAGGAAAGCACCAACTTTTTAACTGAAGGCTTCATCTGACCTTTCAGGAGGACTCACAGGCTTCAGCCACCATTCCCACCTTCTCACCATTGTAATCCTTCAAATACAAACCTAGCAACATAGGAAAGTAAAATCTGCCGGATACTATCCAGAAAACTGTGTGGAAGCTTCCCTCCTGGAAAATAAAACTTTCTCTCATAAGCAAAGCTGAAAGGAAGAGGTCTACATTATGGTGAACACAATCAGATCCACAACTGTTCTCCACCCCATTGCTCTGGGATGGTTTTAATTCTTTTGGAAGAACTACATACAATTCCATAATTAAAGTCAAAACTTGAAAGTAAAGCACCAATTTGGTCAATTAGTTGTTGTAAAAAAAATACAGTGCAGAGTCTCAAAGACAGAATGCATTTTCTGATAATTAAGAAATTAGTTTAATGAGTGAAAAAATTAAAGAAGACACACTGTAATTACCAATTTCAGTACTGTCAAAAACCAAATGTTCCTAATGCTGAAGTGAAGCAGACTCTTTGTACCCCCCAGAGTTACATTCCCTGAATCTTCAGACTGAAAATATAATACAAACAGGAAAATTAAATTTTTATTATGGTTTTGATAGTGTTGAGAAATAGATCACAGAACCACAGAATCAGGTTGGAAAGGACCTCTAAGAGCATCAAGTCCAACCATTAACCCAGCACTGCCATGTTTACCACTAAACCATGTCCCCAGGAGACACATTCACACTTTTTTTTAACATTTCCAGAGATAGTGATTCCACCACTTCCCTGGGATGAAAAGATTCAAACAGATATTGAAATACATGTCATTAAATTGAGAAGACAAGTGACTACAGAAAAGCTTCACTCACTAGGAGATACACATACTGGATTGTTATAGTCAAGAAATCTTTTTCATTTAGCATTCATTTTTAGGTAAAACCAACCCAAAAGTGGCATTAATCAAGAGAACACTTAAATAGAAACTTTCAGCATTTACAATTTCCTGGGGTTTATGTTTGTAGCCCTGAACCTACATACACTTCAGTAATGCTTTTAAGGGGTGGTATAGAAAGAGCAAAGAACAGAACACAAAAGTGCATCACAGGGGCAACCCTGTCTTCTTTTGGAGTTAGAAGATGCTTTTAAAGAGTAAACAGAGAGAAAATAACCAGTTCTGCAGAGATGCCTGGTGTTTACAACTCCACCACCCAAGGGCTTGTAGAGAAGAATTCTCAAGGGCTCCAAAGGCTGTTCCAAGCTCCAAGTTTTGGCTCCCAGGGTTCCTTTATTATCCGATCATTATAGTTGCAGATCTGTGGCTACTCCCAAGGATGAGGGCTCCCTCCCTTGTGCAAACAAACCCTGGAATGACAGGGCTCGGGCTCCTCTGGGCTGAGGAAAAGCCACAGCAGCCCCAAGGTGTCATTACAGCCCTGCTTGAGGTCCTTGGCTCTGCAGAAACAAAGATGCACATACCCCAGGCAATCCCACTCCACATAGTGCCTCCACATGGATCCCTCCTTGAGGGCAGCCTAAAACACCAGAAGGACAGAAAATAACTCTGCTTCAGGGCTGGGAACTTGAAGGGCAGAGTCACAGCAGTTGTGACATCCTGCCCTGGGGCCCTCCCAGTAAGGTCAATCTGAACTTGCCCTCAAGAACTCTAAATCCTTGACCCAACAGCAGACAAAGCACAAACAGGAGGGTGAAGCAACAGAAATTACTGTGCAATACTTAAAATGCAGGGATTTTTATTCACTAGCTGCCTAAAACTTTTCAAATGACAGTAATCATTATCAAACCACAGCTGACTCTTAAGGATGGACCTGAGAGGCAAAGTCTTCAGCCCAAAGAGTTTACACATGTCAAGAAGAAAAGCTTATGGAGAGGTGCTTTCTGACATGGGGGAACCATTCTTTCCTGCCTTTAAAAATAAGTCACACAGCATTAAAAGCACAAAGGTTCACTGCTTTCCTGCTTCAGAAACACCAAACCTCTTTTGCCATCGCTTGTTTCAGTACATCCAAAAAATAAGAGTAAGACCAAGCAAGTTTTTAAACTTCAGTCACTTAAGCTATCAAAGAATAAAAGAAAAAAAAAAAGAAAAAAAAATCTCATCAGGAGTGGAATATACTGTTTGTCCAGAAAGTCAAGCATGAATATTTCTACACAACCAAAATATCACCTCCTAAGATAGCAAAAAGCTCAGTAAAGCAACAGTGTTAAACTAACATAATCAATGCCAAATAATAAATATCTTGTTTTGTACATTACTGGTCACTTCAGGAAATGATAAATAAGTGTGTTGAACAGTTTGACTATCATCTGAAGTTTAGAAAAGGAAAATGGGCTTTAAAACACAAAACAACTGCTACTGGAAGCCCTTCCAAAAACCTTGAGATTAGGAATTCAGGTCTCTATTTCAACCTCAAAACATTGCTGACTCAGAGGAAAGCAAGTTCTAGATCAACTATTCAAAATCCTTCTCCAAATGTCAAACACTGACTTAGAAAAGATATTTTGCAGAGCAGGATGGATGTCAGCCTTACAAAAAAAAAAAATAAAAAAAAAAAAAAAATCAAGATTCTCTGTGAAGAAAAGGTTTTCCTCTGGTGCCATTCCCACTGCAGTTCAGTCATTTAGCTGCAATAATAGGCCAGTGCTGCCAAGGCTACTGCCTTTATTTATTTATTTTCCCCCCAAGGCTGGGACAGGACAACGTGTTTTGCCATGAGAAAATCACGGTGCCAGAAACCCGGCCTTGGATTCGGAAGCTCCATGACAACAGGGCCTGTTTTTAAAAGGCATCCAGCTATTGCTGCCAAGAAGGTCCAGCAGTAACCTCCCTTTTGTTCTGTTTCTATAGCCCTAATACTCCATTTACCCTCAGCTCCCTGAAGCTGCCACGGACAAGGCTGCCAAGCAGAGAGTCTGATCAATATTGCAGCTTCCCGACCTCATCTTCCTATGGATTGCCTCTGCTGAATGAAAAACACAGGAAGCCTGAAAGGCTTTTACTTGCAAAGCCCAAACCAGCAGCAACCTGGATGAACTCCCCCCTACGCCATGTTTTCTGGTTTGCAGAGAGCTGAGATGTTGGCACACCTAAAATAGAACCTGAGGTTGAAAAATTAACATCCAAAATACATTCCTGCGCTGTCCCAAGCACTCATTTCTCAGTGCTTCTCTCAGCTGTTCATTTAATTTCTCATTTTCTGCAGCTGTAGTATATAAACAAATGATCAGCATCCCACGGCAGCTCTGCTTACTCACTCCCTTGCAAGAACACACACAATAAAAGTTTTCTTTGTTAGAGCAGTGTCCTCTAAAAGTAATCATTTAAAAAAAATCCTTTCGTCTTTATCACGCTGAATTTTAAAGGGCATTTAATTTAAAAAGATTAATTAGCTTTGTTATAAGATCAGCACAGGTGTAGTTCTCTGAATCACCTTCTGTTTGCCACAAAACAGTGGCAATAACATCTGAGTAATGTTATTGCAACACTTTAGTTAGAGAGGAGGCAATTTCATTTATGAGGAGGACTCTGCCATCTAGTCAGTAAAATAAAAATCAAAATCAAACTTGACATTGGCATCAAACACATCAAATCAAACTGAAAAGGTGATTGCAAATTTAACATCAGCATCATTTTGAATACATTAAAATTTTAAAGATTTCCACACTCTGTACCCAGAGCTCAAGTAGGTTTAAAACAACAGGACTGTGCTCTGAAAAATTAACAAGATTTAAAGGACAGTTTTCTTGTTCCCAGGTCAATAAAGACAGTAACTGCTTGTACTTCTAGGCCCAGTGGCACATTGTGGGGGGGAAGGGGGGAAGAAAAAACCAAAAGAAAAAAAGAGAAGAAAAAGAAAAAGCCACTTCTATTACCACTCAAAAATCTTTAAAAGTGGGTCACTGTAATGAAAACATGTATCTGCCTCTGAAATCCCATCAGCTTTGTCTGTCTACTCAACCATCACAATTTTCTAATACCCTTGACAGTTCTGCAGCACCAAGACTGTAGTTTCCCAACCTTTTACACAGTGAGATTTTAACAGCTAAAAATCAAACTCTGTAGTTCATAAATGCAAGGGCAAAGATTACCTTTACACTCCTAATGCGTCACCCTCGTGTTTGTTGGGGTATTTTTCCAGAAGAAAGGTTCTTCCACAAGGCAACTCCCTTCCTCATGACAGAAAGCCACACTTGGGTCAGCTGCAAATTGGATCAGTCGCTGAAACTTCCAATAAATTAATTACTCACTGTGCATTTTCCTGTCCAATCTTGTGGCAAATTAAAGTTTCCGCGTACAGAATTTTATGTGCTTTACGTACAGATACAGAAATTTCTTCCTAGGATATATTCTTGCTATAGGAAGAGAAAAGAAGCCAACTCTGCTTGCAAGTAATGAATATTTGCATTCACGCTATTTCATCTTGACATCTGAGCTACAAATCGTACATGTAATGGTTGTATCTCTCTCAGAATTTACTCCATCAGATGAAAGTGGACCTTGGCTCAAAATACTATAAAATCAACAGAAGAGAAGCTCCATACATTGGTTAATCTTAAAAAAAATGTTAAGAAAATTCATAGCAGGCTATACCTGCTTTTCTGAACCCCCACAGATGAGCTGGTCAGCTCTCCACTTAATGAATGCTTTAGCCCAAATTAGATTTGGTTATTAAATTATTCCCCGAAATCTGGCAATAAAAAATGACCACTCAGGTAGCAAATAAGGTTGGTACTGCCTGCACACACGGGGTTTATATGTGGGCAGGGGGAGGAGGCAAGAACTGCTGCATGACACCAGCACAAGTTCTCTCAGGTTTTGGTTCACCATTTTGCTATTTTTACCAATTAACCCAGCATGTATTTCAAAATACCTTTAAAAATTGTGATTTCTCAGGTCAGTAAAAATTCTGCTTCCCCATTTTTTAGATTGTATCACTGAAATCTTAGAAACCAGCCAGATTCTTGCAGATGGTTTATTTACCTGGAAAGAAAAACCAACCTCCCCAACATGCCTACAACCAGACATCCAACGAAGCGTCTACTATAAATTATTTACATTTGTGACTCCATAAACATAGATTCTAAAGCAACCAGAGCACCCTGGTACGTACTTAAGGTGCAGAAAAACCAGCAATGCAGTAGCCAGAGGTGAGGAGACAGCTGTTGTCCAGCTGGCTGCTATGAGCTCTGTAGCTCCTGATGTCAAGTTTTGTGGTCTACAGGGCAGCTACACAGCTGTTCTACAGGTTCACTTCTTTAAATCAGCATCCAGCACTCATAAGAAGTCCTTTTGCAAGAAAGGAAGGTGGCACTAGTCTTTGCCAGCTATATGTGACCACGACGCTTAAATACCTTTACAGTGCTTCACTTCTGTACCATTAGGAGAATCAATATTCCCAGGAGAATTACAAGACCTGCATGGTAACTCAGGTTGGAAGGACAGCTAGGCAGAAACTTGTGACAGAAAAATAAATAAATAAATAAAAGAGAAGCAGCACAAGTGCCTAATAATATTTCAAAACCTACCACAAAAATATTGGTAATACAGGGTGACAGAGCTGGAGCCGGGTCCTGACAGCCAGAAGATGTCAGGGACAGCACTCTCAATACCCGCTTTCCCTGGTTAACAACAAGCTTCAAATTCTTCTGTTTTCAAGAAGGGAAGTAAAGAATCAATACATGTTTTTGCAAAGACCTCCAAATAGGTTTGACCAGAAATACTGTCACACACTTCAGGGTGAAGGAAAGACAGTCATCAGGAACTAAGAGTCCAGATGACAATTTTCAGTGACCATTACCAGACTCCAAGACAAAGAATGGAGAGCACCAGGGTTAAGTTACTCAGTTGGTGCATACCAGAACCTGTCCAGGCTGTGAATGCTCAGTTTAGACAAGTAACCAACGATGCAAACAGAGATCCCACAGCTTTGTGAAATCACCAGGATCACACGGGACATTCCCTGCTTACACAATGCACCTGCATGTTCCTCAAGCTGCTGTCTCCAGTTCTGGATTTCATTAAAACAAAACAAGACAGCAGCAATTATGGTTGCACAAAAAAAACCACATATCAGAGTTGACACACTGGGGGTTAAGCAAAGCAGAGATACCCCAGCCTCTCACAGACATGGAATCTGAACTGGCCTGTGCACCTCTGGCAGATGCTACAGGAGACAAGTTCAGCACTGCCATCCATTCCCTCTACCAAGAGAGATCTTCATCAGCCTTTAAGCTGATTGTTATTCCTCCTCTTCAATGGTGGGGCCACCAAACTAAAAACTTAGCAGTATCTGTTCATGTTTTTGTGATTCACTGAATGGACCTCAAATAAATTAGCACAGTTTTGTTTTATACAGCTACAAAACAATCTGAAAAATCTTCCTTCTGCTAAATCACATGGATGGAAATAAGGACACACTTCCCCAAGTTGCCCAGTTTGGTCCTTAAACCAAGAAGGATAAATAGAAAACAAATCCCAGAGCAACATGGAAAACCAAGACCAGAATTGTTGATAGCAAATTAGGGGCTCAGAGTTCAAATTGAAGTTTTTCCTTATATTCACCTTCCCCACCTTTCCCTTCAGCCTGGCAAAACTCAATGAATTCAGCAAACCCTCTGCTGATTACCAGGACAAGTGCTAGAGTTAGACTTTTTAGCTAAATGACATTTAAACAAATAAATATGTAAGTTCCAGAAAAAGGAAAGGAAGATCACCCCACTCGTCCAGATCTGTGCCAGTCCCCAAAGCAGTGATGGAACACTGGGGACTTCCATAGGGAGAAGATCTTGGAACCCCATGGGAGGCCATGGGGACTGGAAACACAGCAGCAAGGGGCAATCAAAGGAAACTCAAATACTGCAGTGCTGAATACAGCAGAGATCCCTCACCCTAAAACCCACAAGTGCTGTTTCCCTGCCCCATCTCCTGAATGAAGGTCATATTTCGTGGCATGGAAAGAGAAATAAGAGGAAACTTTCTAATCTTTTTTAATGTGCATTCGTATTTATCAGGAAAGATGTAAATTTGATTTGTGAATATTTTAATCAAGCAAAAATGGTTTCTGTCAGAAGATGAAGCTTCGTAATAAAGTGACTGTTTATGCTCCTTTTATTGAGCCTCCAGTTTTAGTAGTTTTATTTCCAGAATTTTACTGAGCAATAACAATTACCTTCTCATTAAAACCACACAAAACCCGTCAGAACATCTGACATAAAAAAAAAACAAAACAAGACAGGAATTAAAATAAAACTGAGATTACAGCCAGTTAAAGGAATGTTGATAAAGCACACTTTTAAGTCTCGTATTGTTAGATAAAGTTTTTCCTTCCTAGGAAAATTGCATGGAGGTGGAGTGATGGGGAATTTTCAGCAGCAGTTTTGGCTGTCCTTTATATCCTCTCTCAGACACACACATCATGTCCTTTCCTTGCTCTGGTACTGTTGTTCACCCGAGCCCAGTGAACCAGTTCAGGAAGTTAATCCGGTACTTAGAGAACGACTGAGCATTAGTACTAAAAAGCTTTAAAAACCTAATTGATCAATAAACTAGTTTCCTGTGGTTTAGTCCTCTGAAAGAGCTCCTGGCACACAGGGAGGAGGCAGTGAGAGGGAGATTCCCCCTCTGGCAGCAGTCACCTGTTAGACTGATTTAGCTGGAATATCAAATCACCCACTTGGACTCGCGTCCATCCTGTGCTGAGAGATGACTAAAGGCACTACCCCACAGCTCAGCTGACAGGGAGACACTGGTGAAGGCAACACAGCTCACTGGAGTTGGAATCACATGCCTGTACCCTTGATATGAACACATGAAATGTCTCAATTATTTGTTAAACAGATTGAACATGTTCAAGCTTTGGTCTTTTTCTCAGCAGCCCCTCACCTCCTGCCAACGCTCCAGCAGCTCGTGTGCCTCCAGTCTTCCCCTCCTCAAACTCTCTTACGGGGAAAAGACATCCCTGTCTTGGATGCAAACTGCCTGTGGACTCCAGCACAACTGATCCTAAAACATTTTTGAGACATTTTAGTATGCTTTTAGCTATTTTAAATAGAAATAAAAATCACAGAAGTGCAGAATAGTTTGGGTTTGGAAGGGACATTTAAAGCCCACCTAGTCCAGCCCCTCAGCAACAAGCAGGGGCATCTTCAACTAAAAGAGCTTGCTCCACCAAATAAATATTTTAGTGTAAAAACATAAAGTACTTAAAAGAAGAAATAAATTGGGAAACAAAATAAACTAAGAATCCACTGTGATGTGGTGTTAGACAAGTGATTGCAGCAACATTTGTCTTATCTGTACCACACGTGCTCTGCAGGTGATTCACTATGCAGCAGGTCCAACCTTCCACTCCCTTGGGGACATTTCCCTTTGTCCACAGCCCCCATGGTGAAGGTGATATTTGGTATGACAGTGATGTACAAAGTAAAAAGAAGATCTCTCCAGAAAAGGACTAATAAGGCTGAACAAAAGTTCATATATGCATGCCATGACAGACTTAACCTGTCACTCACATATCTGACAAACAAGATAAAGGCAGGGCAGAATCATCTTGAAACGGAATTTAAGTCTTGTTCTTTTGGTGCTTTCTCCCCCACTCTTTTCCTCCCTCCAACAAATATCACTTTTTTCACTGTATATACACATTTTTTATTTTTCTTTTTAAATTGCTGGCAAAAATCAGGTCCTGCATAAGCAAGTCCTACAAGAAAAGTGCTAATTTATGCTGAAACAAGAGACCTAGATACTATCAACATCTTCCCAGGGATAAAGCCATCCCTGCAAATGCAGCCTGACAAGCAGACCATCTATGCTGCTCTGCCATCCCCTGCACCCCTGACCACACTCACCCAAACTGAGACTCATAAAGCCTAAGCAGTTCTGTTCTTCACCAGGATTTGCAGGTGGTCACCAGCAGGGTACACACTCTGAGAGCTTTAGAAAATGTCATCTTTCAGCATTAAAACCACACCCTGTTCAGGTGCTGTGGGATCAAGCTCAGCAGTCCAACACCCCGCTTTTACCTGGAGAGGCCTTAAACAGTTGCAGAAATCTGACCCACATCAACCTTTCTGGATTGATAAGTAACACAGAAGCAGAGGCATCAAATTAGTTTTTACAAAACTTCACTCTGAATTCAAGCACTTCTGTGAGTCCTTGCACCCCTCAATCTCAGCTGCTCTGGTACAACTGCCCAAACATATTTGCTGGAAAAGGTCAGTCTCAACCTCCTCGCTTCCCTGATGGATTCTGCCAGGCAGGGAACATGAATTAGAGGCCAAGAATAGGCCTAAAACAAGCAGCAGGGTCAACTTCAGGCAGAACAGGAAGAAAAGTATACTCCAGCTACAGAGGTGGTGTTTAGAGGGCTTCAAAATATTTCTTTTTGAGGGTTGAAGCTATTTAAACCCAGAGCTGTTTTATCCTGCTGCAGGTAATTCAGTAATTCATTGGCAAATCAGAGTCAGCACTGTTCTGAATAATGGAATTTTCTCCATACTAGGCAAAAGTCATGAGCCTCTTCTCTGTGCTACATAAGCAATCTCCACCCACATGTCTTCAAACTTGTTCAATAAAGCCACCATATAACAACTATTTCTGTCAGGAAACTCCTCTGCTTTCTCCTTGTTGTCATCTGTCACTGTACATCATCATGGAATAGTTTGGGTTGGAAGGGGACCTTAAAGACCATCTCGTTCCAACCTCTCTGCCATGGGCAGAGACACCTTCCACTAGACATGGAGGTGGAAACCTCAGACCCAGAACCACCTCAGGGCTTACAGGAACATTTTGGTCAGTTCCTGGCAACTGTCCTCTGCAAAGGCACCACAGAAATTGCCATTTCTCATTTAGCCATCACATCAGTCCATCTAAAAAAGCATCTTGCTTTGGTAGTTACCAGTATTGTAAAAAGCACTTTACTGCCTACTATGGTTTTGCAAAATAAGGGATAAGCTCAAGGGAAAGCTTTGCAGTCCAGGATGGTCATTTATTTCCATCGCCACAGGCAAAACTGTGAGCATCTCAAGATGGAGCAAGTGCCTCCTTGAAGTTGCCAGCAGTGATACTGAAAACCTTTAGGGAAGTGGTGTGACTAAGGGTATTTTAACTTTTTAAAAACACAAGTAGCACAGTGTGCTTCCCGATCTTAACGCTCCCGGGACAGGATGAGATGTACAAGGAAAAGGGCTGCTCCTGCACAGCACATCGGTGTCCCCAGAGAGACCCCTGCTCAGCTCTGCTTGTCTGGGGGGAGGCAGAGAAGGGAATTACAGCTAACTGAAAACATTTTGCATAATTCGAGCTGATAAGAGACCTATACCCATCACTCCAGGAAACTATTTGCATCCTTATAACAATTACAGCACATGCAAAATTCAGAAGTTAAGCAAACAAATGAAAACACAAATACTGGTGGTAAAAAAAACCAAACAGGTGAATAAACGGGCCATCATCATTAAAAAAACAACAACAATGGTACTTCTAAAGCTTTTTTCAGACACAGGAGAGAATATTCATTGGGGATACTGGGGGCGGGGAAGGAGGAAATGACAAAAGGAAGATTAACAGAACTGCGTCTTGGGAAAGACTCCAATTAATATTAAGAGCAACTAGAAAGACAAAACAAATGACGCAGAACCAACAACAGGTTCCCCAGACGGAGTACAGCGAATGCAGGGTACAAAGACAAACCTACTTCAAACGTGCTATCAATGGCTTAATTTCCCCCCAGGGAGCCACCACTACTCAAATTCATTTTTCCCTTTTTATTTTACTAGCTAATAAGAGCAAACAGCAAGAAAATAATAAGGAAGCAATTATCAGATGGAGAAAAATATGGTTTTCAGGTATCTCAGAGAAATGACACAAGGCTCAGGAGTGGCTCTGTGTAAGATTTTACCAGGGCATCCCTACAGTCAGACCACAGTCAGGAGAAGAACAGATTGTTAATTCTCATAAACGTTTATAGCAGCACCTTCCTAAATGTTTGGCACAATTTAAAACAAGATTTTTCCTTTTAAATTATATAAGTATAGCTAAAACACCAGCAAATGAACATTAAGGTAGCTGCTTCTCCACTCAAGACAGTAATTCTTCTGCTTTAATTCTTACATTATTACAGCAACAGATGTTGTAGGATCCTCACCACAACATTACAAAGCCTAGCCAAGGTTATATTCCTCCTTGCTCACACAGTGCACAGCCACCCAGCTGAGCCCTACCCTGCTATATTAATTAAAAAACATGGATTGAAGCATGCCCGGAGACACTGCGGTAAATTGCAGATAACCAGAACTACTCCAGTGCAGGTCCCCACAAGTTTGGAGTTGTTTTCTTCTAAACACACTTTCAGGGAGCATCCCTTGCCCTCTGTTTCTTTCAATCCTGCGCTTAAAGGGCTTGTTTAAAACCAATTTAAGTAAAAGCAGCATTCCTCAGACACAGCTTTGCTACCAAACGTCCATCCTTCAAGGGGAGAGACGATGGTCTTTCAAAGGGGTTGATTTGAAAGTCTATGCCCTCTTCAACTCCTCAACAGAGCTGCTGTGTTCCAGGGGTAATTTTAGTTTAAGATTAAAATGCAGCAGAGACCAGGACTGCACTTGTTTGCTTGTCTGTCTTCCAAGCTAATCGCTTTCATTTCACACAGCACAAGCCCCTAGCCAGAAACCACACGGGTATCTCCTCTTGGAGCATCCCTGCCAGACTGGAACGGGAATGAATCCTTCTGAAAAGGATTTTTACACCCCAAATAGGAAGAAAGATTGAGAGGCATGTGATTTCCCCTTCCCCCCCCTCCCCATTTCCCTCAGGCTCAATGCACAGCACTGCTGGCACTCGGTAAATAAAAAGGCAAAGGGAACCATTCAGTAATTTCTATTGCTTCCCGAACAAAACCTGGTGGGAAGGGAATACACAAACTGCAGAAGTAACTGGCAACAGAAAGGTTTTGCATTCAAACACAAACTCGAAGTATGCTGAGGGTAAAAAACTCAATGGCCCCACTTCCTAAGTCACCTCTTTATTTACATTTCAAAGAACATGTTATAGAGCCACCACATTTTAATTCTATTTTACCCCTTTTTGTGACAGTGGCAAAAAGCCTGAATTTAAGTCCCAGTTGCAGAATCAGCTGTGCAAATGGACAGAACAATAGTATTTTCAATAAACTTGAATAAATCGTCTACAGATATCCTCCCAAAGGAACCTGTGTGCTGTACACAGCAACTTTGCCAAGCAGCAGTTAACAAGATACTGCCCGCTTTGAAGCTGTGGTTTGACTTGAAACCTTCTTCTTCACAAAACCTGTTAAATTAAAGGCTGATCCTTATTTAAAGTACAGGTGATTCAACCGGAATGGAGAGAAAACACTCCAAACAGCAGCAGCAAGCAGGGAGGAGCTCGGAGCTTTGTCCACCAAGCGTTTGCAAGCTTTTGCTCTGCTCCAGGAAATCTGGACTCGACAATGCACCAACTCCCCATGAGAGCAAACCCCAAAATGGTTATACTGCTCCCCTAACCACGCTCTTAGCTTTGTGGTTGTGTCCTCGCAGAAGAATTCTATTGCAACAGATGACCGCAGCATCCAGAAGCACTGCTCATGTAGCCGGCGTGCTGCTAATCAACAGCCGGAGCAGATGGAATGCAAATCTCCCAGCGAGGGGGGACAGGGAGGCTGTCACCATCCTGCTCCCAGAAAGTAAATGAGCTATTATCAATTAGGAGCTAAATTCAGACAGAATTTTGGTGAAAGGCAACACTTCAAGGTGTTTTCGGGGAAATCCATCTGCACTGTCTAAAAAAATCCACCATGAATCACAAGGTTATTCTGTGCTGTTTCATTCCTGCATTGGCACAAGTGGTTGTTGTCCTTATTTTAATTTAAGCTTTAGATAAATTAAACCACTAACTAGAAGTAGGGTGAGGATGGCCTTAAGGGCAACATTGGTTTTTTTTTCTCACCAGAAGTTTTTTATTTTTGGCAAATATTTCAGAGGCTGGAATCAGCCCCTCTTCAACAGAAGAAGACAGGGCAGTGGAAAAAGCATCACCTAAAAGTCAGAAAGAAATGAAGTTTCCTTACAGCCATACTGGTCTATACCAGCAAGCCACAAAGAACCAACCTCAACAGATTTAGGGGTTAAGCACAAAGGGTTTGGGGGTTGGTCCTTCAGCATATTCAACAGAAGAAGCACTGAAGCTGCCCCAGTTCATTCACCCAATTGATTCACCAACTGTTCTGAAAGATGAATAAATATGTAAGTGGCTACTTTGCTCTAATTAGTGACATTCAGTGAATCTAACCAGAGAGCCCAAACCTCCAGCCCTTGCATTTAGCTCCCCATGTCTCTCCCTTGGGAACTGAATAGCAATCAGGCATGTAATGCAGGGATGGTTGCTTTTTTTTTCCTTCACATTTAGAGTGTAAAATAAGGGGGGTAGGGCACAGAGATAGGATGGATAAAATAATTAAATCCTGAAACCCAGGCAAAAGGTCTAAACATACTTAAAGAACTGTTTTGAGGGGGGGAAATTAGAGAAGAGGGAGTAGGAATAAAGGAAAAATAAAACTGAGTGCAATTGCAGAAAACATGAAGCAGATGATGCATTTCCTATGTGATAGCTTAAACAAGTCCCAAGGCACACCTCCTCAGTCCATCAAACACCACATTTACATAAAATCATTAATTCATTACAGTAGTGAAAGAAAAGAGGGATGGGTTAGGAGGGACAGGATGGAGTGAATGAAGTGGAAATTTAAGCCAGAGGCATAAGAAAAAGGTCCATATCTGTGCACACTGAGCTTCCTGAGGGAGAGAGAGACACAACTAACCTCAAAGCAATTTCTCAAACTGAAAAAACTTCATGTTTGCCAACACTAAACCACTCTGGCTTTGAATATACAGACAAATGTACACAGGATAGTAATATCACTTGTGTGCCTGCCCTCTGTGGCGATAAAGAAGGAAGTTGCTGATGCTGCACTTGGTCCTGCCACCAACAAGAGTTATTTGCTTCTGGTTTGGTCTCCATCACCCTCAATTAGAAACACAGCCTCTATTCCTGCTAAATGTGTCCAAGGTCTCAGCCACCTCTTTTAGCTCACTGGAGTCAACTCAGCTTTTCATGAAGCTTCTTGCCCTTCTCTGAAATAATGGTACCTTTAACCAATCCAAAAGATTAAAGCCCTCCCCCCTCTTGCAAACTCACATTGAACATATGAATTAATTTTCAGGTTTCTTGGCTGTTTTATCACTCAATTCACACACACAGAGCCCGAAACTGCAGTTCTGTAGCTATCAATCTGCCTCCAGAGACAGTGTTAGCACGGCAATCCCCCCACACAACACAAGTGGTCTTACAGACGGCGGCACTATTTTTAAAGCAGAACATGGATGTATTTTCCTCTCCTTTGCCAAACAAGTATATGAAATGTGCCACATGGCAGGTAGCATGCAGATGACAAAACAGTCAGAATTCAGCAGAAATACAAGATGGGACTGCCAGAAGGATTCCAACAACTCTTTGTAAAAAAAAAAAAAAACAAACCATACTGATAGGTGCTCCACCAAAAGCTTTGGTGCATCTTTGCTCTCCACAGGTGAGAACTTCCTCTATTGTTGTCATCTCAAATTAAGCTGGATAAAGGATAACTGTGTTTAAGACCAAAGGAGTGTCCTGGGTCTTGGATGTAAACTTACCCAAGTATCTGTTGATGGGTCTGTCTTAACCTCTGAGACCCAGAAAGAAGTGATCACCAATTTTGAGACTATTACAAGAGGAACTGCTGACACAATGGAAATAGCCAAGCCAGCATGTTTTCTGTAAGTGACAAACTCAACACACGCAGATCATTTTGGGGAAAGAGTTTCCAGCTTTGGAGAAGAATCTCCGACTTTGGGGCTTGCCAATTCCAGGCTGCCACATACACATAACACTGGACGGAGCAGAAGCGAGCCTGAAAAAACTCTTTGGGAAGAAAATCAAGTCTTCAAACAGACAAGGGGTCTAAAAAATGTTTGAAATTTGTAGCCAGGATCGAGCTGAGCATTCGTTGTCATCACCCTGACATTTCATAGGTCCATTTGGTGTTAATACCACTCAACAGCCATAAAGCAAAGACACTGATGAGACCTGCAGGCTTCGTATGGCACAAGAGAACACATCAACACGAGATATCAAACAGCACACAATGAAATGTAAATTAATGGGAACTGTAATCATTTCTTGGGGAAAAAAAAATAGCTTTCCCTCTTTTAGGGATGTCACAGCCATCCCAGAATCCGAGTCCTCTGTCGGCAGCGCTGGAGCGGCCGCCGTGCACCAGCCATGGATCACACTGACACTATCAGTTACACAGGATTGTTTGCAGGGACAGGAGAACACCCACAAGGCACAAAACACAACTACACACGGGCAGCCTCTACACAAGAAGTCACTGAACATTAAATCAATCTTGCTTTTTAAGAATGAGCTTGAAAAGACCGAGCCGAGTGACTGCTGCTGAACTAATGGCTATCATTCACTTTTGTGTTCATTGTAGAAGAGCAAATTTAGGAAATTTATAGCAAGTGACATTTTATGCAGAAGTATTTTTGCAGCTAGCTGTAAAGAATTTTATCATTTAGGGTTTGCTTCTGCTCTTTGAAATTAAAGATTCACTAACACATCCACCTAGCATGCCTTATTAGCATGTTGTTTAACACTACTTAAGAAATGACCTGTGAAATGTTCTTTGCATACCCACAAACTATGTATGTCTCCTCATTAGCAGCTTCATTAGCACTGAAAGATGAAAAATAAACTCCTTCCCTGCAAATGTAGTATAAATACACACCACCTCTACAACTAGCAGCAAAGATTCAACAGCAACAGCCCGTGTTTAAAATATTCACAACAAAGTTTCAAGTAGGCAAATCTGACAAGAACTAAATTATGTTCCATAGAGGTGATGGTTATTCAGACAAGTTATACACATCTAGGAATGCTGCCAGTACTTAAAAAAAAAAGGTTTGCAACATTGTGCAAAAGAGATTTTATAATTTTAAATAATTGCTTTTTATTTTGAGCTGTAAAATGTTTGCCAAAAGCAAGTGTTTTTATGAACCATAGCCTACTGCCCCAGATTCCTCTCTGAAAATTGTAATTATTTTATTATAGTAAAATAGTTACATCATTTTCAGAGCCTGAAATGGTAACACTGTCAAAAGGCATATGCTGATAGATATTCCAGTGCCATTAGTTATGAAACCCGACTCTCTTTAACAAGTCTTTAACAAAGTCTCAATGAACCAACTTCTGCATCGCTGCAGTGTTCATTAACGAGATGGGGTGAGCTGCTTCTAAAGCTGCTGAAACACAAAACAGCACTGAGCAGCTGTGGGGAGAGCATTTGCTCAGTTTTCTTTGCTGCTGCCCACAAACCTCCGGGTAACCACGGAGCTCACACAATTCCCATCCCCTGTTTCACCAGAGGTCAGGAAAACAGCCAGCAGAGCAAAGGCAAGCACTGAAACGATGGAGGAACTGGAAAACTGAAGTCACCCCAGGCTTTACCTGACAGACAGCTGCCAGATGCAAGCAGCAGATGGATTCAGATGCACTTGGATCTCTCTACTAGCTGGGAACCCCTCACTGCTGCTACCCATGGACACAAAATCTATGTGAGAAGTAAACAGCAGAAAAGTCATAAATGAGAACTGAGAAACATGTTATACATCAGACTAAGCATTACAGCCTTATGATTCCGTGCTCTAGTCTGAGAGAAACACCAAATCCCCAATACACAAACACATCCCCAAATATTTATCGTGACACACTACTGTGCAGAGGGATGAGGCAAACCTCTCCACTTCTGCATTAAGCTTGGGATGGAGGAAAAGACCTTACCCAAGCAGTGGGAAGAGGAAATCATGGAGGTGGATCTTCTATTTACATAAGTTTAAAGTGATTTTCACAGAGAAATTTGCTTCTAAATAATCAGAAACAGTCTCACTTTCCAACAGCCAGAAATAAGGTTCTTGCAAACTCCTCTGCTTTTTTTTTTTCTTTTTTGCATATGCAGCATCATTAGTGGATTCTCCATCTGCACTCACAATTGCTCTTAACATTTGCACAGCCCAAGACAAAGATGTTCTGGGCGAGCCACAGCCTCTTCTGACAACTGTCACAGACGAAATGCCAAATCAGTCTGGTGACATCTTTGACCCATGACAACACTGCAGCTTCTTGGAAGGAAATTCCTGGAAGAAATCGATACAGCGCTATAAAACCCTGTCAGTTTTGCTGTTGCTCAACAGAAGGACTGCATCAGCAAGACAAAGGCGACAGAAAATGCAGTCCCAGGATATGGAGTAGTATGGAAAAGGCTGGGCTGTTATGGCTGCGTGAGCAGTGGTGGGCTTCAGGAATACACCCCCAGTGGCACCAGCAGGAAACGTACTGTAAGGGAAGACTGCAAGGCAAGTACTGCTCCTATATCTCCTGAATTCCCACAGCTGGGAAACTGGAAAAGCCTTAGCTTGGAAAAGAAAATGCTGTAATAAATAAAACCATGTCAAGAGTCACCCTCCTCTCTTATCTCCTCTCGCTGCCCAGCTCTCGCACATCCTGCCACTGATGATGGATAATTCCCTTCGAAACTCAGGACACACAAATAGGCATCGTAAATGGAGAAGACTTTCTAACAAAGAACGCTCTCCCATCCGTGTGGGATGGGGATATTTTACTATCGTTCCCATCAAAACAATACACTCACTACAGCACGTCCCCGTGGGCTGTACTCCACTCACGCGAAGATGCTCGGCCTGCCCGGCGAACACGTGAGGAGCAGCACGCAGCCCCAGAGCCCTGATAGAGCACTTTTCCTCTCTTTTCCCTTCCAGTGTTAATCCACATTGGCACATCCTGACTTCTGTCAGTTTGGGAAGACTGCTCATAGTTTTTATGAGACATTGTTAGGAGGGCTGCAGGCATCCTCCCCACGCTACCAGCAGCACGACGCGTTCGCAGTCCTCTAATGCTCGCTATTGTCTCTGCTCCCACTTGTTTAAAATTCCTACGGGATACTGACATATCTCAATAGGGCTTTAATAATAGCCTAATAATTGCTCCAGACAATAACTTACATTGTATTGAGAGCTCGCCTGTTGGGGGGGTGGGTAGAAGGGTTGCCTTGGTAACAATGAAAAAATCATATGGCAAATAGAGACATGAAAGGACACAAGCTGATCCATTTGCTCCCTGCTCAGAAATCCGTGGGAAACAGTGACATTGGCACGAAAGTAAGGCTATTCTGGTCAGAATGTGTAAATAGCACTAAAACCCAACTTATCTGGAGGTTTAATTAAGGCTTAGGTACAGAAGACATTATGAATTATGCAGTAAGGGCCAGAGGTAGCAGATACTACAATTTCAGTGTGCTATCAAAGCCGATTCTCAGTCTCAGGAAGATGCAATTTTGTCATCTAAACATCTTAATTTAAAGTGCTGGAGACAAGGTAATGAGGTCAGTAAACTCAAATGCTCCAAGTTTGTGTTTTCTCCCTGCTCTGCTTTGATCAGCTTTCTCTGGCAGCTTTCTTTGAAAGACATCAATATTGTAGTACATAGCAACTCAGAGTCAGTTTTTAAAACATGGCAAGGATTGCTGCTGTACTGCTGAAAATAAACATGTACAGACTACACATTCCCGCATTTGTCCTACAGAGCAGGAAAAAATACCTCCTGCAAGTGCGAGCCACCTCGTTCATCCCTCCCTTCCATCCTCCAAGCCTGCAGAAACAGTGGTTGCTCACCAGGAAAGAGCATTCAAAGAGGCCTATGGTTATTAGTGACATAATGGCTCACAGGTTCATGTTCTACATCGGGAAGTGACAGCAGCAGACAGAGCAGATTGGCAGCCAGGAGCTCGCTCCAACCAAGAGGAGTCACGTTAATGGATGTATTAAGACCAACCCGTCCAGCAAATGGCAGAGGCAGAGCCGCAGCAAAGCTGCCATGGGAAACGCTCCCCTACCACTTTCTCATTAGTTATCTCAAATTAAATTAATTTTCCAAAGCATAAGAACAACGATAACTAATAAAATTCCGGTCCCATGATGCCATTTTAGGCCCATCTGTTTCTCAGAAACCAGCGATGTCTGGACATGCTTATATGTACCATCGACATCTAAGGGGGGGAAGCTGAGAACTCACACAGCTCTTAATCATGGAATCATAAAACCATTCAGGATGGAAAAGACCTCCAAGATCGAGTCCCATTGTTAACCCAGCACTGCCAAGCCCACCACTAAAGTGCCACATCCAAATGTCTTTTAAATCCCTCCAGAGTTGGTGACTCCACCACTTCCCTGGGCAGCCTGTTCCAGTGTTCAACACCACTTTCCATGAGGAGTTTTTTCCTGATATCCAATATAAACCTCCCCTGGCACAAGTTGAGGCTGTTCCCTCTTATCCTGTCGCTTGTTCCCTGGGAGCAGAGCCCAACCCTCACCTGGCTACGACCTCCTCCCAGGGAGTTGTAGAAAGCAAAAAGATCCCCCCACAAGCCTCCTTTTCTCCAGGCTGAGACCCCCCAGCTCCCTCAGCTGCTCCTCATCAAACTTGTGCTCCAGACCCTTCCCCAGCTCCATTGCCCTTCTCTGGAATCACTCCAGCACCACAATGTCCTCCTTGTCCCAAGGGACCCAATCTGATGATCACACACAAGATCGTTGGAGAGAATCAGGGCTGACAAAGGAAACTCAGGGACATGGTGATGATGCTTGTGCACCATTAGGCAAAGATGACCCATCCCTGTGGATGAAGAGGTTCTGAACACTGAATAAGGGGGGATGGAGAGCAGGCAGGAACAGGGAGTGTTCCCGTGTGCCAGAGGGAGGAGGGAGCTACTGATGGCAGCTCACTCCTGCGGAAAGGTCAAATCAGCCCCACACTAACGAGGCAGCTCAGGCGGGGACACAATAGGCAAGAAAACTCGCTGGTAGGAGGGAGGCAGAAGGCTCTCAGAAAGGCAAAGGACAAAGAGCTCCTCTTCAAAGGAAAAGGGCACAAGCTGATAAGATGGATTCCTTCCAGCACGATGCTTTCTCCCCAGCAGCCAAGTAAAGGGGCTGGGCTTTCTTGGTATTGCCTTTGGAAACAGGATCGGAATACAGATATTTAAAAGCATGTTCTGGCACAGGCCCAGTTTCCTTGCCAGCAAGATTTTCAACCTTTAACACCGAGCAAAATCCTACTAATTGCAGAATTGTTCTTTCTTCAAAGAGTCATTCCTGCAAAGCTTTACAAAAGCAATGACAGCAGATGAGGCCTGTACTACTTGTTTTTTCTGTAAAACACTTAATGGCAGAAATTTAAACCTTCAGGGAGGAGAAAAGAAGCAACATTCTGTACTAACTCCAGAGACTTCATTTCATTTCGAATTTCACATTTCAAGCTGCCTGCAACAAGCTGAAAGAGAAGCTGTTAGCTTCCATCATGAGCTGGAAATATAGCACCTACAGAGGAGAAAAGGAAAATGGGGGATTGGAGAAGGGCTGGAAAGATGAAAATCCTCTGTGACATTCTAATTATGTTTTGCTGTGTATCACAAGATACCAGACCACCTCAAAAATGGAGGTGACAGCCTCCTCTGCTATCAGGAGCATTTATCCAATGCATTCTCAAACCTGGGAAAAAAGCAGATCGATTATACTGCAGAGTTCAGTTCAGTTACCCAAATTGACTAACCAAATCTACAGATATGACTCAAAAGCCTAGTTTATCTACAGCAACTATGTGCAGATTTTTTTCCTGCTAGAATACATAGAGAAAACCCCTACAACAGTCTAGTTATCCATGTTCCAAGGTAAGTACTTAAGGTAGTCATCTCTATCTTTGACACCTGTACTCTTAAATTACGGGTGCAAGAATGAGGGTCCCAGGGAAAACAGGCATTTCTTCAGTTAAACAGGTTTTATTTCAAAATAAGCCAAATAATCTCTTAATACCATTCAATATCCTTTTGGCATCTAAATCAAGAAGACTTATGAGGAGTAAAAGACCACTTGGAATAAATCCCTAAAGACAGACAGATACACACACAGACTTAAAACACTGCTTTGGAGTTTTTTTTAACTAAAAACTCTGAGCATGGTTTAGACCAATTCTCAAAGGAAGAGAAAAGATGAGAGATATCAGGGCTATGAGACAGCATCGTGAATACTGAGCATAGACTAACATCACAGTGAGAAGAAAAAAGGTTAAAAACAAAGCAACACAACCTTTTAATAGGTTCAAGGCTAAGCTGACATTACTAAGCACATTAAACAATAAAAACCCAAAACATTAGACTATAGGGATATAAGGGTAGGATTAGCCAATTATGATACTTTTGCAACAAGAACAAAGCATGCTTCGAGGCAGTCTGAAGCAAAACCAGGACCCCCTAGGAAGCAACAGTACTTTCTTGAATATTAAGCAATGGAGGAAAATGGACACAGGGACAGAAAAGCTTGTTTAAGAAACAATGTATGCTAGAGTATGGCAGTGCTGTAAATGGAAAAATGATGAAGAACTGGCATCCAGTTGATTCAGTTATGAAATTTAATGTGATTTGCCTTGAGGGGTTGTTTTTGTTTTCTTAAAACAGTATTATTTAAGGTCAGGTGCTCAAAGAAATTAAGATCTAACTTATAAAAACTAAAAAAGAACCTGAAAAAAAGATCACAATGCTCTGAGCTCTTAAACATACCATGAGCAAATGCTGGAATTCCCACACCTAGTTGCAAATAAACCTGTGTTATAAAAACTTGAGGCAAATATAATTAACAACAGAATTGGCAAGGAGTTCTAGGCAGGCAGATCTCTGAACTGGTTAGCTCTGAGAACACAATCATTACAAAGAAACTAGTAAAACTACCTTTTTGACCTTCCTACCTCTACACCCCGTGACTTTGCCCCAGTCCTTCCCCCTCTCAGTCCAGCATCTGCCCATGTTATTTCAGCCTAAATATTTGCAGGGCTGAGCTTTCAATGAGAGAAAGCAAGCAAATATTACCCTTCTGTTCCTCCTTCCCCTCCTCCCCTGCTCCTGCAGAGAAAAATCCAAGACCAGAACTACTGCATTTTTTTTTTAAAGGTTTTAAGCCAGATCCAATCCACTTGCCCCCAACACAGTAGTGGGAACGGCCAGACTTGGATAGAGAGGGAAAAGCTTTCCTGAAGTCAGTGTTGCTGTTGCTTTGTACTGTGAAACTGTGGCTCCATCTTCCAGTGCTTACAGTGAAGATGGGCTCTCTGAGTGCAAATGGATCAGACCAGAGAAGGCATCTTTAAATACTTGGGTTTTCTTAAGCTCACATGAACAGGGACCCACACGCTGGCAATGGGAGTCACCTGAGGTGCTCTCTAGTTCCCTAACAAATAAATATTATTGCTGCAGTTGTGAACAATATCTTGATGTTTTCAAAGCTGAATTGCCTTTGCTTGACTTCAAATTGCTTCATCCAAATACGGGAATACCACAGGGGAAGGAAAAATTGGTTCATTTAGGATCAAAACTTGTAGCTCAGAAATCTAAGCTGAAGGTTTTAAGGCATAATCACTCTAATGATTGAGAATGTTTATCTACACTGTAAAGAAAAAAGCCAGCGTTAGCCAGAGCTGAGGACAGAGCACTTGACCACGCTCCTGCTGAATTCCCACTGCCCACAAATCTCCAGGACAGAAAAGCTTTGCCATGCCACTGAAATAACACAGGTGGTGTTGGGATTAGTGTGCGTGGAACTGGACAGGTTTCACCAGTCTACTTGCAAGGCTGTGCAGAGAGCCACAATCTAATTGCTTTAAAATATATGGGGGATTTATCTCTGTGAATTAAAAGTAATTATCTAGAGGAATGATCATGAAATACATTATTCTCCTTAGCCCTATTTATAGTAGTCTTAAAACAGTACCTGTGCCAGTCCTGGCTAAATCCATCTCTCAAAACCTAAAATTACAGCCCTGCCTCTGTCCTGGGCTGCAGCACAGCTGAGAGGGAATCCCTGGATGCACATGAACCCACTGCTGCAGAGAACAGTTCTGATCCAGCTCAGCACATGGCACACATCTCCACCCGAAACCTCCTTTTCCAAGTTATTTTTCTGTTACAAAACGAGGTTGATTAGGACTAATCTGTCTTATTAATTGAAATTCTGGCTCAAGTCGCATCAAGAGGAATGAGGAGCACGTCTCTCTCTCTCTCTCCCTTTAGCCTGGGGCTACTCAACGGTATGGGGTGTCTCCCAAAAAATCCCTCAACTTTCATCTAGAATTGAGAACAGCAGGTCAATCCACATTTCAGAAGTAGGTAAAGCCACCTCCCTGGCAGGATTACAAAGTTATGCTTGGAAGGTGGGTGTCAGCACTGTTTCAGCAGTATGAGTGGCACAGGCTTACTGCTCACTGCCGACGCATCAGGGGCCACTCAACTACCGTTGGGGGTAACAAAGATGTTTTTCCAAGCTACAAAGTCATTGGTGGAAGCCAGCAAAGAGAGGAAATCCAGCCCCTGATCTCTCATTTTGTCAAAAAGCAAGTTTGAGCAGCAACATGTTTGATGAAAAACCTATAAATCAATTCCACGCTTATTGGTCCCAAACCTGATTAGTCTTCTACAAGTTGCTTGACATTTGCCAAACCCAAAATAATCCTTATGTTGGGCATTTCAATGCATTTGTTACTCCCTTGTGATGAACTGTTTTCTGCTGGTGCAGACACCAACAAGGCACTGAGAGCTGGAGGCTTTGGGGGCAGAACAAAGTGCACACAAATCATCCAGTGCCTGCGACGTCACAACCAAGGAGCAGACTGACAATTAAATCTGTACCACAAGACAGGCACTTTCATCTCCTGGCCACCTTGTGACCTCCATCTGCACCCTACCTACCACAGAGAAAATGCTTCACATTTCTACTAGGAAAACCAAGGTGTTTCTGGAATCAGTTTTTACATCTTGAACCCACGAGGTCTTTCATTTTAGGGGAAAAAATTGCATCCCATTTTGCATGAAGGTGAGGCAGAAAAACAGAAGTTGAGGGCCTCACTCATGGTGAGGAAGACATGTCCAGGGATCACTGAATAAGAAAAAAAATCCATGACCAGACAAGTATTAATGCAAAAATTATGTTGGAGTCTTGCAAATCTCTAAAGCAAGAACTTGTGGTTAACAAGGGACAACAAGGCTACAAAATCTGAACATAAACCCCTCAACATTTTAATGTGTGAGAGGAGCAGCAGTAAAGGTCTGGACTGCAAGCAGAGGAAACCCTGCCAAGAATTCATGTGCCATATGAAGGCTGTAGCATCAAGACCCCTAAAAACCACAAAGGAAGATGGGAAGGAGAAGGCTTAGCCAAAGCAGTACATTTTAAAGCTGTCATCTTATTATCACAATGTCACGAGTTGGAACAATATATGTGTTTGAGGCATACTGGAAACTATGGGTTTAATTAAATATATTTATGGAAGATGCTTCTGAGGTTTCCAGAGTACTTTTTATAATCTTAATGCTGTTGGCAGCACAGGAAGTGATATTCCCATCAAAGACTGCATCCCATACACAAACACCAAAGTCAGTGTTTGTGTTTGAACAGTAGGATGACCCAGATCAGGAGTCAAAATAGAAGAAAGAATTAGAACTCGTCTGGAGTGAAGCAAGGAGGAAGTGCAAAAGAGAAAAAGAACCCCTACTTAGAAGGAGCAAGGTAAGGGCTAGGTCCTCCTGGGAACGTAAAGGTCACCACCACCATTGGTTTGGCCTTTAACATGCTGATTCAAACCTGCAACAGTTTTAATAAGCATTGGTGCTCTTTAAATCATAGAATCATGTAAAGGTTTGGGTTGGGATGGACTTCAAAGCTCATCTTGTTTAACCCCCTGCCATGGGCAGGGACAACTTCCACTATCCCAGGTTGCTCCAAGCCCCATCCAACACAGCCTCAAACACTTCCAGGGATGGGGCAACCACAGCTTCTCTGGGCATCCTGGGTCAGGGCCTCACCACCCTCAAAGGGAAGAATTTCTCCCTAATGTCTAATCTAACCCTCTCTCTGTCAGTGGGAAGCCATTCCCCCTTGTTCTGACACTCTGTGTCCCTGTTCAAACTCCCTCTCCAGCCCTCTTGGAGCCCCTTAACCCACTGGAAGGGGCTCTAAAGTCTCCCCAGAGCCTTCTCTTCTCCAGGCTGAACAACCCCTATTCTCTCAGCCTGTCACCATAGCAGAGATGCTCTATCCCTCTGAGCAGCTTTGTGGCCTCCTCTGGACTTGCTCCAGCAGGTCCACATCCTTCTGATGTTGGGGGCCTCACACCTGGAGGCAGCACTGCAGGTGGGGTCTCACCAGAGCAGAGGGGGAGAATCAGCTCCTTGACCTGCTGGTCACACTACTTTTGATGCAGCCCAGGACACAGCTGGCTACTTTCCAAATCAAGGCTGGCATGCAAGAATTCCCAATAGTGAGAAGGGAGCAGGAGGCATGTGTGTGCATGCACAGAGTCCTGTACTCCAGAATCCAGCATCACTCTGGAATGGATCACGGGGCAACACGAGCAGGGGATTTTCTTGGCCAACCTGTCAGCTGCAGATTTGAAGAGAAGAATACAAGACTGGAGGGTGCCTTGAAAATTTAAGTTATGCAAGCCACCTACCTAAGACATTGCCTAAGTGATAAAAGTTCACCAGTTAAAATGTCTGCTCTCACTTCAAAAAGATGCAACCCAAAAAAAGAGCATCACATGACTAAGTACAGAGGTTGTTCCAGAACTAGTTCTACACTGAGATCGAGCAGAAACACCTTACTTCACATTTTGTTACAAAATATATGATGTAAAACAGGATCTAATTATCAAGGTAGAAAGGATTAAAACCTGGATGTCCACAAACTCACATAACAAACACATTTAACAGTTCAGCAAACTAACTAACAGAGCACCAAAATGGTACAGGTATGAACTGGGAATATGCCAAGCTAGTTCGGTATTTTTCTAAAACAAACAAAAATAATCTAAGAAGGGTGTTGGTGCAAGATGTTCCCACATCCTTAAATATGCAGTATGTGAGGACTTCTACCAATCCCAGAAATAGGTAAGAGCTTTAATAATTAATAATCTTCAAGGAAAAATTCAGATTAGCCTAAAAGATGTGCTTACTTGTGATACTCAGGAGAGGAAACTGTTTGAATACATAACAACATTGCTGTTTAGGCGCTGTACAATTGCATCCTAAAGACTAAAATGCTAAAGCTTTGATTTCTTCAATCCTATTTTCCAGGGCAACCATCCAGTTCCCAGGGTGAGCTGTGTTTATTTGGATTAGAACTGCCACATGGAGTCAATACTACTAAACCACCACATCAGTTGAGATTCTCAATTGGCAAGCCACAGCTTTCTGTTGAGTTTCCACTTCTTCAGAACCAAGGTCAATGCTCAAAGAAAGAGGAAATCAGTCAGAAAAGGACACTGAATGCTTCTTCTGTAGGAAAAAGACAAATATTTTCCAAAAAGAGGTTAGCTGTGTGCTGTAGCTGTGTTAAGTAAGACATGCATAACAGCCACGGCTTTAAGTTTTCCACCACCTCTTAACCAAATATTTACATGTTTTTCTTTTTTATTGAACTTGTTTCAAGGTAAGGAAGTTTGTATACGTATATGTAAAACCAAGAAACAGCTCTAACAACCTGGCTCCTTTAAAAGCCTGTAGCAGCTTAGAGTTTGGCTTATTTCTGAGTACACAAAGTCTTTACTTGGGCCATTCATCTTTTAGATGAATTAAATGTCACTTGCCATGCATCTTTTGTGTAAGTGCATACAATTCAGAGGGGAAAACACAAGCATGACTTTAACAGCTGCTGGGAATATCACCAGTTTGATGCTGAGTTAGAAATTTAAAGCTAAACAAACGTCTTGAGGTGTACTATGTCACCTAAATAAGAGTTCTCAGTAGACTGCTAAGGGGAAGAAGAGCAAATGCATGAAAGCACAAATCATTGGCAGTAGGGAAGAGCTATCTAATAGCAAGGAAAAAAAAATATATACATTAACATTTCAAAATCTCCCCTGGGCTTAGCTAATTGCAATGATCAATTCTGGTTTGTTCACGAAAGCTTGGACAGCTAGCCAGAGGGGGGCAAGGAGGGAACTAAGAACGGGAGATGCAACTTTAATGAGCTTTTAAACAGTAGGACAACATCCCAATGGACATGCAGGTGCAGTGCAGCCCTGGGAATCATCTCACCAAGCACAGCTTCCCACCTGACAACAGCTGCGAAGGGCCGGGCAGGAGATGTGAGCACGCATTAATCTCTCTGTGCCAGCACTGCTGAATTAGAACTGCCTCATTCATATCACTCAGCATCAAGAAAGATGCTCCCCGAAGCCAGCCCTGCTGCCCTGATTGCAGTCAGCTCCTGAACAAGGGGCTGATTAGACCAGCCAGAAGCACCCAGGCTCCCAGCGTTAAAACAGAGTCATCATGGCTGTTCAGGACAAACTTGAATATTTAAAGCCAGGCATCTCTTCTCACTGACATTATGCCCAGCACATTAAGGGAGAGCTTTTGTATCATCAGATGCACATAATCAGAGCAGACAAAGAGTATCAGTAGCTGTTGGATGTTCAGCATCTCACAAGATGGCACAACCGGCTTGTGAGATCTGCTTTGGGGATGGAAAGGAGCTGGAGAGCCTGTTGGGATAACAGTGCTACACCAAGTAATGGACAATGTTTCACTTACCAGATGCTGTATAGTAATAATAATTCACCTTTCTCCAGAAGGAAAGAACTTCAATAGCACTTAGTAAACAACTCCTAAAATACTGGGATTTATTTGAGGGAACGGGTACATTTTAATTCCAGACAGTATTTACACAGCTCAGAAAACAACATCCCACATGGTCATATTCTTTCCAGCACAGATAACACAAAGAGACACAATCCTCTTAAGAAATAGCTGCTGAAAAGCACAGGGAAGGGTTCATGGTTTTACAGGTGTCCTTGTTGTTCTTCACACACAGTCTGGGTCAACCCAAAACCAAGAGAGCAAGGTGCTACTGTTCACTGCCACTTCTCACTGCTGATCAGCATGCTTGTCCCAGGATCACATTTCCCACATTTCCAGCCCAGCCCAGCCCCAGTCATTTGCACCTGCTAGTTCACAACTGGATTTTGAAGTACATCTTCAGAGGTGAAACACAAATGGATTGTTAACAACACAGGAGCATCCTGTTTTCCTCTGTTAGTTGCCAGTACAAAGATCACTTGGTAAAATAAAGTTTTATCAAAAAGATTTCATCTAGAAGAAGGCAGAAAAGTCCAACCCAACAGGTTGGGCAATCACGACTGCCAAATTTCATGTGTCTATAAGCAGGAAAACTTGCCATGTCAAGTGACCTTTATCAGAGTTTCTACAGTATGTAACATACCTTTTTAAAGATGTGATTTCTTGCTTCTGATTGCAGAAGGCACATTAAATGCAGACCACAAACCATCCCAGAGTAAACCTCACTGTGTCTGCAGACAGATCCTATGCCTCTATGGTACTTGGCTGCTTTGCCAAAAGACAGAGTAAAATTAATGCACCATTCACAGACACAGGAACTGGCATCTGCCCCACCATACCCCTCTTTAATTTAAAGCAAGCAGAGGGGAGTAACAGTCCCACCCTTTTCATTAATAACTTCCAGTAGCGCTAACAGAGATATGCCTACACATCTTTTTTTTGTTGTTTTGAACAAACAGATGCAGTTAAACCCCTCTTTGAGATGTGAAAGGAAGACTGTATATAAATTAAAATGTGCAAAAAGGGATATCTTCAGAGGTTTGCCTTGCCAAGACACAAGCCAATTTTACAACTCCCATATGCTCTCAAACAGTGACAGGAGCTCTAATAAGGTAACCAAAACATTGGACTAAATGCTCAAAGAGTGCTACAAGTCATTTTATAATAATTAATGTACATTGCTTGCAACTATTATGCTTTTACTGGAGAAAGCCAGAAAAATGCTGGCTTCAGAGAGAAATTCAAAGGATAACCAAATCCTGCTCTTAAAATCCTAGAATGGCTTGTGTTGGAAGGGACCTTAAAGATTATCCAGTTCCAAATCCCTGCCATGGGCAGGGACACCTTCCACTATCCCAGGTTGCTCCAAGCCCTGTCCAGTCTGCCCTTGGACACTTCCAGGGATGGGGTAGCCACAGCTTCTGTGGACAACCTCTTCCACTGCAACAAGGTGATTCTATTCAACAGTGTGTCTAAATGAGAAATCCAGAGTGGATATGTTTAAAGGCCTAAGGAAAGAAGAACTTCACTGAAGCCCTTTTGCTCACAGCAGTTCTGCCCATCTTGCCAGCTGTGTTACAGGAACTGCCACACCAACTTGGGCAAAAAGGTGTTAGTCCAGCAGTTCACCCCCAGAACCTTCCAAAAGTGGTTGTGCAGGGATGAATGCAATGACAAGGCAACTGTGTAAGTGAAGTTTCCTCTAAATAACCTTTCCAGAAGCAGTTATTTGTGGTCAGGGGGTTTTCAGACTTTGTATTTGGAGTTTAAATATATTTGTCTCCTGTGGAATTTGTGGAATCCCTTTTTGATCCCACAGTCTCCTCCTAGCGTCCTCTACACCTATAACTGAGTTAGTTACTCCTCTTTTTGCTTTGCATCTGGCATCTGCTCTTCCATTTAATGTCCCCTAGTTCTCGTTTTGGAAGAAAGACTAAACCTTTCATCTTTTTAATCACACAGACCTCTATCAGATCTTTTATTCAAGGCTGAATAGTGCTAATGAACACAATCACACCAAAGCCATTCTGCACCTTGATGCATTCTTACAACCCTATTTTGCACCTTTTCCAGCTTTCTACAAGCCTTTTGAAGCAGGATACACAGGTGGGGAAGAAGAACAACACCAGAACTACACACAACTGGTCTGATAAAAAAAATTATCATCTTTTCCTAGCAGCCTTGCTTTCACATTTTCACTTTTCCGACCCCTCAACCAGCTGTGTCTCCCTCAGGTACAAACTAAAGAATTGTGTATCAAGGCCAGCTCCTACTCAGAGCTCAGGTACACCCACCATGGTGCATTTACACCCTTCACTACAACCCTACATGCAACACGATGCCCAGGAAGAAACACACAGATATTCAACACAAAATGCTGTCAGCCAAAAAAAAAATATAAGATCAGCTGTAGATAAAACCAGGAGGGACTTATTTGATACCCATATTCCTCATGTTGTGAGTTTCTAGGGGTCTCATTCAATCATTTGAGTGTGTTGTCCTTGATAAAACATCAGCCAAAACTGTGAAAATAATATGCAAGAAAGTTGATGTAGTTTCTTGATCTTAATTTCCACAGTTGGGTAGCTATTATAGCAACATTTTGTTCCTTCACGGGGATGCGAGAGACGACTTGCATAAAATTCAGCTCAGTAAGATTAATAATCACAGCGATAAATCAACATAAAGCAGGCAGGCAGAATGCTGAACCCACTCTGAATCCCCATGTTCAGTCAATCAAAAGAAAATGAAACACACAGATTTTGTTAATTATTCACAGACTCCCCATACACACACCTTGAACATTCAGCACGTCAGTACAAAGCACTTGGGCATTACAAAGCTGTAGCATCCTCTCAAGTCTACCATTACACTTCCAAATGGAGCTCTTGTCTTTCCTGAAACAGTTTAGTCTGGCATATAAAAAGAACAACACTCAGAAGTACTGAAGAAAACAGGTATTCAGATAAGCGACACAGCACAACATTATATGACTCCAAACACGCATCTCCGTGTCTCAAGTGCAATAAACCTGGATCTTTCCATGAAATGCTATTGGTGAAGTCAGACAGCAAGGAGAATTCAAGGACATGGCAGACAGAGGCAGGCTCAGGGGTGGGAGGCAGTGCAGAACTCTGCAGTCGGCTCGCTGTATAGAATATATATATGTTTTTTACCACGATGATCTCAGAGATGAAATATGCAGCATCAAGTGCTGCACTTCACGCATGGTTAGTGTAAACAAAGCATATTCCTTTTCAGGTGTTTACTAGCTGTACAATCAGGTAACTCTCCCGGTCCCTAGTAAGCTTTTCAGTTTCCTAAAACCTCCTCCTCTGTTACTGCTGTTCCAATTCCTTAGTTTCCAGGGAGATGAGAGCAGATCTATAACAAAAGACACATCAAAAAGAAAAATAAACTTCAATTTCAGCCCACACAAACGTCATCCTTACAATCTACCTGTGCCTGGAATTCAGCTGCCATTGGAAGATTTCCTACCTCCTCTTCCTTAAGGATTGATAGCAAGAGGAGTGCAGTGAATGCTTCCACATTTTGCTTGCAAAAGCAAAAGCAAAGGGAGAAAGCCAAGACACTCACTCGATTCTTTGCTGAGAATCAGGAAATCCAAACATTTAGCACACTTCTTAATGGGAAGGGGATTTCTGCTCCAGTGTCAACTCCCACAAGACTGCTGTCCTAACAGATTGCTTTCCTGCAAGCATTCAGGTGGAAAGACAACCTTTCTGAAAGGCATTTGTGACTGCAAAGGACAGGAATACTCACACCTCTGTCTAACTCCCTTCACAAAATTATCTCCAGTATCCTGAGCAGTTCTTGGCATTTTTATTAGAATCACAGAACCCCAGAATGGTTTGAGTTAGAAGGGACCCTAAAGATCATCCAGTTCCAAGCCCCTGCCACGGGCAGGGACAACTTCCACTATCCCAGGTTGCTCCAAGCCCCGTCCACCCTGGCGTCGAACACTTCCAGGGATGGGGGAGCCACAGCTTCTCTGGGCAACCTGTGCCAGGGCCTCACCACCCTCAGAGTGAATAATTTCTCCCTAAAAATCTAATCTAACCCTGCTCTCTGTCAGTGGGAAGCCATTTCCTTGTCCTATCACTCCATGCCCTTGTCAAAAATCCCGCTCCATCTCTTTTGAAGCCCCTTTAGGCACTGGAAGGGGCTCTAAAGTCTCCCTGGAGCCTTCTCTTCTCCAGGCTGAACACCCCCAGCTCTCAGACTGTCCCCTCAGCAGAGGGGCTCCAGCACTTACATGCTCTTTCCCACTAACATAGAGTTCACATCCCAGTCTGTAACACAATAGGAGTTATTTCCCTTATTCCCTCTCTTGGGTTATTAGCTGTCAAATTTTACAACATCTGAAGTCAGGGAATAAATCTCTTCACTTTACAGCATTAATTGTTTCCAGTTGCTGGAGCAGTTATATACAGTCACCTTCTTCTACAACCAGTAATAAAATAAAATGAAGCTTTGTGGCCCTGAGGAGTCATCAAATGCTATCTGGCTTCCTACCACCTTGCTGAAAGAAAAACTCAGGAAAAGGCTTTCAAGAGTTCATATATTCAAAACTGAAAAACACTAAAATTATGAAGTGACAGGGAAATAAAACCCCAACATTATTAGGTCCATTTTAGTTCTTTCACACACCTCCTACTCCAGCTGTTCTGCAACTTTCAGCCAGTTCCCAGCGAGTACACCCACAAAGCACTGAAGAATGCAAGTCTAAGGCTTTTAAATTCCCATGGCAGGTGTCTCTTACTTAAAGAGAGTTTATTGACAAATCCAAGTTTTCGTGTTATTTGGGTTTATCCTCAATTATACTTCTGCCCTCTGACAGCACCACAGGGTTCATACACCAAGTACATACATCACATACACCAAGTACATACACACACTTTCTTCCAAAGAATGCAATGGGTTAAATCTTCAAACATATTTAAACCCACTGCTAAGGTCACCCCTGCTATGTCTTCACCAACAAAGCCTGTATTTTCTAGGAACACAGCCAAACACAAGTATATATTCTTGCATTGCTTTCCAACAGTTCTTTGAAAGGCATTTTCCTGTTCCTGAAGCTGGATTCCACAAGGTCTCTTCCATTCTGACTTCTTTCTTTTGGCCAATATTTGGAAAACATGATCACAGTGAAATAACAAATTAATAGTGATGGGCAGACTGGTTTCTTAAGGCATTTCTTTTGTTTCTTTTCCCAGTGAAACTTACTCACTTCATTGGGAATTCCCCATTCCCAGCTTCTCCAGCTATTCTGGAGTCAATCCAGAAGACTGGGATCCAGAAATAAGCTTTGTTTGTGTATGAGTTGGAGGCATCATAAAGGTATCGATTTCACATCTGCTTATACAGGAGGTTTTGGTGACAGCTGCATCAACAGAGATGGGACATCCTGCCCATGGACACACTTATAATTCCACAGAACACATTTTTTTGAGAACTTCACTTTTCCAGGTCAAAAGGAGAGCTGGTGTAACAGTTTTAACTAATGATTCCTTGTGTCAAGTTCAGGGTGTTTGAAAAGAAGCAGCTCCAAAGATGATCATCAGTAGGATCTTCAGGAAGTCCCCAAAACAGACTATTTTGAGGCTTGAAGAGCACCACAAACACATGCCATGTTTCCCAGAGCATTCCCCACTCCACCCTACAAAACCTGTCCAAGTAGAATGAAGATTCATTTGTCCAGCAGCTGCAGCCAACATGTAGGATGCTTCCCACAAACACTGAACTCACCACTTGTTTTACTGCCCACGTGCTCTGATGATACACAGCAGATCTGATGCATCCTGAACAGGCAGAGCCTGAAGTTCTGGACACAAGTGTGGATACAAATTTCTAGCTTCAATTACATCAGCCAGAGCAGAGGTAGGAGGAACTAGAAAGGTGCTCTTATCTAAATTAAAGAATAAGCCTTAAAGCAAGTGGGAAAACTCTACACACTTTTTCTCAGGACAAATCAGACATTAGATCCCATCTCCAACATCACTCCATCTTGGGTTTCTGGGACATATTTGAATGATGGAAGTCCACCATAATACTCCCAAAGGTAGTTTCAGAGGGAAAAAGACTAGAAAATTCTTCCATGCCCTATGGAAGCCCTCAGGAGCTTGGTACCATGAGCTGGATCTGATCCCCTTCACCTTACAATTTACTGAAAAATATTTACAGGAAATGCCTGGTGAAGGTCTGCTTTCAAAGATCACAGTCTAACATTGTTTCTGGATAGCCCCTTCCCTTTCTTCCCCAATTTTGAGGTCTACAGAGAGTAAAAAGTCTGTTTATGTCAAGATTAGTATCTCAGCCTTGAAAAAATCACTTCAAGATCCTCAGAATCATCTCTTCATTGTCTGCCCATGAGCCCTGGACATTAGGCAAAGGGAACTGTGCCTGATCTTAAGCTGAAGCAATAAACACAAAGTTTTGAAATACTGCACACTCTAAAGGGTCTCCCTGCCCCCATGTCCTCCCAGTCCTCACACCACCACACGGTTTCATGTAACCCACAGACACCGAGATAACATTATAAATAACAGCAGCATGTTGTAGTTGTTGGCCTCAGTAAATTCCACTGTGAGTAAGGCTCAGTGACTCAAGGCTGAACAGCACTTGATTCAACAGTCATGGGAAAATAGTTTAAAACAAGAAGTGAGGCATCACTTTTCCATCCGTACCCCTCATCTGTTCAAAGGCAGCTGAAGGATAGCAAAAGCTGCTGCCAGGGCCTTATTATAACCAAATCCCTTGGACATTCTTTTGGTCTGCCTCTCCATCTCTCCAGTCTTACAGATTCAATAAACTCAAACTTAAGGAGTTCCTTTTAGCAGCTATATTCTCCTGTTGATAAATCAAAGATCTAAAAGCTTTAGGGAAATCTTCCACAGACATACAGAGTCAGAATGTGCTTCAAGGACACAGCTATTCCTAGCTTCCCATGTAGGGGAAAAAAAATAATTTTTAAAAAATTGCTGCCTCCCCAAGGAGTTGTACCCATGACCACTGCAGTGATGTGCAAAAGAACCAACAAAGCTCCCACTAGGGCCACAACCCACCTTCACTCCAATAGCTAATCACAGAATGGTTTGGGTTGAAGGGACATTAGTTCCAACACCCCTGCCATGGGTAGGGACTCCTTCCACCAGGTCAGGTTGCTCCAAGCTCCATCCAACCTGGCTTTGAACACTTCCAGGGATGGGGCAGCCACAGCTTCTCTGGGCAACCTGTGCCAGGGCCTCACCACCCTCACAGGGAAGAATTCCTTCCTAATACCTAAATATTATCCATTTTCAAAGCTTTCTGCCTTACTTTTCTTCTAGCACAGTACTGAAGGCTGGTATTCCTGAATCCCTAGATCACAGATACACACAAACGAGCTAGAACAGTAAGACACACCATTACCAGGACATCTCAAATATAAATTTCCAACTGCGTTATAAACACAAGCACTGTTAAGTTCTGATCCATTTCTGTGCTGAATGCTGTAATTTACCTTCATTTTGGTTATGGAGGTGAGCCAGGCAGCCACAACAGCATTACAAAATTATACAACCAGCCAAAGCCAGTTGCAGTAATAGCTGTGTCAAAGCTGAGGGCTGTAAGATGAACGGCCTGCCTGAAGCTTTTCACATTTAGTGGTTCATAAGAGGCATGTTTATACCTGCTACATGCTCCTATTTTGCAGGTGGAACTCATGAATATTATCCCTCCAGTTACTACATGAAAGAGTAACTCAGGGTCATGGTATTCTGGAGAGGCAGTGCCTGCCTGGCCGGCTGTGTTAGAACTTCTGGAGATGACCTGGTGCACTGACCCAAGGCACAAAGATCATAAAAACCACCCCAAAACAATGATGCAAATGGCATTCATTACTGAATCAGCCATTAAAAGTACAAGTAGAGCAACAAAATTATTGTAGCTGTGAGCAAAGAAACCTTAAGGAACAGAAATTAGGACAGCAACCCCTGTCCTTTTACAAAGGCGATCAAACCCATGACAGTGTCTCTGCAACACTGTTGACTTCATGGCTAAGGATTCTCTAGAGAAATTCCTGTCTCGTGAACACAAAGGGCTCAAGACACAAAGAAGATAAAGACAGAGAAGGAAAACTACAAGAACAGCACTGTTTTGTTAAAGTATATAGAGCTGGGCTCAAAGTGATCGTGGTTCATAACCAAATCTCACTAACAGCTTTCACACTTGCTGGAAGCAAGTTTTCACGGATGAAAACCATGTTGTGCTGCCAATTCTCAAGGCAACATCTTGGTTCCTGGTTCCAGCACTATCACAGGTGCAGACTCCATTCAGCTTCACAGCTAATATGGAGAAGAACGACTTCCATCCATGGAAGAACATGAAGCTCATCAGAGCGAGCTTCACAGCATATGAAGCACAGCAGCATTTTATGTCTGACAAAATTTACTATAATTAAATAGTAGTCAAATATAGAGAACTTTTACTCTGTTCTATCAATTAAGAGAAGCTAAATTACTAGGTGGGAGGCTTAGGTGGACAAACTGGGCAGTTACAGTTTTGAAGCTGGCGCCAGAGACAAGACGACAACATTACAGGGCCAGAGATGTTCAGAAGTTAAAGACCACATCAGTCGGGAGAAACAGCTTTGCAATAAATACATGATGTCTGCTCTCTATTCTCTCACTCAGCCTGGACTTTTACCAGCTGCTTCTCAGAAAGATGCGCACAGATTTTCTAAAGTAGCTCAGCTCACACATCATTGCAAGTTAAAGGAAAATTACCTTTTTTTCCTCTTCTATTTCACAACTACTTAAGAAAATCCCCTAAATTAGTATTATAAGGAGAATATCAAGAAAAGATAGTTAAATAATGACCAACAAGGTTGGAATATTACATTTATTATTATATTCGTGATAACCCAGTCCCAGTCTTAAGAAAAAAAGAGAAGTGCATGTGTATCTTGACCTGGGTCTAGAAGGTCACCAACATCTAAGGGGTAACAATTATACCATAAAGAGTTTTGCAGCCCAGTCAGACATCCTCAGGCAGTAAGAAGAAAAACTTCACTAAGCCAGGAGAGGCTGCTCCACATCAGCAACTTTCCGACAGCATCTGGATTTAGAAGTGCTGTGTCAGAAACCTCAGCAAAATTGGGGGGGAATAAAAAAACTTTAATTGTCTCAATATGCTGCATGTCATTGTTCATTTTACACTGTGCTGTACTATGCACAAAGCCACAATTTAATAAAAAAAATCCTGACTTTTCATCAAGGACGTCCATAATAGTGACTCTCAATTTTTGTTGTTTAGTGAGTGTTGCACTCCCTGGACTTTCAACACAACAGTCAGGGCCATTACCTTGAAAATTAATGTCTAAATAAGTGGGAATGTTTCCTCACCATCATCTGAGGCAGATTCACAACTAGTCTCAGATACAGGTCTGGATTAAGGGGTTACTGCATGAAGGACACACATCAGAATTAACAGCCAGTGCTTGAAAAGGGGAAAATGTCTTCAAAATGTTTGACTAATCTGCTTAAGCAAAGTCTCTAGAAGTTTTTTGTTCTTTACTTTTCTCCTAAGTGAATTGTTCTTAAATCCTAACTGCTAGTACTATTTTATGCCTACATGTGGTGTTTAAAGAAAGCCACAACCTTGTACCCAAATCCTATTTCATCCTCCATGTCATATCAGTTCCCTGGAGAATGTGCTACTGCCTGAGATTCCTCTGTTTAGTGTTTTTAAAGGCACAAGTGGCCAGAATAAGTGAGGTCAGGCTCCAGTGACCCATCAGGAAAGTACAAGAAAGCAGGAGACAAATCTGGGTGATGCTCACTCATCTGTGTCAGCTCTTTAAAGAAAGAATTCCCCTTGTAAAACACAGGTACTTGTATTCTGTGAGAGCATTTGTAAGTTGGAACAAGAAAAAAAAATAAATCAAGAATAAAGAAAACCCTGAAGAGGAAATAAATGGGGAAGACAGAAAACTTCCAATGACACTAACAGGCCTCCCACAAAATGTCTTGATCCTCTAGTTCAGAGACCTCTTCTTAACTATTAGAGGAAAATCAACTTTGCAGAGTAGGGCAAGCTCTACTTCATGAAGTTTAAAGCTGTTTAAAATGTTATCTGTGCTAGATCTGAAAAAGAAACACTTGCAAAAACATGTTACAGAATCATCTCTTATGTAAAAAAATAAAATGGGATCTTTCTGAAAAAATCCTCATTGTGCAGATCCCTCCAAATGAGGTATCATTTTGGCAAAGCCAAGCCTGAGTGATTGTCAAAAGCACATAACACACCTTGTATCACCAGTGATATCTCCTTAGGGAAATGTGGGCATCTGTAGGTGGTGAAGACATACCAATGCTCAGTGCTTCATGTCTCAAATTCAACAACCCATTTCCTTGCTAATCAAGCTGCTTCAGCTATCTGTGCTGTTAGAAATCAATCAGTGCAGCAATTAGTAAGTCAGGTGCACCATAACATGCAGGCAGGCACATCTGAAGATAAGGCTGTATGTGGATACTGAACGATCAGCTGTCCAAGGGTCTAAATGAGATGGGTTTTATCCCCAGGATACTGAGACAGCAACAGCTGAAGCACAAATATATCACACAATTTGGTATCATCAGCCAAAACAATTTGTAGTTTATGCTAATAAAACACCCAGGGTGACTTGAGTTCAGGAAAGGCAGCACAAGCCACCACATCCAAAGGCACAGGCGAGTAGAAATAACCATTCATGACAAGCCAGCATAGCTGGAAGCCAAGAGGCAGGTAGGTTTCCCTGATGGATTAAGGCTATCAGATAGCAGGGGTGGTGACCAAGCCAGTACACTAAAATAAGATACCAAGGCTCCAAAACAGATTTCAGCTCCTTACCCCTTAGCACCTGAGAAATGTGAGGTGCTGAACCTCCAGCAAAAGAATCCAAAGCTTTTTTTTCAAAGTCTGAACCAAGGAGTGCCAAGAGTCTGGAGGAATTCTTGACTATTCCTTTTCAGGTACATGAGATCTAACTGCTATCAAAGAATCTCAAAAATGGGAAAAGAGAAAAGACTTGGGGTAGATTTTCAGACCACAGCACAGGTTTTGCCCTCTTCCTTTGACTCCAGTTGACATCAGTATTTCCTACCTGGAGTAGCAATTAACTCTCCAAGCAGGACAGCTGTAGCAAAGACACTTTTTGTACTTTCAACAGTATTTGGCACAACTATTTCTTGGATTTCTAGAAGTTACTGAAGAAGCTACTTTTCTGATCACGAAAGAAGATACCTCAAGCATCAGAACTGTTCAGACACTGTAGGCTAGAAAAGACAAATTTTCAAATAATCCCTTTTGACAGAAAGAGAAATAAATTTCAAGCCATCTTGCACTATCCATCCAATCCAAGTGATCAAACAAGCAGAGAGGTTTCATTTAAAAAGAGTTACGAGATTTTAGTATCCTGTGCAATACTGGATGTATGCTAAAATCCCATCACTACAAATGCTGTAACAAAGAGGATATGTTCTCATTATTTCAGCAGCTACCCAGTCTCAAATGAGCACAGTGATTAACTGGAGATAATGTCAGCAGCTTTCTTTAACTTGACTACAGATAGATACAGCTGATTGCTCACAGACACGGACCTGAAACTAATCACCAGCTATAAAAAATGCAATAAATATTGGTTCAATTCCTTCTGTTTTTCAATGAAAAGCAACTTGTTTTTCTCTTACCATTCTAATTTAAGCTATTCCAGTTTCTGATGTCTCAAAAAAGCCCATCAAACAATACATGTTAAAGTTAGAAAAAGTATCCCATTTAATTATGATGTTGGGGCAGTATGAGCTTCAAAACAGAAAGAGGAGTGACCTCAGGAGATGTTCATCTAAAATAAGATGAAAGTTGTCGTAAGAATACATTCCAACTTCTAAAGACGTCTAATTTCTATGTAGGAATCAAATTTAGATTTAAAGTTCCTAGTGTTTAAATGACACTAAATAATCAGTCCCAAATTCTTGGGCTATGAAAAGCCTGTGGATCTGCCTGCACCAGAGCTATGCCCAAATACTCCTCTTTGAGCAAGCTTTTTGTTATTTTAAACTCATCTTTCAGTGAGACATGACCCAGTTGCTAGCAGAAAATTAACTGTTTTACTGTTTTATCACAGAGAATTCTCACACGGTCCAAACTTTCAGAAAGTTACTGAGATTTCTATGCTCTGTTCTAATACAACTCAGGTTTTTGAAGTATGAACGAAGTCCCTTCAGTTGCAATTGTGCAAAGTGGAGAAAAATCCCACATTTTTCTGGGCTGGGAAAGAGTCTGTGCATTCCTCAAATAACACTTCTATAGAAGCCAAATAATTTTTTTAACTTCACACAAAACCTTTCAGGCTGCCATCTACTCCACTCTTCTCCTTCCTCCCAAGCTACATGACAAGCAAGGAGTTCAGGTTGCTTGCAAATGTACAACAGAAGCTTAGCACCAGCCAAGTATTTTGGAGGGCTTTTGCCAAAAACTGCCCACAACACTAATGGAAACCTCAATCATTTTATGTGGGTCTGAAAATACCTTATATTAAAAGACCTGACATCCTCTTCTTGGTGGTAACATGAGCTCCAAAGAACTCACTTTGGCTGCAAGAGTGGTCCTAACAGAAAACTCTTCATTTGCTGCCTCACACTCACCAATATGAAGCAGGTGGAACCCTGGAAAGATCACCTTGCTTTCCCCACCAGACCCAATTCATACTCAGCTTGCCTAAAAGCCAAGGGAAACCAGTGATTTGAGGAAAGAGAACCCTGGGATTAGACATATTTGCAGTACTAAATATATATCATGAATATGTAGTACCCTCCTACAACTGAGTAGCATGTTCTGAGGTGCCCCAGCAGGAATTTATTCCCCTAAGGGCATTCTTTGCTGTGGGCACACATGCTGGGAATTGAGAAATACCAGCATAGGGTGAAACTGGGTCTGAATAAGCCGAGTCACAGTTGCAGAGGCCAAAGAATTGAACTGTTAGACCTGCTTATAACCTACATCACCATCCCAAGAACCCGCTCCTCCAACTAGATTCACGTGGCATAGGAATGCCAGCACTTGTGACAGCACAAAAACCAATTTCCACAATTCAGTCTGTTAAAATGAATGTAGTTTTAAGCGGTTTCATAGTGAGAACAAAGATTAATGTAAGAAGTGCAGAAGTAACTAATAATTGAGAAAACACTGCTTCCAACCCTCAAACCTCTCCCCCTTCCACACCCCAAAATACTAGGTTTGCAAGTGAATCCTCAAGCCTGGATTGCAGAGATAAGAAACTTGGGCAAATGGATGAACGTCACAAAATTAACTTGTTTGAAGACGGTAAAGCAAAAAAACCGCAGGACTGAGGGAAGCATTTTCTTTTTTTTCTTTGAATGCTACTATCTGAAAGCTGCCAAAACAGATAACACATGGCTTGCATTGGACAAATGATATTCAACATCCCTTGAAGCCGGAGCTGTATAAAGAAGTTTAAAAAGTTTCCTGAAAGTTACAGAGACCAAAAGCACCCAAGGAACATCAGAGAGTTTCAAACAGAGTATTGTATCGCAGTGTTAAGTTTCCTGCCATGGCAAGAGCTCACCTCTGTCCTCATGGGTGTCCAGCAACATGTCCCAAACATTTACAGTACTGGCAGCACCAGCAGGACTTTTCAAGGAGAGACTTATTGAGTCTTGAAGTAACTCAGAGCTTTGCTGTTACTTTAACAAGAATTCACCACTACTGCACACCCTAAGTAGCATCTGCTATAAAACATAAGATCTTCCATTAGTAAAGGATTTTCAAAAAATAATCTACAAATCATATGCTTTTGTCTAAATCAGACATGTTATAACTGAGGTTTTGGATTTGGTGGTTTTGTTTTGGTTTTTTGTTGTTTTTTGTTTGGTTGGGTTTGTTTGTTTGGGTTTGTTGGTTTGGTTTGTTGATTTTTTTACCTGAATCCTGAGTTCACAGGGATTTCTTACAAGAGGAGGTCAACATCTTTCTCTCCACTGACTGACATGAAAACATACCGAGACTGTGAGTAAATGTAGCCATAAGTCTTTCTCTCCTGATTAGTTTCTACAATCAACTGAACAGCATCAGGAATCTCCTGCAGATTTAAACAAGAAACATCAATTTACAAGGTGTAAACAATCAGTTTTGGTACAACTGGGAACACTAAGATAATCACATACTTCTCTAAACTGACCTGCATGGGATCTTATCCATCATTCTGGAGATAAGCATTGCCTTCCACTGATGTTTTAGTCATTGCAGCCATCTTAACCTTCCATAGTATTCTTCATGAAGTTCAGGCACTGCCTCTCTTTTTTGGCACATTATATTTTTACTTCAAGTAGGTATTCACATTACTTCTGTAGAACAGTGGGGGGAAAGAGGTTCTGCAAAATTTCTTTGCCTGTAGCTCTCACCATTTTGCCTTGTTTTTTAAATACTGCCTAAAATTAGCAAGTCCAGCCAGGAACTTATTTCCATTGTACTGGAGTCACTCAAATCACAGTCATATGAAACCCGTGGTTCATCTGAAACTTTGACTGTGCTCAATTTTCCCCAATCTTCATTTTGGAAACCCAGTGAACTGTATGATAAATAGTTTAAATACACAGATTTTAAATGAGTTCTCTTATGGATCAACCTGACATGGGACCATCATGATGATGATGCACCAGTATTCTTCCTGTCCATATAATTTCTTCCTCCCTCTGATTTAATAACTTTAATAGCATTAATGACATACTCTGGTTAAGTCAGTCAACAACAGCAGAGCAATAGAGCCAGGATTATTATGTGTTTTATCAATAATTAAATATTTTCATTTGTGAGGGAGCCACCCTTACCCCACTGTCATCCATGTGCATCTGCCTCAGCACTGAGCTGCTCACAGAGCAAGAGTTTAACAATTAGCACAGGGTCACAGCATGGTAATGGATTTTACTGAGTTCTACATATATTGGTCTTCGGAAAGATTAATGGCTGAAAACTGCATTAATTCATCATCTTAACAATCCTGATTGTTTCTCTAAAGGAAATGCAAGAAAGCCAGTCCTTGCCTACAGCTGGAGAATGTATGCTGTCTTCCACATACCTCTCTGTATTGTTCATGTATCCCTGGTTACTGAATGGCCACAACACATGGCTCGCTCCAGAATCCCGCAGACTTCAACAGCGGTGTTTTTCCTGGGAACACTCTGCCTTTGTGAGAAATGTCACTGGGGACTTCCCTATTCCAGGGTGGCAAGAGGAAAAAAAGCAACAGAAATATAACCCACTAGTGGTGGTGGTGCAGTGTTCAGTTCTCAGATCTGATTTGCTTGTAAAGCTCATACCAATTCCAATGGGACCAGTTCTGTTTCTCCCCGTAGAGCATTCAAGACTCCAAATGATCGCTTCCAGACACAGTAACAGAAAATTACTGTTGGGTTCAATTTTAGGTTTATTTTCAGTTTACAGCTGTATCAACAAGATAACTTCTCCCTCTTCACTCAGAACCTAAAGGAAGCCTCCCAACAAGCACTTCCAAAAGACATGCTTGATACTACAACTAATTTATAACAGACACTAAAACTTCATTTGGGCAAATCCAAGCAAACCCTGTGGTGCAATGTACTTTTCTTTCAGCACTCTGTGACAAAGCACAGGTGAAGCCACTTACCACCCAAGCCTAACAGAAGTTTACTCCACTGCTCTGTGGAAATCCATCAGATAAAACTTCTCCCAAGAAGCCGGTTTCTCTGCTCCTGACTTTATGGCTTTCATTAGATTAAAAGCTTCTCTTCTACTGGGAAGAAATCCAGATTCTTTTATTCTTGCTTTCTGCTAAAGACATTTCACCCCTTCTGAATGGAATCTGATGTTAAAATGGGAAGAGACCCAGGTTGACTGCTCTTTAAAATACACTTTAACAAATTACCGCCTCCTTTTATTATTGCTTCAACTTACCTACATTAATGAAATTAACTCAGCTCACCTTTCCGACATTAAATGTTGCAAAAGGCCTACACAGCAGCCTTATCTACTTGTCCACCTCAGAAAAGCCACCTGCAACAGAGATGTCAGAAGCTGCCTGCAGTTTGAATTTCAAATGCCACCCATATCAGCTTACATCAATCACAGGAAAATATAGATCTGTTTGCTTCACAGGGAAAAAAATTTTGCCTTTATAGCTGTAAAAGATGTTTCTTAAAAACTGTCTGTATTGATTTTAACAAAAGAACACCAACAAACCGAATCCTACATTAACCCTTGGGAGAAACTCCTGTGCCAAGTATTTTAGCCCTTCAGATATCTATCTGCCAAATAAAAAGACCCACGTACACTGCCTGTGCATCATCATCTGACCTATGGCTGCATTTTATTCCTTTTTTTGTTGTTGTTGTTTTCTAATATTTTTAACAGTCACATCATCTGCCCCAAAGCATTTAAGGAGAAGCCTTCATTTCTCTTCTCAGTCATCTCTTCTCCCAGGGAACAAGTGACAGGATGGGAGAAAATGGCCTCAAGTTGTTCCAGGGGAGGTTTAGATTAGTTATTAGGAAAAATTTCTTCACGGAAAGAGTGGTCAGGCATTGGAACAGGCTGCCCAGGGAAGTGGTGGAATCACCATCACTGGAAATGTTCAAAGAAACATGTGGATGTTGCACTTGGGGACACTGTTTAGTGGTGACCACGGCAGTGCTGGGTTCACAGTTGGACTCTATGACCTTAGAAGTCTTTTCCAACCTTAATGATTCCGTAATTTAGGCCAGGCATTGTGTATCTGTCGTTATACCTACTTGCCCTGGAGCACACAGGAATGCCTTGGAAATCACATAATTAGAACAGTTAATGAATCATTTTAACATTGCAAGTCCTTAAGGGTCCTGGAAACTACCAGGTTTCATGAATTTCCAACTAGGTATGAGGAAGTAATGGAAAAAAAAAAAAAGTCTAGATGATTAAAGTTTCTTCCACAGGATAAATTTACTCATTATAAGAAATCACACTTCCAAGATATTCAAATGAAGTGCCAGCATCACCAGGGAACGCTCCAACACACTTACATACACAAACCACAAGAACAGAGAGAAGCCAGAAAGATTTTTTCTAAATCCTAAAGCTTCTACTCAGATAAAGTTCTTAATGCCACGTTGATGACTAAAGCTAAATACAGAGTTCAAATCAAATGAACATCACCTCTCCCCCAACAGGAAATGCTTTGCTTGAAAGATGTAAAGTGGAACCTTAAACAGATTAAATATAAAAAATTAAAATGCTAATATACAGTGAAATGTCTGAAACTCCATCAGACCCATGGCAGGGAAGGAGATACAAAACCCAGAGGTCTCACACGACTGGCAACACGCAATACAGAGCATGAAGCAACAGAGGACAAAACTCCCTCCTGATATCTCTAATCACCAGACTATCAGATCCTTGCTCTCTGCCAACACCAACTGCTACGGAAAATTAAAATGAAGTCCATTATAAGTAAATTTTGATGCCAGAACCAGCCACAGCAGTGGATCGTGGGATGAGGTGCAATCTGGCTGTTATTGAGAGATCCTCTTCACAGCTGGAGCAGGAATTCTATTCTAATGACCAGCTCACAAAACAAAATTAGTCCAATTGCTACATTGAAAGGATAATTTCAAGGGAAAAAACACAAAGGGGAAAGCTTGGGAGAGTGCAGCTCAAGCTAAACATAAAATACTGGTGGCTTAACTGAACGAGTGCCACAGAAGATGATTGTGAAGCAAAAAAAAAAAAAAAATTAAAGAAGAGAACAAGTTCCAAGTTGCTCAGAACCCACCAGCAAGTCTCTTTGTGCTTCCCAATCATGACAAAAATCACAATCCATTTTCTACAGCCTTGGTCTACACCATTCATGGTTTCCAAAAGAATATACATGTACCCTTTCAGCAGCTACCACTCATGGGCAATGGGCTGGGGATGGCGACTGTCTAAGGAGGCAAAGGCCAAAGCCTGCCTTGGTCAACACTACAGTCATGCCCAGACTTTCAAGACTTCCATAAAATTCCACAAAAAAAGACATAAGAAACAGCCCATCCACCAAACTGGCTGATTTACCCTCAGTGCCAAGGCAGGACAGACCTTACTCCCAGACCTGAGAGGGCTTTTTTAGGAGATAAGAAAGTCGAGATACCTTTAAGTTAGTCTGTTTTAACAATATCAAGGAAACAATGTCATATATCAACAATACAGTGGAGAGCAGTAAAGGCTCTGAGCTTACTCATGTTATCTTACTTTCCTCTGTAAGAAAGTGAGTCACAGTTCCAACAACCTTACAAGATTTAATGAGTGCATGGAGTGGAACAGCTCAGGACCATCAGTCTTGGTTTACCCCTTGCCAAGCGCCATGCCTTCTGCAGGAATTCATTCCTTGCCCAGAAAGTAAACCAGTTTTCTGCTTCTTCCTCTTCCTCCTCCACTCCATGGCAGTTGCACATAATCCAAGTTCAAATGCTTGCACTGACGTTTTACAGAATAGACAAGTCTCTTCAGTTACCAGACACTAAATTAGCTCCCCGAAAAATATAAAAGAAATACTGTAATCTAGAAAAATAAGACACAGCCAGACTCAAAATCAGCTTGTCAAAGAATCAGATACCAAATCCTATTCCAGACATAAACCTCCTCTCTATGCAGGAAGGAGAAAGCTGTAATAAAAATAAAACTACAAGAAAAAGCTATTACACAAAATCTGCCTTTAAAAATGATCTGATATCACAACTGCTGCTTGTACTTTGTGAATGTAACCAATTTGACAGGAGCAGTAACTGGAAACAGATTGTAGTAGACACGTTGACGTATTTCTACTCTTGATTTAACAGGGAAGCCTGACTTTTTACTGGTTTTCTAACTTGAAATAAAACAACAATGAAAGAGGAGAGACAAGAACCTCACTGTGCACAAAAAGGAGGCCACAGCTAACAGCAACTGGTTTAGTTCTTCCGCTGGCTCTTCCTGGACAAGGACAGCAGCACTTCCACAGACTGAATTCCAAAATCACTAGATGAAAGTTTGTGCTATTCACTTATTTATTTTATTATTTAACGGGCCACTGAAACTTTAAGACTTGCATGAATTTCAATTCAACCTGGCAAAATTAGGTTTTTCAAAATAATTTTAAATGCTTAAGTGCAGAACGTGAAAAAAAACCCAGTTGTTCTAAATGCTATCTCTTTTTATATTAAGAAGATTATATTGGCTGATATCAAGTACTTAATATGCATAGAGATATACTCTGGATGAATAAAAAGCAGTATTAAAGAGAAAGCTAAAAGATTGTCTTTGAAATAGAGCTACCTAAATAAATGCCATGTAAGTGAGAGTATCTGGTGAATTAAAAAGGCACAAATACATGGGGAGAGAAGACACAACCTGACTGCTTACCTAGAGCACAAAAGGCAACTGGAATACCTAAACACGTTGTTAGTTTCCTATATCTATATATATCCACTTCTGGGATAAATATGCTGCTTAATAAGACAGATATCACAGTCTTCATGCAGGTTTTACATTCAGACTGTTCATACATGTGTGCAAACCAAAATACCTCTTTTCTTGATAAGAAAAGTGTTCTGAAAACCCACATCCACAGAGGATGCTCTGTACTTCTTACAGCTTGGTGAAGACAAACTTTGCCCTGCTTATGGAACTGTGTGCAACACAGCTTTCCATCAGAAGTAACCCAGTTCCTCGGGTTTTAAAACACAAGAGTAAATATTCCAAGAGAAGGAACAACACCTCTGTTGAAAAAAAAAACGAACCAAAAAAAAAAAAAACCACAAAATGAAATAACAAATTCTTCCCATTATCCTGTTGACAACAAAGCCTGTCGGTTCAGGTAGGCCTGCTTCAGAGCTGCCATTATCCCTCCTCACCAGTTTAATTCTGCAGCAGCAGCATAATCCTCCTGCTTTGATCAGCTGCAAAACTGCTTGTTTTAAACAGACGGATGCACGGAGCCGTCACAGCCTCAGTCAGTCACATCCCTGCAGCCTCCCCAGCCTGGAAGTGAGCACCAAGCAGCACTTCCTAATTACAGATCAAGAATATTTGTAATAAATAGATGTACAGCACGCTTATTAATGGGCCACTTTCTATTAGGATCTGAGCAGATAATTTTTCTCCCACGCACTGAAGGAAAGCCCGGAAGATGAATTTAAGGTCTCTCCTGCCTCTTCTCAGAAACAGCCACAGGCTTTGCAACCCAACTGGGAACCAGCAACCGAATAGAACACAATGAACTGGCTCTCGGGTGCACACTCCCTGCTTTGTTTAGATTTCAAATAGACACACTTGAGCCTTTGTTTTCGGTTCAAATAACCTCTTGTCACCCTCCAACACGGGAAACTGAATATCTAGATAAATCAACTTTCAAATGAAGATCACAGCAACGTTATGCAAAACAGAAAGAATTAGTGCTGCATAATCCAAGTGCAAAGGAGCTGCACTGGCTTCTGACACAGCAGAGCTGGGGTCTAACTAAGAAAACAGAAGCAGGATCGAGTATTAAAAAATACCACCAACGTAAGGTTAAATACAGAACAATGACCCAAACCAAATCTTGTATCCAACACTTTAAAATAGAGAAGTTGTCCACTCTGACCACACACAACACTCAAGCAACTAAGCATTGCACATGAAGCACTTCCTTGTTTCTGTTAATTGCTGTAAACAAACTTAAAATTGAAAACCGGAGAATGAGACAACACCAGTTCTCAAGCAGTACAAGATGTATTGCCTTAGCCTAGCCAAAGGGCTGGAAAAAGTAAACACAAGAATGGGAAGAGAACACACAGAGGCAGTTTTCTCCCATGCATGGGAGCTAAATATTTTCATCTAAAAAACCCAACTAATTAAAATAATACCGCCTCTTTACGTTACAGTTACAAGCTATCCTAGAAGATAAAAACCCGCACTGAAATCAGATAATATTCTGAGAGGTCTGGGCTTTACTTCCCCTGTTTAAAAACCTCACAACAGCAGAACCACGTGAGGACTGCAAGGTCTGTGGATATTTGCAAGAGAACTTAAGGAAGTTGTGGTATTTAACACTATGTTTAAACTTCTTCCCCTCTCTCTCTCCTTTTTGTTTAAGTTTAGATTATTTAAGTGTATACCTGTAGCTGGTATAAGGGACGATACAGCACATTACAGCACCAGAAACTGAACACTTCCATTCTCCAGACTACACTTTGCCAAAAACTATTTTCAAACTCCAACATGATCTTGCTGAAGTAACTGCAAAATATTTAGAGAAAAGAGTGCAAATATAAAAAGTTTCACGTAAATCCCCTCTTCTTGCAATATACAGAATAAATCCCCCTGCAATATTTTATTTTGCACTTCCAGCCACAATTCAGCAATTCAGTATAGGACTTAATAAAATCAAGCCTTTTGGGTACTAGAAAGTTAAGGCAAACTGGAAGCCAGAATTTGGAAGGTTTTTGCATTGCTACTCTGTATTTAAAGAAAAAAAAAAAATTCAAAAGTCCACAGTATCAACCATAGTCTTGAAGTTCTTGTGCCACTTCCCTTGCTACAGCAGAGAATCACTCAATTATCTGCTACTGCACATGGTGTTTGTCCACAAAGGTAACAGAAAAATTGAGAGTTTGGCTAAGAGCCATAACGCAACACTCAAAGGATCAGTATAGGTGGAAGTTATGCTGGGGAAATTCATAAATCAGGAAAAGAATAACAACACAAGCCTTGTTATCTACTCTGAAAGAGTAAACGGTACACACAAGTGAAAATCTCAAACAGACATTGAACTAATTAGGTACAGAAGAGCACACAATGCGTATATTTCTCTTCCTTACTTGATAAAGCTTCCAAACTTCTCAGAAAATAATTATCACACATGAGACCAGCCACCATGAGCCACGTGCTACCGTTGAATGCTAACAAGAGAGGAAAAATACCAAAACGAAATGAGAATTGCAGCCAAGGTCGTAAGAAGGTGATGGAGCAGAAACATCTCTTCCCAAACTCACCCCACGGTGACCCATATACCTCAATAACCACAAAATCACTCCCAAAACTGATGGAGACGGCAAAACCCTCTGGCATACCCTGCTGAACACGTAAAAAGGATTCAATAAAATTGCCTCACAACACTGCAAAGTTGCAGCAATTACAGTCTGGGGCCTTTAGATTAAAAATATCCACTTAACACATTTATGTAGGTTAGGTAAAGAGACCAAAGCCTTTAAGCACACACCCTATGAAGGATTCGTGTTACTACTGAAATACCAAACTAAAGGATTTGGTATCCAGCCTGAATATATCAGCAAGAGTGGGGGGAACCTTCTCAGCTGGCCAGAGTTCCTGCATCAGCAATTCCTGACTGACAGCTGGGCTGTACCAGCCTCCCTCTCCATGTCCCCGGGGCAATGAATTCCCTGCCTGATGACTAATTCATTACTCGGATTTGTGCTTAGGCAAGTCCAAGCCCAGATCAGGCACCTTCCAGGGCTGGATTCCTCCTCGCCGGAAAGCGAGCGGGCGCACATCTGCTCCATCTAGAACACTGCATTAGCATCCAGCCACATCAACCCCGCTCCATCCACTGGGAACAAAAGCCAGAACTGAATCTGTAGGAGCTGCCTGAAAGCAGAAGAAACCGAAAGGGAAATTGGTACAGACCAATTCTAGCTGAGCTGCATTTGGGATCTCTAAACATGAGGGGAAGATTTGAAAGCTCTTTTGTGTAGGTACTTTGGAGCCTTTAGCTCAAAGTCCTATTAAGCACTGACAGTAGCAAACTAATCTTCCTGCCTAAGAAGACATGGGTGCAGCTAACACCAGAGCAAAAGGCACCAGGAGGGGGGAGAACAGTGTCCACATGTACAAGGAAACGTGAGCCGGGCGCCAGGAGCAGCCTGGCAAGCTCTGCTCTGGGCACCGAGGCCAAGCCCTGACCAGCTCCAGCAGGTTGGCTGCACACAGATGAACCCTCCACTTCTCCCTTCACTGTCCTTCCTGGTCCTTCCCTTTCTGAGGCCTCACCACAGACACGACATCTGCTGAAGAGAACAGCAGTAAAGCCGTGGCAGGCTCCTCGTTGCTGACATATTGCTGAAGCTCACACCTGATACACGGGGTATTTCTGCAGGATCTGAAGTGCTGACCAGAACCAGCAGTCACCTTACAGCAGGATCAACACAGCAGATGGGGCTGATCAGGTGTGGCGAGCCTTACAAGCTCAGCATCCTGTCTCTGCCCTCTCTGCCTTCAACTGCTCCAAATTTCATTCACAGTGCACATTTTACTGACTTATCCTCTGAAACCTGAAGTTTCAATAAACAAGTCTTATTGATGTCCTGTGTCCTATAAATGAATGCTGCTTGTCAACAGCATCATCTACAGCACCCCAAACCCACAAATGCAGCCTCTATATACACAATCATCACCTGTGAGCATTGATTTAATCCAATTTCATCAGACAAGCAAAAGGTATTCTGATTTTTCCCTTTCCTTCACCCTGTCTGGAAGCTTTCGTGTCTTCTACTGGGAAGCTTTCTTGTCTCTACTGGCAATCTCTTGAAGGCTTCACAAGCTCATGAAACTTCCAAGAGATGTGTTCATCAGGTCCAAGTAGAATCAAGCCTTGACCCAGACTTCTAATGAGAAGTGTGTTCTCCTGAGTGGGCAGGGGAGATATTGAACTGCTGCAGAGCTCAAGGACCATTTGGCAGATATAAAAAAACTGTGAACTACATGGAATGCTATATCAGGCTTTCAGATTATTTATCTCTGCTTCTAACTGCTACCCTCTCATTAGGGAAGACAAAACCACAGGAAAACAGTGAAGTACAAGCCAAATTCCCATTCAGCTATTTTTGGATTTCACCTTACAGGTCCATCAGCCAATTCTGGTCATTATTACCTCATTTTATTGCCTTGCCTGTGACCTCACATCCTACAGCTGTGCCCATAAGGGACTTGCCTTTAAAAAGCATACCTGGGGTCACTGTCAGCAACAACTTGGTCTATGCTGCTAGTGCTCTGACATATAGACCATGCAGAAATTAAGAACCAAAAAAATTACAGAAATTAATAACAAACTCATATAAATGATCAGCTACACAGGAGAGGATGAAAATAAAAATGGGGTTTAGACCAACAGTGCCATTTTCCCTCCTATAACTGACCCATTACAGGGCTGACAACCAGACAGGCTGGCACTGAAGTCTCTGTCTCAGCAGAGCTGCGTGGGGGACGGGATCCCTAGCAAGGCAATTCCAGAATATCAGCCTGGCCACATGTCCAGAACAAGTCTGCAACTGTGGGACAAGATAGATCCGGAGTTAACAGCTCACCCCAGCCAATCTCCTCAGCCTCTCTGCACTTTGCCCCACAAAGACATTAGGAGCATTTATAAAAGCATGCAAAGCAATTACAGTAAAAATAAAACCAGGGTTATAACACAGTCTGGATGCCAAATTTGCCTCTTTTTTCTGTTTAGAGCTCATATTCCAGCACGCAAGAAATTCTCACCCCCCTAAAACGTGTGCCCGGGGCTATAACAGCACATGCAAATAAATTGCATTTATATCAGTATGTTACGGCATGCAATTCCCCTCTTCCCAATCACTGCATGCCCCTCTTGTTAAGTCAAAATAGCCTGTCAGCTTCTCATCAAGAAGAAGAAAATTGGTTTTCCATCTCCTAGGAGATAAACAAGGCTTCCCTCTTGCAGAGGGAAAGTTGAGCTGCTGAGTACACAATGCAAGAAGAGTCAGCACCCACAAACCAGCTTTGCACCAGCCCAGTGGTGTCTGTGCCCACTGTAATGCCAGTCACCATCTTGGACAGAGCAAAAACTACTTAAAAAGTAAATTTTGTATTTTCATGCAGTTTTCCTTTGTTATTTTTAGCTGGACATACACAACTCTGACTCACAGTGCTACTGCCCTACAGCTAAGGAGCTTTAGGTACTCATGTAATACCACTTATTAGTAAAATATCCCTTATACCTCTCCATGGTTTCCCCTTCTCAGTTCACAGAGGAACTGAACCACAGGATCAGACTCTTCCATTTAGGCTGTAGTAATTCAGGGGTAAAAAGGTTCCCACACTGTAACCAAAGCAGCATAAAACAATCTAAAGTACATTAACTACATGGCCCACATAATAAATGAAATAATACATATATTTTAAATTCATTTAAGTGCGGCTTTGTAAACTAAGAACACTGTAATTTTGCAGTTTTGCACTGTAACTAAAATCAAATGTTATGTATCTACAAAAAGCACAATAACATTTTAAAATTAAGTCATTAGCTACTTTTACTTAAAGGGGTCAAATAGCAAGGCTACAGATACACTGTAGAAAAAAAAAAAAAAACACAACACCGGTGAGATAGGCAACTAGCTTTCATCTTTACTTCAGGAATCAGGAAAAAGACACATTTCACCACATGGTTGCTAATTGTAAAATTACTTCAAAAGAGGGACCTTCTCGTGTTGAGAGACCATTACTGCAATAGCCACTGCACAGTGAGGCCTTGCAGCACATTAAGAGAACACAGCTTGAAGGACCACTCTAGGAGGAAGGACAGCCTTTGCTCCTCCACCACCACGTCACACAGAGATGCCACCACTCCTTGGGCATTGGCAGGTTGGCCATTTCCTCAGGCAACTTACAAGCAAGCTCCGATGTAGAAGAATGAGATTCCTTCCAGAGACACTCTGCTCATGCCCTTGCCCACAGCATGCATTTTAAAGAGAGAAACCAATCAAACTTAATTCATATTGGCATTATTCACCAAGTAGCTCCAGTCTCATCCAAAAAATCTTAATTGTCTAATAATTCACATCCCTATATCAAACAACGCACCAGAGGAATGACTATAAAAGCCAGAGGCTGCCTCTGACACACACACTAAATCTTGCTGTTAAGATGTCTAGTGCAGGGGGTTTTTTTTTGAAACAAAGCAATAAATACTGGCCTCTGTATATATATATATATATGTGCAGTGCTCTTCATGTCTACAGCCCTGTGGCTGTTTGATGTCTCACTGCTGTCTCAGGAGTGCTTTGATGGAGGCACAGCTGGCTGTCAATCTTCCAGCTTTGCCAACCTTCTCCCCTCCAATCCTTAAGTTTTGACCATTAACATGAGACCTGCACACTCCAGTTAAATCACAAGCACTGTTAGATCCTCTAACCAATAAAAAAGCAACAGACTGGCATTTTAATGTATGGGAAAGCAAAGGCAGGAAGGAAAAGAGAAAACAGAAAGGCACAGCTGAGCATTTCTGATGTCGCTGTCACCCTACACAAGCCATTAAAGAATCATCTGCAGCCCTTCCACAACAAATTTGCAGACTTGCCAAAAACCTGCCTCTAGGTGCAAACCTTTCATATGTGCCAGCCTTGACTACCAGGTCCAGCTTCCACAGTTACCTCCTGAGCTACACCCTGGATCTTGGATCATCCTGGGTTTAACAGCTCTTAGTACTCAGTACCAAAGAATGCTTAAGTGAAGGAAAAAAAGTACAACCCTACAAAGCAACAGTGGAGGGCCTAGAGGGGAAGCCATATGAGGAGTGGCTGAGGTCACTTGGTTTATTCAGCCTGGAGAAGAGGTGACTCATCACAGTCCACAACTTCCTCACGGGGGGAAGCAGAGGGGCAGGCACTGATCTCTACTCTCTGACGACCAGCAACAGAACCCAAGGGAATGGCATGAAGCTGTGTCAGGGGAGATTAGGCTGGATATTAGGAAAAAGGTTCTTCACCCAGAGGGTGGTTGGGCACCGGAACAGGCTCCTCAGGGCAGTGGTCACAGCACCAAATCTGGTAGAGTTCATGAAGCATTTGGGCAACGCCCTCAGGCACATGGTGGGATTCTCGGGGCTGTCCTGTGCAGGGCCAGGAATTGGACTTTGATGATCCTTGTGGATCCCTTCCAACTCAGGAGATTCTGATCCAATTAATTGCCCACTCCTAAGCCTTGAGTCTGTACTCTCTGGTACCCTTAGGACTTGAGTTCTTCACACAATGTGAATGCCTTAAAGCAATTTGAGCTGCTGAGGAATTTACCCAGAACACTCCAGCAAACAGAGGAAAAGGCAAAAGGCTTGCTCAGCAGCAACTGGGGCTTCCCAGCATGTGCACACAGATGAAGTGGTGGGTGTATCAGCCACGAGCTGGCCACGGGGCAAATGGAAAGGGTGAGGAAGTGCAGCATTCCCACTGACTGCAATCACAAGCTTCCTTCAGAAAAGAACAGTGATCTACCCAATCAACCTGCTAAACCACCTACCCCCACAACCTTCTTGGTTACCCTGCATGGCCCCACACTACCCCCAGAGCCCCAGGAAAGCTTCCATTGGCTCCAGGGGTATTTTCCCACAGACCTTCTGGAGCAAGTGGTTTTTAAGAACTGAAAGGGTTCACAGCCACAAAAAACAAACCAAAAATAAATGAAAGTGCAGCCCACGTGAACCAGCACCCACAGGCAAGCCAGGACCCTGAGCACACCGGTTTCTGAATGTACTCTTAGGCTACAACCTGAGAACCTGTGGTCTATGGGACAGTAATAACATCAAAACTTGTATTGGCCAGTTGTCTCCACAATCAACAACTTACTCCCAATCAGTACTCATCACTCTAGCTCTCCATGCAGGGCCTGTTGCGTTAGAACAAGGAGTAATGGATTTAAACTGAAAGAGAGAAGGTTTAGATTAGATATTAGGAAAAAATTCTTTACTGTGAGGGTGGTGAGGCCCTGGAACAGGTTGCCCAGAGAAGCTGTGGCTGCCCCATCCCTGGAAATGTCCAAGGCCAGGTTGGACAGGGTTTGGAGCAACTTGGTCTGGTGGAAGGTATCCCTGCCCAGGGCAGGGGGGTTGCACTAGACGACCTTTAAAGGCCCCTTCCAACCCAAACCATGCTGTGATTCTATTCTGTGACTCCAGCTCTGTACCTAATCTGACCTTCATTCCACATCCACGTTACACTAATTACTGGTTAAGCAGAATTCAGTCACTTAGTGCTCCGTGCCTTTGAGGAAGGTACTGTACCAACAGCGTAGGTGGGTCTGCACTACCCTGAGGGCACAGAAAGTGGCCTGGGGTGGTACAAAGCACACCCCAGTCAGTCTCTGGGCTGACTTGCTGAGAGCACTGAACTGCTTTTGACAGCAAAATGACTTTTACACGAACACACGGCACACCACATTTTCATACAGGCATCTGTGCTCCAAATATTTTAGTGAACATCCAGCTGTTCTCTAACACTACTCTGCACCCTACTCCAACCATATGCACTGTTTACCTTGCAAATTTTATTGCCCCGGGGAAGAGAAACCAGACATCATCTCCTTCTCTAAATGCTGGTACTCAGCCAAGTTCTCCTCCTGTCCACTGCACTCTCTGGAAGCTAACGTTTTCCACAAGCCCAATAACCTATTTTTCTACAGATAATCCAATACCTGGCATCAGGTCTCTGACTGAGAAGAGGATTGCCATGGGATTATGTATTTTTTTTTTTGAGTTTACAAACTAGTTACAGAGGCCTCCGGACTGAATTACAGCCTGCACAGCATCTGGGGTGTAGGACACCAATCCCCATGCCCTTTATGGGTGTGCAACAACATTGTGAAATAAAGACAAAGCACTAATCTGCTTGTGGCTGCTCCTGATGTGCAGCAGTTCTGTTGAAGGCTCCTTTAAGCCTTAAGCATTCCCATGTAAACAAAACCTCAACCCCCTACACAGTAAGATTGTGCAATTGGAAATAAATGTTTATTTTGAAATAAAAAGAAGACGTGCATATACACAGACAAACCATAAGCCTTTGATCAACCCCACAAAGCATGTCTGTGTATAACAAAAACTGTCAGGCTCATAACTTCCTCTGGAAAAAAAAAAAGTGATTTCCCACACCCTGCTTATTCACCAAGATTATTTATCATCCTAAAGAATCCTATTTTATTTATTCAGTAACACAAATAAATCCAAACTAGAGATTTGCAGCTGCCAGTTAACATGGCAAGTGCATTACAAATGAAAGCAGAAACTAGGGTGGAATCACACAGGACACGCTGCCAGTGCTGGCACTCTCTGGATGTCCCAAACTTGCACCTCTTGGTTTTCTAATCCATCACAAGTAAATAGGTGACCACACAGATTGCACGTACCAGCAGAGGATCTCTGTTACCACTAAAGCTTTTCCCTCACCAATCAAAAATTATTTTAACATCACCTCTTACATTTGGGTTTGAATTTTACCCTAAAGGACCTGTACTCAGCAGTCCTACAACTGTTACACCATTCCACCCCCCACACAATCAGTGTGATCCTCATTTAAAAGGTGCCACTGGAATTCAGGATTGGGGTTAAGTGGAATAAGTAATCTCTGTAATAAGAGGATACAACAGAATGCTCTTGTACCACCTGATATTACAACAACAACGTTTGTTTATGCAACTATTAACGGGAGGTTAAATTTCAATATCTGAAAGGCAAATATTCTATGAAATAATATTTAGAGTGGACTCTGTCCATTCAAGCAGATAATCAGAATGAATAATTTAGAGCTGCACTTTCATCTCCGCTGCAGCTGAGAAGAGCTGCATCATAAGGAGCTTGGGGAGATGCCGACACATCTGCTCACCAAGTGGAATAATCGGGAGGACTCTGAGCAAGAGTGGTCCAGTAACCTCTTTTACTTAGGTGACAAGTGGGACAGGAAGCAGTGGGAGGACAAGGAATGCAAAAAAAAAAACCAACAACAACAAAAAAAATCAACATGCTCCCAGTGAGGTCAGTATTTCACGCTTTTGCAATACTGCATATTCTGCCTCGGAGGAAAACAGAGCTACGCTGGGGTTTTGCCTCTACATTGTCACAGATTCCTCCTAAAGGTATCTCAGGGTCAAGGAAAGGGTGCCTGGCACACTTGCATGCAGGCCCTTCCTGCCGTGCCATGAGGACCCAGGAGGCGTGAATAACATGGTGGAAGCAGCATCAAATCATCCTGACTGATCCCGTAACAGTAAACAGCACATAACAAACAGCTAACCAAGCAAACACGCTTCAAAGAACTCTCCAGAAATCCAAGCAAGTACAGCTGGGAATCGAGCTGCATTTGATGCTTTTTGCAGTGATGTGTACAGGATTGAATTAACAGACTAAACACTAATTCGGTACAGATGTTGTGCAGGTGTGCAGGTTTCATCGGGGGAATGCCTTGTAAAAAGATGATGAGCATCTGGAGGAGTAACACTGGCATATAAATACTGTCATTACAAAGTAGACAGATGGGGGGGAAAAAATGTATCTTTGAACAGATTAAAGAAATCTATGTGTACAGGTAGGAACTGCCAATAAAGGCACGCTACAGTCTGGAATAACTCTCGTGGAACACGGGGGGGCCACAGCACCTTGCAATAGTGTCAGGGGGCAGCCAGAAACAACCTCCTCCTATCATACAGCCTTGGTAGGTTTTGCTTATCCACACCAAGGTTTTTGTTAACACCACAATCTGTTTATTAGCTGAACATAGAGAAAAGCAGACAGACATTGGTATGATTCAATGTAGCACAATGAGAAGGGTCACCGTATAAATGCATAATAAATTGCACAATTTAGAACCAAGATCCTCTTCCCAGCAGCACTTTGCCCACTAAGCTAGCAAAAGGACCATCCCTTGTCGAGCTTAAGAGCCATTCTGAATTTAGTTTTATTTCCCCAACCACAAGCAGGAGATTCCTAAATACAAACCAAATGAAAGCTATTCATGATGGATGGTTCACCTATTACCTGCCTTGCCTACTGCTTACAGCATATTTTGGTTGGGTAGCACTTCTTTTGTTGTTATTTTAAAGAGTTTCCAATATAGTTTCAGCATACTTCTAAGCCATACAAAGCATTTATGCAGGTACACAAATTTTACTGGCTGACATAGTAAGTAGCCTGCAGCAGAAATCTAAGAAATTCATCCACAAATCCCAGGTTATACATCCAGCTGAGCAGAATAAGAACCAGGAATAGCCTCAGCTTTGCTATACAAAACTCCCTCTTCTTCACAGCCCATTATATTAAGATTAGCTTTACAATTCATGCAAGGTTAATCAAAGCCAACTCTGCAGGTCTGTGGTGTGCCTGTGATCAACTAGATCCATTAGAAAATGGATTTTAGTTAGACCAGTCTAAAATGAGATCACATTAGGCTCACACTGGGTAGCTGGGTTTCAGTAGCACAGCCCTCTACTTTCTGTGCTAAGCTCAAAATAACACAGAAGTATCCATTGCAAAATCCATATTAAACTGATAACATGCAGGCCAACAGCCAGCCCCAACAATAGCTGCTACATTCCCTCCCAAAGTTCAAGGAATTTGCTCCATTCCATCTCCTCTGACAGGGAATTCAGCTGTGTTTTGGGCACAGTCTGTGTGCAGTCACACACTAAACCTGGCCTAAAGTTTCTATGAACAAAGGCAGACGGGCTTAAAGGAGAAGGATGTAAGCAACAGGGGTGGAGAAATGGTCTTGATCCATTTCCAACACAAAAGGTGAAGGAATTAGTACAACAGCTCTCCACTTAAGGGCAGGTCAGGCAGACAGAGTTAAATATGAGTGGTTCAAAAAAGTTTGGATTACTTTGTTCTCTACAGTACAGAGGAAAAGACCCAATTCCCCCCAAAATGAACAGAACACTGTTCTACTGAGGAAAACTATCTTAAGTCATTGCTTTCCTTTTGTTAAGGTTTTTAAAGCATCAAAAGAGGAAGAAGCACAAGTTAAAATTCTTACAGCACTCGAAAGAGCATAAATATAATATTCTACCATTTTACTCTTCACAGACTCTTGCTTTGCCAAATATGTTTACACCCAAACATAATAGCACATTAGAGAACATCACTATATCACAAGCATTGAAAATAATAAAATCAAAATGCTGAATTATAACCCTTTATCAATTCGGACCTACCTTGAAATCCTAGATATCCCCAAGCCAAATCCAGTAAGTCACATTCCAACACTTGACTACAAAACTTTATTAGCACAGACACCATTTGCTCACATTGTCAATAATAAACCAACGGACAGAAGAGAGGAGAAAAAAGTCTTGGAATTGCTCCAATCTTCCACACAAATAATGCTGGATTTTCAATAAAATTAGGAAGTTGTCTTTAAAAGTCAATATAGTCAGTTTGGTCTACACAAAACACTTCAGAGTTCCTCTTAGATCAAAAACCGGTTTTATGTTGTTGGAAAGATTTGTGGGTGATTTTTAGGCAATTTTGCCCCTCAAAAGAATAAAGTGAGATTTTCCTCTATTGCCAGCATATTGCTGGCGAGTTTTCCTAAGATAACACATGTATTTTGGATGCTAGGACCAAAACCTTTAAAAAAGTAGTTCTAGGACCTGCACTTTAGAGAAAAGTGTGAGTGATTTAACAAAATTATCAGGGTGAGTTGAGTGAGCAACTAAGTGTCAGGTTAAAACTAAAGATTATACCTGTCTTAGCATTGCTTCTATGAAGTTTTCAGCTTGGATTGCACCTCTGAAGAGTACAAAGACAGACTGTTCCATCCCACACACACCCTCTTAGCCTATTAACTATTGCAGTTTTTGTTTTAAAATTCTAATCAAAGAGCAGGTAGAGTTTAATTAAAAAAAATATTCCATGTTATTTTAACTGTCACACCTCATTTCCCAGTTCTAATCAACACAAGGAAAGTAGTTAACAAGCAAACTGAAGAGTGACCAGCATTACTGATGTTAGACAACTGACTATATCACGAACAGCAGTTGTTCTTCTGCTCTATAAATATGCAATAAGCTCAGAGCCACATTTAGAGATTAGTGAAATTACCACTGCACTGCACTCAAAGTGAAAATAATAAAGGTTATAAAACAGTTGGAAATCCACAGGAAGGGCAAGAAAGTAAGGAGGGAAGCAACAGAGGCAAAAAACTCTTCAGTGCTTGAAAGACAACAAAAGGAAGAAAGATAAAGAAAGTAAAGGGCTCCAATTTTGCACAGATCATCCCTTAATTCAACACAGTATTCAAAATGCAATGAGCTTAAAACCAATCACTGTACTAAAATAATCTAGATAAGTCAGTGGCAATAAAGACATGCAAACAAGAAGATATACTCATGTCCACATACGAGAGGCAGCACAGCATTCAGGGAGGACATACAACGAAAGGAGGAGACCCTTCCAGTTCAAATCACCAGTAACAAACCAGGAACCAGAGTCTCTAGCACAGCTATCTCCCAGAGTGGCTGGCTGTCACAGGAAAACAAAGGTCTATTCTCAAGCCATGGACAAAGTACTTCCACCACTGAATGCCCTTATAAGCAAGAGGAATCAAGCTGTTGAAGTCTCAAACTATACAAAGACATTTATTGTCCCAATGACAGAGGACAAAGAGTTCTAACAATCAAAAATAGCATGCAGGCTGTGAAAGGCCAGGCATTTGCCCATCAGTATATGAAGTTTACCAATTTAGGAGGACTGAGGACAGAAAAGTAGCAGGGCTACGTGTCCAGCGCCCAATGCCAAGAAAAACACAATTCTGGGTTACAATTTGCTTACCTTCTATAGAAGGGGCCTGGTCCACAGCTGCATATAGCATCTCTTTCAAAGCCTGCAAGGGAGAGGGAGAGAACAAGGAATACAGTTAGTATTAAAAAGGAAAGAAAAATTACATTGTTTTGATATGACTGTTTGGGAAAAAAAAAAAATCAATTAAAGCCCTTTTATCATCCAGACTGGCACAGAAAGCTTTGGTACGTGATGTCAACCCTCTCACACGTATTTCTGTTCACAAAAGAAACAGGTTCATGTTTACTGACTGCTTTGTCTAAAGCCTGTTATCTTACTAATCTATAAAATTTATTCCAACTGTACCTTTCAACGACTTCCTTTGGAAAAATGTTTCCCAGTTGGTAGGATGTTAAAGGCTTTATGTTAAAAAAAAAAAACCAAAGAAATAACAACAAAACCTGAAGTGTTGCGTGACACAAAGGAGTTTGTCAAGGCAAATGGAGGAAAAGCAGCCTCAGGGACTTCTTACCACTGTTATATAGGAGCAGAGAAACACACATTCATTCTAAAAGCTGAAGACAACATGACGAAGGAGATTAGGGAACCGAGGGTGACGGCCTTCTCTCGAGGTGGGATCTGAAGGACAATGTTAACACCAGCCAGAATTATTAACCAGGTGTTCGGGTTCTGGAGGCACCACGAGCTGCCTCCCAGGGACCACAGAAGAACCACTCAGCCACACTCAGACTGATGGTGCAAGAGATGAGCAGTGCAGCAGCAGGTCCAGGAGACAAGGGGGTCCTACAGCTATACACAGAGCATCCCTGGCAGTAACTCCTTCTGTTACCAGAGCCAGGAGAGAGGAAGGAACCACATCAGAAACCTCAACACTTGCAGTTCCTTTTCAGAACTCCTCTTTTCAGACAGCTGTTAAGGTGCTGGTATTATTCCAGACACAGATTAAAGATTTGCTCACTCACATCAAATAAACTGAATTCAGATCAGTGGGTGAAGGAATGAAGCAGTGTCAAGAGAGGGTCACAATGATGATCAGAGGGCTGGAGTACCTCTGCTCTGGAGACTGGCTGGGAGGGCTGGGGGTGTTCAGTTTGGAGAAGAGAAGGCTCCAGGGAGATCTTAGACCCCCTTCCAGTGCCTAAGGGGGCTTGAAAAGAGCTGGAGAGGGACTTTGGACAAGGGCATGGAGTGACAGGATAAGGGGGGGAATGGATTCAAACTGAAAGAGGGCAGATATTAGGAAAAAATTCTTTACTGTGAGGGTGATGAGGCCCTGGCACAGGTTGCCCAGAGAAGCTGTGGCTGCCCCAGCCCTGGAAGTGTCCAAGGCCAGTTCGGACAGGGCTTGGAGCAACCTGGTCTGGTGGAAGGTGTCCCTGCCCATGGCAGGGGGTTGGAATGAGACGGTCTTTAAGGTCTAGGACGCTATGAATAACTTGAGCCATAATTTTGGAACTAGAAGCCACCAGAAAGGACCCATTCCTATTGAAAAGTGATTTGTTTACACACACCTCATATCTTGATGCACACAGTGCATTTGAGTACTCTCTGCCATTGTAAAAACTAGATCTTATTCCCTCACTTCTCAGCCCACAGAAATCTAACACACAAAATTCACTCAGGTCATCTTAGTTCCTGTGTCTTCTGCCTGTTTCCCAACATATCCCATACTTCTATAATCCTGCACCTCTGCATTTACCATCTTGCGTGTCATAGTCCCCCAGGTCACAACCTCCCAGCCCAAATGACAAATACTCCAATACCCTCAAGGCAGAAACCACAAGCTCAGCAGCTGGAAACTGAGCACTGTTGTAACACGGTGGTTACGATCCTGTTAAGCAAATACAAGGTCTAAAGGACATGTCTGTTTATCACAAGATACCCAAGGTGGCTGGTTACACCGGCAGTTCTGGCATCTCTCAAAGGTCTGGCTCCTGAGTCCACAGAGGTCTCAACAAAGGTCACTTGCATAATTGTTTTCCCAACCCAGCCGCTGCTGAATGATCCTCATTCCAGTGGCACAGCTCTCCTCTACCCTCGGTGCTTTCCTAAAATTCCTCAGGAACACCGGCTGCTTCAGCCCCTTTCCCCCATGACTCACTGGTCAGCAGCACATGATCTGCCTCTGCACACATCAAGTGGTCAAAAAATCTTCCTCCTTTTCCACCCCACTCGTCATCCTCACCCACCTGTAACTTTTTCCATGAACCACAACCACACGGCATAGGATAAACAAACCGGGAGAGACAGCAAATTGAAAGTCACTGCAGTAACAACTCCACCTCTTAACCCACCCAGAGGAAAACTCAATGTAATTCCTATCTCTGGTTTTATCAGTCATTTTAAAAAAAATAAATTAAAAAGGACAACACTGATGGTCCTGCACTAAGCAATCTTGAAAGCTGAAGGTGTCAGTCGTCCCACAGACCTCTCCCCATGCAGACTGACATATTACAATCTGGCAGCTGCAAAGCAGCAGATTTTGTTACTGCTTTCCTGACCTATATAAGTGAACCAATAACCTGAAAGTGAAAGGCTCAGTGCTCCCTCACACCTAAAGTATTTAGTCCTCTAGATTACAGAATTTTAGAACTGATTGTTTACAAAAGTTATCCATCACTGTCGGCTTCAAACATTTAGGAATTACTCTTTCTGCCCTCAAACTAAACAAAACAGGTTGTTATTTCCATGCTTTAAATTGTGCCAGTGATACACGTTGCACCCGCAGTGAACTTGTGTAAATAGATATGACAGAACAAAATACAAAAAAAAAAAAAAAGCAGAAAGAAAACACTTAAAAATGCAACTATCAAACCTTAAGAGTGAACAAACAAGGATAAAAACCTTAAAACACTCAAAAAAACCTGCTGTTTTAAAGGAGTCTTTCAAAACTCTTCTAAGCTCATCCACTAACAGCCCGAAGGACAAATAGTGAAATAGCACAACAGATTTGTGTCAGGAGGTGGCAAGCCTGGGTGTGAACTGCCTATCATGAAGCCGGGTTTGACAGCAGAATTGGCCACTTCCCAAAAACTGAAAGCCTGTTTCTGGAAGAGAGACTCTGAAGGCAAGCAAGCAACCTCAGCTATCAGCTTCCTTTTCCCCACCTACTTCCTGCTGCAGGTTGTGTCTCAGAGACGTGTCTAAAGCTCAGCAACCTGTTTCTCTTCTCCAACAGCAAAAGGACTTAAAAACCTGGGGTCTCCCTAAAAGGGAAGGGAGGTCACCTGCTTACACCTTTACCCATCTATCCAATTAACTCTGCACCTGTAATAACTGTTCTGATTCTCCTCCTTCCCCACTTGCTGTGATTTCAAAGGTGCTATGCACTTTTTCTATAAAAATATCACCAGACTTCTGCAGCTAAACAAATTCAGGCCAGATTAACTGCAACCAAACAGCCATCTGGCAACTGTACAACTCCAGTGAGTTCCATCAGCTGGACATGAAGACGTACACTTACGTTTAGAAGTCTGAACGGACGGAGCAAGGTTCTCCTTCTAAAAGCACTCCAAGGATGGACAAGAGAGCAAAGGAAATCAGCAGGGTTTGTGGATAAACAGAGGACTAGCAACCCAATACATTCACTGCATCAAAAAATGAACATTAAATGCAGCAAAGCACATTCTCAGCAAAAAAGCATCAGCTGAAATTCATCTAAGAGTCACCTGAATCTGTTCAGTACTGACTACAGGAAAATGAGAATCCTGTTGTCTGACACAAAAAGATGGGATTTTGTTTGTTTTCATGTTTTTTCTTTACACCAAAGGAACTGAAGGGTAAATGAATAGTCCAAAACTTTAGGTTTCACGGCAAGAAGAGCACTGAAGCAGTGCACGCCACAGCGATAACTTAACTCACTAGGAAAAGGCTACTCACTTCACAAGAGAAAAAACTCTGCCACATCCCCTAAAACAAGGTGAGCAAACCTTTTCCCTGCTGCTGCCAGTGTGAGGGCACATCCAGGGGTCACTGCCCTGTTGCACAGTGAGAATCTGCCTGCTCCACACTGCCAGGTGCCCCAGCTCATGTGCAAAACCACTGCCCCCCTCTGCTGCACTCTCTGCCCAGAGAAAGCAGCAGGTAGAGAAACACAAAACATTGCTTTTAACAATTAGAAGGTTTTTGGATGCCAGCCATTGAAATCGAGACCAAAGTTATTTGAAACTTTCGCATTTCAACAAGTTAAGCATTTGTCAATATGTGTTTTTAAACTCAACTGCCTCCAGGGTTATGACACTCAGTATTCCAACAGGAAAAATTCCCCTTTACATTGGGATTGTGTATCATGTTATTGACACTGGTCCTCACATAAAGCCCTCCTCATCATTTGCACTGACTTAGGCTTCCAGAACCATCAGCTATGGATAGATTTTTCACAGTAAATGTGACACATCCAATCTGCATGTTTTCATGCATTTTTAGAATGGAAATTTGAATGCAAAGTCAAATCAAGTCAATCAAGGTTTGGGTAAATCTCCATGCTAACATTGACTCAGTCATGATAAATGTCTTTGGGAAATGCTGAATGAAACAGAACAGCATTCATTGTCATTTTTCTTCTTTTCTGTAAGCCAAGTGCTCTCTCTCAAAAAGCAGATGTACACTAATGGTCACTAGATAAGAATCTAAGCCACACCTAGCAAAATGTATCTTCTTTTCACCTGTTTAATGAAAATTAATGGATTTTTCTCTCTCTAAAGCTCTTCCCCTGATCAAGTACCTGCCCTAAGCCTGGGCAACTTCCATACTTCCTACAGGCACACCTACAATACTTAAACAGATTTTTGGAGGGGAAGATCATGTTAATGGTAAGAACTCTGAGGACTGTCAACTCTGAAAGACCATCTGAAAGTGAAACTACATCTTTAGGTATTGAAAGCACAAGTCTCATTCTTCTTCCTGACACTACCAGCCACAGATCACACCCCTCTCCTGGTCTGACTGGCAAAGCTCCCTGCAGGCACGCTCACTGTGCATCCCATCAGAGGATCTCACAAGTTACCTGGGTCCTGCCACGCTCTGGGGCTCTCTGACTGCACAAGTCACCTGCTCTCCAATGGAAATAACTACAAATATCACAGTAGAAAAAACAAGACGAGGACGTGTAAGCTTTATGATACAGAATGACATGAAGAAAGCAGTTTCTAGATCACCTTTTAGTCCTTTCAAGGGGGAATGGCTTCAAACTGCAAGGAGATTTAGATTAGATATTAGGAAAAAATTCTTTACTGTGAGGATGATGAGGCCCTGGCACACGTTGCCCAGAGAAGCTGTGGATGCCCCAGCCCTGGAAGTGTTCAAGGCCAGGCTGGATGGGGCTTGGAGCAACCTGGGCTAGTGGAAGGGGTCCCTGCCCATGGCAGAGGGGTTGGAATGAGATGATGTTTAAGGTCCCCTCCAACCCAAACCACTCTATGACTCTATAAATGCTGTGATAAGCTGGACTCGAGTGGGAGTTGCTTTACTGGTGCATTTGTCATGCAAAGCACATCTGCTTTTGGCAGAGTGAAAACACTGCAAAAAGTAGTTGTGTGTCAAAACAACACTGCACTTGGAGTAAATATTCTGCTGCAGGCTTGGGCTTAATCATTTGTTTCCCCAGCACCACATAGGTTTCTGTAGACATTAAGTAAGGCAATAGAATAATATAAGGCATATAATTCTATGATTCTGTGACATGGGAAGTCCCTGGAAACAGGAACAATCTTTTCAGAGTTAAAAGCCTACCCAAGAAAATCTCTTACTCTGAAACTGTCATTACTGTTTTAGTTAAGGAGGAAATAGAAGGAAAATACATAAATTGTCAGATGAAGGAACATTATAATGCTACTAAACAGACAAATAATTTATTACTGTGTTACTATGATGCATTCTGTAAGCAACATTGCACACATGGAACACAAGCAGCGTTTAACCTCACGTTTGCTCATCAACAACTTGGAATTTTTCTGGACAAAGGAGGGCTGGATGCTTTTTGCCTCAGGTATAATCAGTAAGTAAACTGAGGTAGCACTGGGCTTTTACACACTGCACCCACACGACCACCAGTCACTGAATAATAAATAATTCCATCACTGTAATATGCATGAGCAGGAGGCTGACTCACATCCAGCCAGCTCCAACAAGGCAAACAAAGAGTTTGAAAGTTATTACTAAAAAGGAGGGTGAGGTTTTTGTTTTTGTTCACTCTACATTAAGCTGTCTACCCAAGGAGGAGATTACTTAAGATTAGAAAGAGTAACAACTTGAAGGAAGTTTTTACTGAAATCTACATTTTAAACTGGGATGAGGGAAGGGAGAATGACATAATAATACTGCCCTAGTTAAAACAGCTGAAAATTAACCTCCTATAATGAAAAGAGTGGCTGCTGAGCAGTAGAGTTGTTCACACATTAATCAAGGTGTCGTAGTTCACTGGGTCTCCTTACCCTCTCTCCACATCTGTCTGCTCAGCGTGCAGCCAGATCTTCTGCCCTTCTATTTCCCCCTTGCCTTCCCCTCCAAACCTTCTCCCAGTAAGATATCCAAGTTTTCTGTTTCCAGGAACAGAAGACAACTCTCACAGGAATAACCAGTTGGAGACACAATGCAGAGCTAAGCTGGTTCTTCATTTTATCAAGACAATGGCTTTTTTCCTCGTCAAAGACTGATGCATTATTTGGCCATCTAGTTCTCCACAGAATTCAAAGAGATCAGAATATTGCTGTAAAGTCAATTTCAACTGCAGTGTTTATTTAAACATCCCTTCCTCTGCAGACAGGTAAAGGAAAACAAAGGAAGAGAGAAAAGGACAAATATAAACTTTTCAAGTGCAACATTATAACAAAGCAAGCTAAGAGAAATGTGGCTTTCCTCCCAAACGCAAACAGATTAAAAGGGATGGTATAAACAAATTGCTATTACAGTCCTAGGGAGAAAATGCAGGCCTTCAAACAATAACAAATGTTGCGTGGTTTTAACTGAGTCAATCAGTCAAGAAGTTTTGCTGATCACGGCTGTCCTATAATCAGCTTTCCGTTGTCTAGATTTAATTATTACTCCTGGAAGAGACCGGCATCACTGGCACCTGCCACTTCTACTGCTAACACCGAAATAGGAAATGGTTTTACTACAAATAACCACCTCCAGCTTCGTCTAGTTAAACCCAAGCCAAGCACAGGTGTGATAAATCTGAAACGAAGCAATCAGCGTGACCTTTAGCAGTCTGGTGTGATAAAGCCTGAAACGCTGTATTCTGGAGATAATTCACGATTAATGCAGCAGAACTTGGTGTAAACAGTGCCCATAAACGCCTCGATTCGAGTGTGAAACAGCAAGATGCAAAGCCTTATTTAAAAATGATAACACACAGGACTTGACGGGGCTTTGGTGCCTCGCCTTGGGTGGCTCAGGGGAGCCGACGGGGGTTGGTGCCGTGTTTTGGGTGGCTCAGGGGAGTCGGCAGGGGGTACCTGTGGCCCCCGGCAGGGCTGGGAGAGCGCTGGGATCTGCCCATCCCGGCGGGATCGCCCTTGGGAGGCCGGGAGCCTCTCAAAGTCACCGCTCCTGCGCCGCCGGGGCCGAGAACCGCGGGTGGTGCTGAAGCACCGCCGGGGCTGCGGGGGGTGCGCGGCGCCGGGCACCGCACCACGCGTGTGCTCCGACCTCTGTCCCCCGCCGAAAGGTTACCGCCGGCGACTAATTAATTAATTAACCGGACACCTGAGGGCTGCCGAGAGCCGGAGCCGCCGCGATGGACACGCTCGCTGCCTTTTCCCCGTCCCTGCGGGGGCAGGACCGCCCCGCACCGCCGCGGCACGGGGGGCACCAGGGAGACACGGGGGGCACCGGGGAGACACGGGGGGCACCGGGGAGACACGGGGGGCACCGGGGAGACACGGGGGACCAGCAGCAGTCCCTACACAGCCCCCCAGGACAGGATACCCCCGGCCGGGGTAGGACCGCCCCGCACCGCCGCGGCACCGGGGAGCCCCGCGGAGAGCCGGGGCTGGTCCCCGCACACGTCCCCGGGAGCGGGGCCGTACCTCATACTGGATGTACTGCTTCCGCCACTCGGGGGTGATGTGCGCCGCGAGGTGCTCGGCGAACTTCATCCTGCCGCCGCCGGCGGGCCGGGGCCGCGCTCGCTCCGCGCCCGCAGAGCCGCCTCGGCGGCGCCTGGCTGCGAACGGGCGTCGGTAGTGGGGGGCGGGGGGGGTCCGCCGCCACCGCACATGGGCCCCCGCCCGCCCGCCCCGCCACTCCTCGGCCCGCCTCGGGCCTCCTCAGCGCCGCCCCGCCGCCGCTGCCGCCGCCGCCTCCGCCGCCGCCATGTTCGCTACCGCCTCCGCCGTCACCGCCCGCAGCCAACCGGCACCGGCACCGCGCGGCCGCCGCGCGCCGCCCGCCCACCGCCGCGGGGCGGGGCCTCCGCGCCAGAACACGCCCCCTCCCGCCGGCTCCGCGCGGCACCGCGGCCACTACCGCCTCCGGGGGCGGGGCCTCCGCTCTGGTCACGCCCCTTCAGCCGTCGGCCACGCCCCTCTGCGGAGGGGGCGGTTCCCGCGCGCGCCGCCCGCGGGCGCCCCCAAGTGGTTGTCGCGCTCCGCGAGGTTTTTTGGGGGGTTTTTGGGGCGCGGAGGTGTCACCCCAGACCCTCGGGATCGCGGGGATGAGCCCGCCGTGGCCGTGACGGCGCTGGGGCAGCACCAGGGAGAGGACTGGGCTCTTTGGAGAGGGATGAGATGGGATGGGATGGGACAGGATAGGAAGAGAATGGGATGGGGATGGGGACTGGAACGGGGATGGGAATGGAAATGGAGATGGGAGTGGGGATGGGAATGGGATAGGATGGAAAGGGGATGGCAATGGGATGGAAATGGGGATGGGAATGAGATGGAAATGGAGATGGGAATGAGAATGGGAATGGGATATGATGGGAAGGGGATGGGAAAGGAAATGGGAGGGGATAGGGATGGGAGGAGATGGAGATGGGATAGGATGGGGAAGGGAATTGGATGTGATGAGACAGGGATGTGATGAGATTGGAGTAAGATGGGATGAGAATGGAATGGGATGAGGATGAGAATTGTATAGGAAAAGGATGGAGATGGGAAGGGGATGGGATGAGAGGGGAATGGGAATGGGGATGGGATGGAGACATAGATGGAATGGAGATATAGATGAGATGGAGATGAGGTGAAATGGGAATGGCTGGGAAAGGGAGAACTGTGGCAGGGAGGGTGGTGTGCATGGGGGAAAAGAGGTGAGGAGGTGGGACTAGCCAGGGGAAAGATAGAGAGCAGGGATAGAGACGGGGAAAGAATAGGAGAAAATGCAAGAAAGATGAGTAAGAATTGAGGGAAGTTGGGAAGACAGGCCACAAAAGGCTGGGAGAAAAGGGAAAGAAAGAGAAGACAGTGCAAAGAAAAAGGAGGAAGGGAAAAGAAAGGGGAGAAAAAAAAAGGAAAACTCTCTGAATGTTGCATGATCTCCACAGCCCTTCTAGTGCACAGTGGGGCTGGGTGAGGGGGAGCAGGGAACCCAGGGCAGCTCTTGGAGCAAACCCACCCACATGGGGCCACAGCTGCCCTGGAATAGACACCCCTGGGGGCTGGTGGGTTCAGTACCTGCTGTGTTATGCAGTGAAAGACCAAACTGGAGTAATTCACAGTGAAACTGCTGCTCAATTATCCCCAGGAGTCTCAGCAGCCCTAATCCTGCCCCTTCCCAATTCCTAGATTTTGTAAGTTTGCTGCATTTGGGATTGATTTTGGCTTCCTTCAAGCCTCCCAACTTCAGGTGGCAGTTTTTAGCTTTTTCCCATCCTCACAGGGCCAATCCCACCGCGGCTGTGGCCCCTGGGCACCACAACATCCCTCCCTGCCACCACAGCAGCTGCTGGAGCATCGCTCCCACTGACACCCACAGAGCTCGTTTGCTGAGATTTATGGGGGTCCTGTCACAGGCCCGGGACCTGTGATTTGCGAGGGCTGAGATTCCCCCGGCAGCGACAGCGGCGCTCGCTGATACCATCTCTTAATTATATTTGCAGCAAACCCTTTAACGAGCAGAGCATTAGTGCCCTTCATCCGAAACGCCACACTCAGCAGCCTGCCCGGCGCTGAGCTCGGCACGAGCCGGCCAGGATGTCACAGCTTGACTTACATTTCGCAGGTCACCAGCTTTTGAATGCATCACCTTGGCAGGCGTGTGCCCGATAACATCGCCCGGGGGCTGAGCCTGCCCCCGCAACCATCCGAGGCACCGGCTCCAACGGGAGCCGGGACTTTGCGGACCCGACCCTTTGAAAGCTGTGGGGCTTCCAGAGATAACGTGCAGCGTGGGGGAGAGAAAGGGATTACGAAAGAAATATTCCCTTTATTGTTTGCTGGATGCCTTGCCTGAAATATGTCCCGAGACGTGTAACAAGCGAATATCTTCTGATACGACAGCTTGCGAATTCCGTGATGGAAAATAACCGTCCCCCTTTCCCTTTATTTATCTTATACTAATAAATGTTATTTATTGATATTAAAAAAAATGACAGACAATAGCAGGGGAGGCAGATCAGAGGCTGGGCTCCTTCTTTCTCACCATTGCCCTGTAGCAACAGCTCCATTTAAATATCTGATTGGCAACTCCCTGCCTCTCGTTATCAGACACCCTTTGGGACCACGCTTAGCATCATAGTATTTCACTGCTCTGCTGGGACTCTGGGCTTTCCGACTCCTTCAAAGGTTTCAAAACTCTCAGCTCTGCACTTCCAGGCTTTGGGGGAGGAAGGCAGGAAGGGAGAGAGGGCAGGAGAAGCCTTAAATGAAAGAGAAAAGGCCGCCACTGCCTGACTCTGCTGCCTTCTGCCCATGGTGGGGTGGAGGGCAGGCAGGGAGGATGCAGGCAATGCCAAGGAGGGATGGTGATTCCAACTGACCCTGGTCTTGGGTCTGGATCACAGTCCCAGTGCCTCAGGTCTGGATGCTGGTTCTCCGTGCTTCGAGTCTGGATCCCAGTCCCCAAACCTCAGGTGTGGATCCCACTCCCCATACCTCATTTGCACCAGGCTTCCACATTTTCCTTGTCTCTCTCTTTTCCAGGAAAGAGTTTGCATTGTGATTTCCCCCGTGCTGTTGTGGTTAGGAAAAGAATCATAGAAGCAACGTTATTTGCATTTTTAAAGCAAGCAAGGAGAAGCTGGAGTGGGCTTTCCGCCAGTGCAGTCTGGCACTTGCTTTGTTGGGAGCGTATAGAATAATTTATAAATAGCATGGTGGGTTTTTTTAAAATGTATAATTATACTTTTAAACCTCCTGCATCGCTGGGGAAAAGAAGTCTTCAGAAACAGCTTTAGAAAAAGAGCCTCGCGGAGGAAAAATTTCTTTGCTGGCATTCATAAAATCACAAAGAGGAGGGTTTTCCATAGCAGGAGACAATGCAGGATACCCATGGACAACCATTCCCACACCTCTTCTCCCACCTCCTCCTCAGGCAGCTGGATTGTAAGAAGCCTGGATATTTAGGGGCATCACGGGAGAAGATGCTTTAGCAGCACGACCCTCCCTGCCCCCTGAGCAGAGCAGGATGTGCTGAACCTGGATCATAGGGTGGGTCCATATAAGGGGGATCAGGGAAGATAAATTCATCTCCTCTCCATTGAAACCAGAAGAAATTATGCCCAAACCCAGGGGCTTGGGAGTAGCAGTTCACCCCCACCTCAGTGCAGAGGCAGCAGGGCATCGTGTGAAGTAATAGTGGGTTTCAGGGTCCTTCACTGCCCTGTCCTGCCCATGAGGTGATTCCTGCTCCAGAGGGAAGACCAGGGGCTTCACTGCCACCACTTGGAAAGAAAGGTATGGAATAAATACAGAAGCAAAAGCAGGTCAGGGCGAGCTTGATGTGGAATGAAGAGGGAATTTAGTAAATCACACCAGAGATGCTGTCCCAACTTCCAGGATCAATAGAGCATCAGCCCTGGGCTTCAGACACTCTCGGCATCCTCTGGCCAGCCCCAAACCCTCCCATTATGGGCTCCATCGATAGTGGTCTTGAGAAATGTGGTCGATATATCAGATTTCACAGAGACAGCGGTGAAAAATGCACAAATCCTCCGCAGCCTGGGCTGGAGCTATTGATTTCTCACACATTTTCCCTCCCCGCCGGTACTGATGGAAGATGAGGGTGTGATGATGAGCATCAGGAGCAGGGGGGGATCCCGGACCCCAGGGCAGAGGCAGTGCACAAGGTCAGACCAGCAGCGGCACAGCCCAATCCCCTGGGAGCTATTAGGGTGTTCATGCAGCCAGGAGAGCTGCCTGCAGCAGGTTTTTTTTAAGCCAGGAGGAGCAGTGGTTTCCGGGACAGAGTAATGCACTGATCTGAATGGGTCTTGTATCAATCCATCTCTCTTCCAAACATTGTCCCGAGAGCCATCCCCTCCCACAGCTTTTCAAAGCAGGGTTAGAGGATGATTTTGTCCCACTTCAGGATGAGACCTGCCAGGAGGGGCTGCCTTGGTTGCAGCAGGGTCACTTTATCCACCAGCTGAGTTTGATCTGTTGGGACTTGAGCCCATCACAGAGGTGGATTTAGGACTCAAGGTTCCCAACAGCCATCCACAGGGATGGGGCATCCCTGGCCGCAACTGACCAGCTCGTGGGAATGTGGGTCTGTGGGGGATAAACCATGCCCTCCCAGTCTTACACATCTCCCCTGCATTCCCCAGGGCAGAATTTTCCCCATTCGTTGCTCCTCCAGAGTCCACATGCCTGATGTTAAAAATCCCAACGTCAGGCAACAACGCAGCCATGACTGAAAGCCCACGTGTAGAGGTTTGATTGCTACTGACACACTTAGGGATGCAGAAACTCGGAGCAGAAAGCACTTCCCCTTTGCCGGGAGCCTGTTCCGTGGTGGGAGCAGGGCTGCCCCCGTGCAGGGGTGACCTTTCCCGGGATGACTCACGATCGACGTATGCACGGCCACAAGCAGGCAGCAGCTCCTCACGGCTCACACGTGTCGCCTCTGTTTGCTTGAGATCTCAGCGTTGTCCTGCCTGGAAACCCAGCCAGGGAATACAAAATAACCCATCTGCCCAGATGGTTCAAGGCAAGAGGTCCCTGCCAAATGGATTCAGGGGTGCAGCGTCCCCCAGAACCACGGAGGGATGAGCCTCAGGGAGTTGTGCCAGTGGTGGCTGGGCCGGGGACTTGCTGTGCTGCCTTGAACGGGGAGCAGATGGGGGGTTTCACGCCCTTCACTGGCATGTAAGTGATTGCTCCTGGATGGTTTTCCAACCCATATATATGTGTCTGGTTTAATTTATGCACGCTCGCTTGTGCGAGGAGACAGCAGCTGACCAGTGGTTAAGAAAACTGAACACCCTGAAAAGGTCTAAAATTAGAGGAGAAAAAAGAGCTGCTTCCTCTGAGCCTTGGGGCTGCCTGGGCTGCTTCCACGAGAGCCAGGGAGGTGCCTCCAACCTCCCTGATTCCAGTCCCAGGGCTGCCCTCCTGGTCTGTCCCCCTCGAAGCTGAAGGGAGTCTGTCCCAAAGCACCTCACCACCCATAGCATTGCCCCACCGTGCCCTGGGACAGGATGGACCATTATCCCTTCAGGATGTTTTTCCTGGGACAGGGGCTGGTGAAGTGCCAGGTGGCCTTGGACCGTTCCCGTCCTGTTTACCCCAACCCTCACTTGCCTTGTTAAACACACCACCCTGGCTGCTGGCCCCTTCACAGGGGGATACACCACACGAGCGGGGCAAAGGAAGGGGTTCATCACCCATCAAAACAGCAGGAAGGGAGGTGACCTGGACAAGAAACAGCGTCCATGGAGCTGCTGCTGACAGTTCACACAGCCAATGCCACCGTCACAGCGGAGCCACAACAGGTCGTGTCAGAAACATTGGACATCAGCACGTCTTGGTGCATCTCTGCTGCAGGCACCCAGCTGCCACAAGACAACAAAGGCTGGGGGGATCCCCTTTTCTGTGCCATCCCCATGGTGCAGATGGACCACGGCTGGGTTGTGCCTTGGTGCTGTGCAAAGATGCTTTATGTTTGGCAAATGGTCCTGCTGGGAAGAGCAGCCCATCCCCACGTGTGACACACATGTAACCACACACTGGAGGACCACATCACTGTAATTCCTCTTCACTAAACCTCTGCCCCTTACCCAGTGTGTCTTTAATAGCAACAAAAAGCTGAGTGCTAGCGAGGTTGAGGTGTGTGGTAACAGCTATGGCAAAGGCCTCTAAAGCTGGCTGGACTTCCTACAAGTTTTTGGAAATCCTGTCATAGATTTGTGGGTTTTTTAACAGCCTCTGAACCTTATCAAAGTGCACAAAAGGCCACAGTTCTTCCTATTTGCAAAGACCACATTAGGAGATTGTAATCACTTGAGGGTAGATCTCTTCTCCCACGTAACAAGTGACAGGACTGGAGGAAATGGCCTCAAGTTGCACCAGAGGAGGTTTAGATTGGATATTAAGAAAAACTGCTTCACAGAAAGGGTGGTTAAGCACTGGAACAGGCTGCCTAGGGCAGTGGTTGAATCAAGGTCCCTAAAAGAGTTCAAAAATCATGGACATATGCTGCTTAGGGATATGGTTTAGTGGTGAATACAGTGCTGCTGGGTTAGTGTCCAGACTCGATGATCTTAGAGGGCTTTTCCAACTTTAATTGATTTCATGGCAGCTGCTCCTGCCAAACCTGGCTTGAGCCCTCCATCATGAGCATCCTTAGGGTGGTCAAGCCCTGCTGATGTCCCCAGTAGGTTGCAGGGGACAGACCTTGTACAGAGTAAGTCTGTTTGGTCATCTCCTCTGACAGCATTAGTTTAGGCTGTTCCTCCATGGAGAATCTTGTTTGGCCTGGAGAAGGAATCAGGACTGAGTTTGAACCACTCATGCTTCTGGTCTCTGACAGCAGCCAGGGACCAGACACAGCCTGGCTTTGTCTTCACTGTAGAAATTAGTCCTAGTGCTGCAAATCTCACATATGTGGAACCCCTACAGTATTTCTTAGTGTCACCGAGCAATGCCAGCAGATTTGGCAAGGGTCACCCTCACAGCCTGAGAACTCCATCCCTGCAGGTCCTCTCTGGCTCCAGACATCATTGTGATTTTATATGGCTGGCAGGAATCACTCTGAAACCCTTCTCTTGCTAACAGGGACCACTGAATGGGCAGGGGCTCTGATACCAGGGCAATGTGGAGGGGTGTCCCCTTCCTCTGACCCACCCCAGCCTGACCCCTCAGGACACACCGACCTGCAGCCTGAGCCCTGCCCGCTCTATTTTATAGCCAAAACAAGCCATAAATCTCCATCCACAGAGCTGGAAGGTGCAATTTCTTTTCTGTAGTGCAGGTTTTTCCTTGTAGCATCACGTGAGGGAAATCTGTAAGTAAAAGCCAGGCTGGAGCCATTTATAACGGCAGCGAAGTGATTGTTACTGCTGACAGCTGCAATTACAGGCACTCCCATCGCTCCCCGCCGGGGGAGAGCGGAGCCGGCACCCGAAGCAGCTTTCCCAGAGCGCATCCCTGCTCCTGTGGACCTTGTCACACACAGGCAGTGCTCAGGGAGAGTTTCAGGAAGAATGTACGACCGGGAGTAACCCCCAGCAGGAGGGGTTTGGGTAGGGATGCAGGATGGTCCCTAGTAAGGAGAGCTCATCAGCTGGTGGTTCATCTCCGTGGGCAGGACAAGGATTATAACCAGGGGCTGCAGGGCCAGACAGCAGGTCCAACTACTCACCAGGGAGAAACACTGCTGATAGCCCCAGATAACCCCAAGGCGAGGTGCAGGTGAGGGCAGGCTTCCCGTAGGGTAATTGCCAGACACTTCTTTCCAACACCATGATCTAGATCTCCTGCCTGTGAGATGCTTGGTGTGTGCAAGGCAGGTCAGGCACTGGGGTTCCACCAGTCGCAGCAGCCAGGGAGCTGCCGGGTATTTGGGAGCAGGGTACCAGAGGCATGCAGAGAACCTTGCCTGGGGGAGATGAAAGGAATATGAGAGACATCTGTGGTCTTGCAGTGACAGGGCAGTGACAAACAGAGCCATTACTGGATGTGAGATGAGGGGGAGCTGATAAGAGGCAGGGCAGTGTGGAGGTGGCAGCCCTGCACCAGCCCGACCCTCAGCTGTCCTTTCCCGTTAATGCCTCAGCTCTGTCTTCTGTACACAGCTTCAGGGGAACTGAATCATCCAAAAACTGAGCTAAATTTCATAATTTCTAGGTGAAAAAACCACCCATAAGAAGTGACTTTTTCTTTTGCTGTTTTCAGTGAATAACACCATGGGGTGTGTTTCAAAACTAAGGCTCTCCTGTGGCTGTTGCATGGTGACTACAACCACCTCCATGGACAGCCTGTTCCCAGGGCTTGAAAACCCTTTCCATGAAGAAATTTTTCGATAGCTAATCTAAAATTCTCCTGGTGGAAGCTGAGACCATTCCCTCTCATCCTGTCACTTATTACCTGGGAGGGAGAGACTGACACCCATCTCACTACAACTCCTTTCAGGGAGTATAGAGAGCAATAAGGTCTCCCCCGAGCCTCCTTTTCTCCAGGCTAAACAGCCAGACTTTCCTACTGAGAAAAAAGAGATGGGGAAAGTGGATGGATGGAGCAGGAGGCTGAGTAAAATGAAACAAAAATGAAGCTTTTTGTGTTTGTTACTCACCAAGCAAAACACCTTAGGTTAACCAAACTGACATTTCTCCTTTACGTTTTAATTTAGAAAACAGAATACATGCAGCACTTGACTACCCCAAACCAAAAAGACTTAGTGCTGGTATCTCTCTTTCCACGGAAAGATCCACTATTTACATAGCTCTGGTTACAACCTTTGAACCGCTGGTCGGTCTCTGTGTTGCAACCACACTGTTGCTGATGTCAGCCCAGCAAGGCTTCAGGCACGCTTGGGGAGCAGCACTCATCACCTGCCACAGGAGTTTTTTCCATTAGTATTTAAGAGGTTTAATGATATGCTGGGAGAGGGGAGATTTATGCACTTCTGGGGGGGGTTATGCATTTCTTTCCCATCGTGGATACTGATTTGTATTCAGCACAGCATGGGAATTTATGGAAGGAGGGAATCGATGTTTTATTGATATCTAAAAAAACCTATATGATGGATGTGCTAATTACACATTTTTCTCCCAGACTCCCTTTATTATACACAAACAAATGGCCCTGCTGCTATAACAAATGCAGGTATAATGTGTAGCGGAGCCAAACTCCGTGGAGGTGATGCGTGCGAGGGAGATCATGCTGGTGCCAGGGCAGAGACCTCAGCCCTTTGTTTAGCTTCTTCCCTGGCCAGTATTGAATTTTGGTTTCCTGTTGCCTGTGACTCCGTTTCCATTTCATGGAAATCACGTCCCTTGTCAGGGACAGGGGGGCGCAGCTCTCGCAGTCATGCCGTGGGCTCCTGGCTGCTGTGGTAGTTATTGATTCCCAAAAATAGTGAGCAGGACCTGCATGTGCTGTGCCTTGTTAAGAGGGGACACATAGGGTGAAAAACAAGCAGGGTTCTTTTATCTCTCTGCTAAAGCAGTGAGTATGCAGAGGAGAGGGACAGCAGTCAGTCATTGTCTCCCCTTCTCCCCTTCTCTCTCTCCCACTGTTGAGGTGAAGGAGAGCCAAGTGCTGTGACACATGTAGCAATACATGTAAAAATCCATATTCCAGATGGTAATCACAGCTCAAGACAGGCAAACACCGCCCTGTCCGTGCCTGACGAGCCTGAGCCCCGTGCCAGCCCTCCTCCTGTGCTCTAGGCAGGGAAGGAGGATGGCTCTGCTCAGTGCAGGGAGGGCTCTAGGATCTGCTTTCTGCATGGGGGATGTAGGATTTGGGGACACAAGAGCAGGGAAAGGACCTCCTGGGTGCAGCACTCAGAAGAGATACAAGAGGTGGTAGCAGCCCAGAAGAGAAGGCAGGATAAAACACGGAGCCCGAAGCGTTGTCCCGAAGCGCTGCCTGCCAGAAACTGGCAGCACAGCTTGGGTGTTCACAGTGAGGGCTCTGTGATCCTGGGGCAAGGGGAAAAGCTCCACGGGGATGTTTGGCAAAGGCAAAGGCTCAGTCAGGAGTGAGTCCCTCTCAGTCTCTCCCATGCCTTGGCACGAGGATGGTGGGAGGCACGATGAGAAGGAGAGTTCTCCCCCTGGGACATGGGTGCAAGGGGCAAATCTCCCAAGAAGTGACCAGTGAGAGGAAGAAAACGAGAGCAGCAGGAAGAGGACATATGCAATGAGTGGCCTGGAGGAGCTCAGGAGGCAGAAGGGCATATTTATAACCAGAGGAGCAGCTCTGCCCGCAGCAGAGGTGACGTGCTGGGTCGAGGTGTGGCTATGCTGTGCCACAGAGGGAGTGTGCCTGGGGCTCCCCCTGCTCCCTGTGCCCCTCACCCTCAGGAGGCTCCTCCTCCAAAGACAGGTGTCTCCCACAGTAAAACACATGGCTACAAAAGAACCAGCTCTTAATTGCCTCTTTCTCCTTTTGTTGTGGAAAAAAAAAAGGTAATCACAGCTTGGCTTACAGAGATCCCTTCAGATGTTGCTTTCAGACTGGCCAAGGTTTGATGTGCACAGTGGCCTCTGCTCTCTGCACAGGGACAATGACAGGTCTCCAAGCTGACCAGCAGGATGGATATGATAATTATGCAGGGATATTTTTTCCCTGCTTGGCACTGCTGGTCACAGCCTGTTATTGTGTCTCTGCAATCCCAGCGTGGGACCCAGAGCTGACTTGCACATGAAGCCCATGCAAGGGCCCTGCATTATTTTCTTTAATGCTTGGTGCCTGTAATGCTTCTAGTTTTGTGTGCTCTGCAGCCCAGGGCTGGGATAATGAGCTGAATTTGGCCCAGCTCATACTGGGATAACTGGGGCTCTCCCAGTTTGCAGGGTGTGGCTGGTGCACGCAGAAGAAGGGTATTGGCACTGGTGTCCCCCAAGCTGCCATCCTGATCTCTCCCAGGCTGCTGGGGACCAGCAACTACATAAACATCATCTCACAGAGCAGGTGCAGCGTGTCTGAGACCAGCATCTCCATCCTCAGTGTTTCCATGCCAGGCTCCTGAAACCCCCGCAGGCGCCTTGCATCAAACCCGCTCCCGCGCCTGCCAAAGCGAGGGGGTGGGAGGAAGGATCAGGCCCTCGGTGCTGTCACTCTAAAAAAAAAAAGAGGCAAGGAAAAAGTGAGAGAGAGTTGGTAGGAGCTGCAAGTGCTCTAGAGAAGAGATCCAGCAAGGCAGTGAGGCCTCTCTCACCATGGAGACGCGCCGGAGAGCGTGCGGAGGCTGTGCGCTCCAGTTCATCCTGCAAGGACTTCTCCCAAGCTATTCAAAGGGGATTTCACCCTGCCAGCCTGCCCAGCTGCCTGCTGAATGCTGGAGGGCTCAGACCGGGCGCTGCTTCCCCAGGGCAAGAGGGGCTGGTCGGGGTGGCACAGCCAACTGGATGGAACCTGAACAGCTTGTGGTGGGGAGCGGCGGGAGGAGGAGTTCACTCTAAATATTGCTGTCTGTTTATGAGGCTGGGTGCTAATCAGTCATAGACAGATAGATAGATAGATAGAAGATAGATAGATAGATAGATATTTTTTGTTTGCAAGTGGCACAGCCAAGTTGTTTTAAAAAAAATAAAAAAAAAAAAAAAAAACCCCCCTCGCCCAGTGGCAAACTTGTGCTTCATTTCCACCCCTGCACAGGCAAGGAGACTGTGGAGGGCACAGACCCACTCACAGATACTCTTTGTCCCCTCAGCAGGCAGCCACGGCAGAGCAAGTACTTGCAGCACATTCCTGGCTCCAGCACAGCCAAACCGATCTCCACTCTGGTGCTGAGCAGATACTGGGACCTCACTGTACCACTCAGGCTGGGATATAGGGGTCCCCTCCGGCCCTGTGCAGGGCTGTGGTGTTGCTACACCCCCATGGTTGGATCCTAACTCCCTACTTGTATGCACAGCCCAGAGACAGGCCAGTGCCATGGCTTGGTGGCCCAGTGGAGAGTGGTGTGGCCCTGCATGCCCAGTGCTCCAGTGATCACAGAAATACAGAATATTCTGATTTGGAAGGGACCCACAAGGATCATCGAGTCCAACTCCTGGCCCTGCACAGGACAGCCCCAGGGATCACACCATGTGCCTGAGAGTTTTGTTCAAATGTTTCTTGAGCTCTGTCAGGCTTGGGGCCATGATCACTTCCCTGGGGAGCCTGCTCCAGTGCCCAACCACCTTCTGGGTGAAGAACATTTTCCTAATATCCAACCTAAATGTCCTCAACACATCTTCATGCTGTTCCCTTGAGTCCTATCACTGTGATGCTCCAGCTTGCTGCTCTGGCTGTGTTGTGGCTCTTTTCACTCTAAGTAAAGCCTCTGGCACTAGTGAGCTGTGAAGAGAGTTAAGAGGATAAAAGTCATCTTATTCCTGTACCTGATGGAAGCTCTCTTTTAACACAGCTCCTGCATTTCCCCCTGCAAGCCCCAGGATGGAAAGATGGGTGCGTGCATTGCTCACAGGCTGCATGAGTGGAAAAGATTCTTCTCCCAAAGGGTGGTTGGGCACTGGAACAGGCTCCCCAGAGCAGTGGTCACAGCCCCAAAGCCTGACAAAGCTCGAACAGCGCTTGGACAGCGCTCTCAGGCACATGGTGTGATTCTTGGGGCTGTCCTGTGCAGGTCCAGGAGTTGGATTTGACGATCCTCGTGGGTCCCTTCCAGCTCAGGACATTGTATGACGATTGTATGAGTGAGTCTGTAGTGTCAGGCAAGGCTGGACACACGGCATGGAAGGACCACGGCACGTCCGGGATCCACCTCCATCCTCATCCCACCCAGTTTTTGGGTGGCACAGGAACCACAGCTCAGCACGAGCAGGTCGGGGGTCTGCAAGGTGGCCGACGGCTCCCCGGGGGACTCCCATTTGCTGCTGCCAGGGTGGAGAAGGGAGGGAGGGATGGACTTGACAGCTGTGCCCGGGAGGGGCGAACTTTCCGCCCGGAGTAAATTCCGGGATAAATATAAACGGCATTTGGCTGGCGATTGCCGGGACACCGGCAGGGCAGAGTCACCCCCGGGCAGGGCAGGGTCACCCCCGCGAACCCGGCATCGTGCCCCGGGAGGATCCCGGCTGTCCCTCGACACCGTGTCCCGGGAGAATCCCGGCTGTCCCCGGCATCCACCGCCCCGCTCCCGCCGGGACCGTCCCGGAGCGGCCCGCGAGTGCCCCCAGCGGCCCCGGGAGGAGGAAGAGGAGGAAAAAGAGGAAGAGGAGGAGGAAAAGGAGGAGAAGGAGAAATGCTCTGCTCTGGTGAGACCCCACCTGAAATGCTGCGCCCAGCTCTGGTGTCCCCAAGATAAAAGGACATAGAACTGCTGGAGAGAGTCCAGAGAAGGGCCATGAAGTTGATAAGGACTGGAGCACCTTCCCTATGGAGACAGGCTGGGAGAGCTGGGGGTTCAGCCTGGAGAGAATTGCGTGGAAACCTCACAGCACCTTCCAGTGTCTGAAGCGGCTACAGGGAAGCTGGGGAGGGAATCTTCGTCAGGAACTGTAGCGATGGGACAAGGGGAATGAGTGCGAATGGAAAGAGGGGGAAATTAATTTAGATATTAGAAAGTTATTTACTGTGAAGGTAGTGAGACACTGGCACAGGTTGCCCAGGGAGGCTGTGGATGCCCCAACCCCGGCAGTGTTCAAAGCCGGGTTGGATAAAGCCTTGAGCAACCCGGTGTGGTGGGAGGTGTCCCTGCCCATGGAAGGGGGTTTTGGGACTAGATGAGCTTTAAGGTCCATTCCAACCCCTTACCATTCTGTGATTTTAGGATTTGGCTTGTACCGCCGTGGTGTGGCCAGCAGGACCAGGGCAGTGACTGTCCCTCTGTGCTGGGCACTACTGGGGTCGGGTTTGGGCTCCTCAATCGGGAAGACACGGAGATGCTGGAGTGGATCCAGAGAAGGGAACGGAGCTGGAGAAGGGTCTGGAGCACAAGTCCGATGAGAAGCGGCTGAGGGAGCTGGGGGGCTCAGCCTGGAGAAAAGGAGGCTCGGGGGCGACCTTCTCGCTCCCTGGAACTCCCTGACAGGAGGTTGTAGTGAACTGAGTATCAGCCTGTTCTCCCAGGTAACAAGCCACAGGATGAGAGGAAACAGCCTTAAGTTACGCCAGGGAGGTTTAGATTGGATATTAGGAAATTATTATTTTTTTTAAGGAAAGAGTTGTCAGTCATCGGAACAGGCTGCCCAGGGCAGCGGTGGAGTCAGCATCCCTGTAAGCGTTCAAAAACGCCTGGGGACACGGTTTAGTGGTGAACACGGTTGCGCCGCTGGCGAACGATTAGACTCGATGTTCTTAGAGATCTCTTCCAACCCAAGCGGTTCCGCGATCCTGTGATTGATGACATAGCCGCTCGCCGACACGCCGACCCGCTCCCGCCCCCGAACTCTGGGTGCGCGGGCGCGTGTTTCCCGCGGTCGGCGCGGCGGCGCGTACCGAGGCGGGCTGGGGGGCTATTTAGCGGGCGGACCGGCGCGGGCGCGGGCCGCCATGGCGTCGCCCCCGCTGTCGGCGGCGGGCGGGAGCGGCGGGCCGAGCACACTCGGGCTCCGGGCCCACCGCCGCCCGGCCGCGACCTGCCCGCGCTCTTCGAGCAGGCGGCAGAGCGGCTCCCCGCGCTGCTGCCCGCCGCCAGCAAGGAGCAGCTGCTCTACCTGTACGCCCGCTACAAGCAGGTGAGGCGGGACCGGCCCGCCCGCGGCATGAGCGGGGCTGCCGGGCTGCGGCGGGGGGCGAGGTCGGTGCGGGGCCCGCGGGGCTGGGCGTGGGGCTTTCTCGGGGCCACGGGGCTGCCGACCGAAAGGCGGCGGTGTCAAGGGGAAAGTTGTGTCCCGCGTCTCTTCCCCCCCGGTGCCGCCGGCTGCACGTGCGGTGGGAGGGCGATGGAGTCCGGTGGGACACAGCCCCGCGGGATTTAGGGGGAGTGGTTGGGAAGTGTCCTAGCGGGAAAGGACCTGCGGGTGCTGGTCGTGCCCCGGTGGCCCAGAAGGCCAAGGGCATCCCGGCCTATGTCAGCGATGGTGTGGCCACCAGGGCAGTGACTGCCTCCCTGTGCTGGGCGCTGGTGAGGTTGCACCTCGAATCCTGGCATCACCTTTGGGCTCCTCGATTCAGGAAGGACATTGAGGTGCTGCAGCAAGTCCAGAGAAGGGAACGGACCTGGGAGTGCATGTCCTGTGAGGAACAACCGAGGGAGTTGGGGGAGCTCAGCCTGGAGAAGAGGAGGCTCAGGGAGACCTTCTCATTCTCTACAACTCCCTGAGAGGAGACTGGAGCCAGGTGGGGGGGCTCTTCTTCCAGGTAACAAGTTACAGGACAAGAGAAAACGGCCTTCAGCTGTGCTGGGGAGGTTCAGGTTGGGCATTGGGGAGAATTTCATCACTGAAAGGGTGGTCAGGCATTGGAATGGGCTGCCCAGAGAGGTGGTGTAGTCCCCATCCCTAGAGGTGTTTAAGGAAAGACTGGACGTGGCATTCAGTGCCATGGTCTAGTTCCCAAGGTGGTGATAAGTCAAAGGTTGGACTCAAGGATCTCAGAGGTCTTTTCCAACCTAAATGATTCTTTAAATCCATCACCCTGGCTCTTGTTCCCAACCTCTCACCCTCGTGCAGTGTGGATGGCCCTAATGCTGTCCTTTGGACTTTAAGTGGTGCCAGGGGACATTCAGGTTGGATGTTAGGAAAAATTTCTGTATTGGAAGAGTGGTCAAGCACTGGAATGGGCTGCCCAGGGAAGCAGTGGAGTCACCATCCCTGGAAGTGTTAAAAAAATGAGTAGGCATTGCACTTCACCATACCATTTAGTGGGAATGGTGGTGTTTGGTCAAAGGCTTGACTTGATCTTGGAGGTCTTTTCCAACCTTTATGACATTGTATTGCCTTTGGCCTTTGGCAGACTCCATAGTGGGTTGAAGTCGGGTGTTGGTGTGGAGGATTTGGCCTTTGTCCTTGGTAGGGACATGTCACAGGTGGATTGACGGCCTGTCAGTGTGTCCCTGAGGCTTTGGGGAGAAACTTGACTGGTAAATCCCGCTGCCTCACCTGTGTTTTCCCATCTGCTGGGAGATGAGGTGCTGGGATGGGATGGAGAAGTGCAGAGTGCCCACCTCCCTATCAGAGACAGTGGGGACCTGCACTGGTGACCCAGGGTGGACACTGCAGCTTTGGGGCTCTGCTGTGACCACACAAAGAATATGCCTGGGAAGATCTGTCAGTGAAGGGCTTTAGAGAGGACTGGGAAACTGAACTGCTTGGTTCTGGTTGTAACCTTGAACAGGACTCCTTTACACGTTCAGTCTCTGTGAACTGAGGGAGCTGTAGGAGGCATCCTGTGGGAATATACACAATGTGACTCCTTCCTGCTCCCTCCGGAGGCGTTACATAAAACAAACAACAAACAAAGCACCGATTGCAAAGCACTGTAATAATCACTTAACTTGGAGAAAGAGAAAAACTGTACACATTGTTACACCTGGAAGATTAAAAAGTATAGGCTGGATGGGGATTGGAGCAACGTGGTCTAGTGGAAGGTGTCCCTGCCCATGGCAGGGGACTGGAACTGGATGATCTTTAAGGTTGCTTCCAACCCAAACCATCCTGTGATTCTGTGGCTCCAGTGTGTGGCAAGAGGTGCTGCTGCCTGGACCTGAGAACTGAATCCCACTCGTTTGGATTAATAGTCAAAGCTGAGAATGCACATCTTCCCCATATGTTCCTCCCATATGGATTACCTGTGTCCTACTACTGCCATGTCTAAGTGCTTTCATTTTTTAGGGCAATATTTAATTATCCTCTAAGCTGGCGGCTCCCAGGCTGTGGGTTGTGTACTAGTAATTATATTAAAAGCAGGCTGGTCATGTGAGGTTTTGTTTTCAGATTGTGCCAGTGCTTAAACAGGTCTCCAGGCTTCTCTTTCCCTTGTAAGAAAAGGAGGGTAGAGAAAAAATACTAGGAGAACTTTTAAGAATAATAAGACCGTGCCCAGGATGAGATGAAAAGAGTGGTTTTTTTCTCTTCTGTAATTTTTTTTGTCTCTATTTTCAGGAGGTTTGTTGTAAATAACCTCATCTTTTTTGCTCTGTTGCAAGTGCTTTGTGACTGTCCTGGGTGGAAATGGGAAGGGATTGTTTGTGCTTGTCCACAGACTCCAGAGGGTTTCCTGGTGTTAGACTGATAAGGTGTTCAGTGTTAAGAATTACTTAAATCAGAAGATATTTCACAATAGTTTCGATACTAGTCAGAAAAAAGCTGATAATTAACACTGTGTCAGCAGAGATTTCCAGTTGCCTTCCACTGAGGGGAGCAGGGCACTTCTGTGTCCATCTCCTCTGTCCCTGGCCAGGCAGGATGCAGCAGCAAGTGCCTTTGTGCTGCTTGGTTTCAGGCTGTGCTTGGCTCCTGGATTTCCATGCCTTTGGCTTCCCGGTCCAGAAAGGTGCCATGTCTGTTGGAGTGCCAGGAGCGTAGTGCTGGCACTGGGAGAAGTTTGCTAGCATAGCTACTGTAGGATTAAGCCCTGCTAACTTTTGAGTTTTGCAGCATTTTGTGCTTTAAATCAAAATGAGGGCGCTTAATGCAAGTTTTCTGTATTTAATTACAGCAGCCATATCAGGATGCATAATGAGCTGCTGATATATTGCCCCTGTGGACGGTGGAATTGCTGGCACACAAAAGGTGCTGACTCAGATCTGTCCACTGCCCTTGATTTGGCATCCTTGTCTTTCCTCAGTTTAGTGTTTTGTGACACTAAAGGCTTTGATTTAAGATACAGCACCGTCATAAAAGAGGTGACAGTAACAGCTGAGCTCTCTGTTAAAATACTGTATATTATTTATTTCAAACTGTTTGGGTATATAGGCATTTTCCTGCAGTTTTATTACCTTTTATTGGAGGCCATTTCAGGGTTTTATTACTTTTCTCTCTGATTTTGTTTATGTGTCAGAGACTTGAAAATAAGGGGATTGCTTAGTTGTCATCTCCAGTGAGGTTTTTAGAAGATGTTGCTGAGTTTACGACTCTGCCCCAGAACAGGAGGGAGAACAGATTAGTCTGTAGGGCTCTGAACTGGGACTGATTTTCTTTTTCTTCCTGTACTTTCTGTGTGTCTTTGGGCAAATCACTTGTCTGTGCCATGAGTCTGTAGTGGTGAAATGAAGGGAGGACTTTACTCTGGTGTTGAGGATATAAAAACCTGAGATTCAGAGGGTGCAGTAATGGAGACCAGTGTAGTGGTCGTGATTTGGAGAGGGAAAGGAATCCAGAACTTGCTGGAAGTGATCAGAGTGAGAAAACTGCCCTGCCAGGAGGAGGATGTACCAGTGCCTACATAAATGCTGAGAGGTGCTGGCAAGCTGCAAAGACAGTGCCACTGGCCAAATGGGGCTTACACTGGCTCCCAAGTGTAGGCTCAAGAATATAATCCCATTTTTGCATGGCTTCCTTCAAATATTGTGGAACATGATGCCCCAAACTTGCCCTGAACATGGGAATTTCTGCCTGCAGCTCCCTCTTGCACAGAACCGTGTGATGGCACTGACTCAGTTGTCACTCTCTGTCATCAGGACCCCTTACCTTCTGTGGTTGGTGTTTGCTTGTCCTTCCTTACACCCCATTTTTAGTCAGGGCTTTCCTGTGGGTTTGGGCAGGAATGGGCAGGAATTGCTGTCTTGCCAAAGAAATTCAGCTTATTTGGCTTGTGTACAGCTAGACCTTAGTGCTGCTGTCCACAGAGGTTCTGTTCCTGTTACTGCTCCGTAGGGAGGCTGCAGATATGATTCACCTTACTAGATTTACAACCAGGTAAGAATATTTGGCTGGGATTCCCTGCTGTATGAATATTTAGTTGAAAAATTAGCAAAGAGCCTTTTTACCACCACCAGGGAGGGGGAACCAGTCGTGGAGTAATGAGAATCTCAAGGTTTCTGGTAGTCTGGACCAGCAGCTGGAGTTGTATGGGGATGGTATACAGCACTAACACATCCCTGAGCATCTCTCTCACTCTGATTGTTGTGACCTTCAGCTCTCAGGTGAAGGCCTCATCCAAGGTTTCCAAATTTCCATTTTGGCCACAAATGGAGGTGACTGCAGACACTGCCCATTTGGGGCTGCCTGGGTCATCTTTGTACAACCCATGAGAGTAATGCCTGCAGAAAGAATACTAGGGAAGTTTTAAATGCATTTTGGCTGTCATATTCTTTTAATGCAGCTGATGAAATGAGCTGTGAATGAGGAGAGCTGAGCATCAAGTGACCAGTCAGCATCCCAGAGACCTTCAGTAATTATTTCGTGGGCACAGAATGAGAAACTCTCAACTTAAAATACTAATATGGGCTCTTGTCTTTCTGCTGGTTATGGAGAAAAACAGCTTTTGAGGGCCTCCAGGGAAGTAGCAGGAGGACAGAGTCCTCCACAAAATTATTCCAGTTTGTCATCATGACCTGTTTAGCTAAAAGTCCCCTTCCTCAGCTGTCAGTCTCAGGTCCCCTGATATGTTAAATTCCTGGTTGGTTTCTCATGCGTTGTGGAGTCTTGTGGCAAAAAGAGGGAAGCCAAAAATCTTTATTTTATTCTTTCCAACAAAACCACTCCAAGCCTTTTTAATACATCTTAAAATAGCAAACAGGGCAAAAGTGCACTTTTTTCCCCTCCTCTTCTTGATGGATGAAATTTAACTACTGTTCCTTGATTTGTATTACTATCGATGTTACTAACAGTCTTCCCTGACGCTGGAACAGCCTTTGAATGCCAAATCTCAGGAGAGGAAACTGCTGTCATGTTCTGATGATGGCAGTGGAAAATTAATATTAAAACAGATTTATTTTTTTTTATCCATCTTGGCCAATTTTTGCAGGTTGGCTGTTGAACTAAAGAATTGCCAAGCAGGCATTTTCCATATAGACAATGAATTTGCATTTTATTCCCCTGTTTGTTTTGCTCTTTTAAAACAAGTGGTCCAATCCACCTCTGAGCACAGAAGAAAACATTTAGACTACCTGAATTGTGACTGTTTTATAGGAGTTAACTGTTGCTAGCCTGTTCTGCTATTTCTCCATGAAATGCGATATGTTGTTTGAAGGGCCAGCTAAGATGTTCTAATTTGGATGAATTGCTCACTGGGAGACAGTCAGATGTACAGAAAATTAATTTCAGTTACAGTCACTCATATCCTGTAACACTTTAAATGAAAACATAGTGTAACTAATAAATATCTCTCAGCACGGGCATGCTCTCTTTAAAGCCTGATTAATGATTCCATCCTAGCATAAAATCCCCACCCTGTTAAGGCGAAGAATCATTAGTTGATTTAAGCACTTCACCTGCCTGAACACTTGAGCATATTTCATAAAATATTTGCTGAATGCAGTTTGGTTTTGCTTGGCTGACAAAATGTCCATCCAGCAGCCTTTACCCACCTCTGGGATGTACCTGTGTTCCCTCCCTGGGGTCCCCAGCTATGCTGGGCTTTCTTGGCACGGGGCTGTGCTCTGTCTTACAAGGGACTTGGGTGTGATAACTGTTGCATTTGGAGCCATAGTTGTGCTTTGCCTTCATCCATCATCCATGTGGGATATACAGCGCTTTCATTAAAAATTTTACAAAAAACCCCAACCAACAACAAAAAAAAACCCCAAACAAACAAACAAACCAGCAAAGGAACCAAGAACCAACCCATGTTTTGTGCAAATTCATTCCCTATCACAACGAAATTTTAATTTCAGGGAGATTCATTTGCCTCTGACAGCTGTGTGCAAGGGCATTTATTTTCTGTGAGGAAGTGGCACTGATAACAGGGAGATTTTGGTGAGTCCTGCCCCATGTTCCCTGGCTTTTCCAAGCAGGGACAGACACACATTCACTTACATGTTTTCCTGAGCTGACCTCAAGAAATATCTGTTACCCGAATCTCAGCTTGCTAATTGCTCTGTTCTTGAGGCAGTTGTCAGGGCAGGAACCTGGTTGTGCTTTGGAGCCCTGGGCAGGTGTATCCTCTGTCAGACCCCCTGTGATCCCCTTTGTGGGGAAGCTTACAGAGGACATGGGGCTGCTGGACTTCCCTGCAGCGACTCTATGGAAAACTTCTGGTTCCCACTGGCACCAAGTCCACTTTACACTGGCCATAACATTTTTTTCCATGTATCTATCCACCAGTTCTGTCTCGTTCCCTTGCTTCCTTGTGTTTCTTATTTCCCCCCACACATTTTAATTTCTGCCTTGTTTCTGACAGAACTGGTTCATCTCTGGCACTCAGGCCTTGACTTGTCTCTCACACAGTGCTTCCATGCATCCAGGTGCCTCGGAGCAAATTCAGAAGCTGCCTGGCATTCCTTTACTCTGAGTTTGTCCCCTTGCCTTCCAGAGGACTTTGAAAATAATTAAGCAGAGTCTGTTTACTTGAGCTTTGTGCAGAAGCAGGTGAATTTCAGCCTTAATGAATAATCATCTCTGTAGAAACCCTAATCAACAGAATTTTTCCTGATACTGGGGGGGGATGAGCATTTGGCAGGGTAATAAACATAACATTAGTGAGAAATCACTTGCTGGTTATCCCTGTTGGGTAATGCATGCAAAATAAATGAGCTGCATAACAGAATTGCTTCCCTTCCATCACACAAGGGAAACACAGGGATGCAAGGGTGCTAAAATGGGGGTAAGATGGGTTGAGTTGTGTCACTTGTTTCCCCCACAAAACCTTCTTCTGGCCTAATAACAAAATTATCCTGAAACATGAGAACCCAGAATTTTCCTTGAGCAAGTCCCCATTGCTTTGTTCTAACAGAAGAAAATTTTTTTTCTTTAGGTGAAACTTGGAACCTGTAACACCCCCAAGCCCAGCTTCTTTGATTTTGAGGGAAAGCAGAAATGGTAAGAGGAAGTCCTTGTAATTCCTAGCAATTTCTGGCTCTACTTTTGTTTATCAACTATCTGTTGAGGGATTATGGACCCAGAGGATGTCAACTAGGAGAGTCTGCCACTGAACTGGATTTAAAATCCTTTGTTTAACAGGCAAATGTTTGCTGCTGTGCCTGATGCAGATGTGAAATACAAGACTCCCCTGTTTTAACCTTGTTCAGCCAGAACGAGCCTGCACACAACAAAAATGTTGTGAAAATAGCTATGGCTTTGTGAACACAAACTGGTTCCAGCCTGGATCAGGATCCCTGAAAGATCCTTTCATAGCCAAGTGCTGCAGTGACAGTGGCCCATTCATGGCTTCAGAGAAAAGTTGACCATTCCAAACTGAGGGAAAGACAGCTTTGCATCCCCTGAGAAGAGTTAGACAAATCCGATCACTGATGACACTATGGAACACTCTGTGCTGCTTCTCTGAGGGAATCAACTGATGTTTTTCTGTCTCTCCTAGGGAGGCCTGGAAAGCCTGGGAGATACCAGCCCTCACCAAGCTATGCAGGAGTATGTTGCTGCAGTGAAGAAGCTCGACCCCAGTTGGAATCCCAGGTAGGAAACGTGAAAACGCCGCTCGGAAAACAAACCAGCGTTTGTCTTTGTAAAGCTGGCAATGGTTCAGCTTCACAGATTTTTTAATTGCTGCATGGCAAACTTCATTTGAGCAGATTAAAGTCTGAATTCACTTTAAAAAACTCTCCTTTTGTTACGACTGGAACATGAAAAACCATCTCTTTCATTCATAATGATCTTCATTGCGGCGAGCGCATGCACAGGGTTGGTTTGGGCTGTAGTGATCTAATTTATTTGCTCTTATTGGTTCATGCTGTATTTAGCATGTAAAGATACTTTTTATCCTTTTTTCATCTTTTCCCTTTTCAACTACTAGCTAAATGTTGATCAATAGAAAGCAATCTCCATGAAAGGACATGAACTGAATGATCAATTCTAAAATGTTCCTTTTTGTTCGATGCAGCAAATTACCAAATCTGATTATGATTAGGTACTCCAACATAACAAGGCCCTGTGTCTGTGTTATAGGGAGGCTGTGCTGTCATTTTAATTAATCTCTCTTTCATCTACCAGGTTATTACTTGATTAAATCCTTAAGGAGTATCTCCTGTTTATAGACTGACTTTTACACAATTTTAAAGAGGATTACTCTTTAGAAAAGTATTGCCTTTGGAAATAGAGATATTTCACTAATAGCAAAATGCTGAAGGCATGGTAATTTCTTTTCACGGTAGGAAATTGATTCTTTTTTTGGTCCTGTGCTTTGGAAGCAAAATCTGTGTGAGCACAAACTATGAATCAAGAATTTGATTCTCATTTGTCTTCTGATGCTGTTCTGGAGGCTTAAGAGTATTGTTTTTCCTTCACTAGTTCATGTTTTGTGCCATTGATACTGTTTTTTGCAGGAAAGAAATTGTCATTTAGAAAAAACCCTTTTAAATGCCCTTGGGGAAAATAGTTTTATAAGCTGTACAGTTAGCAAAAGCTTGCTGCTTGCTGTGTAAGTTCTTTTCTGATCTAAAATTCTCATACAAAGCTGAATAATTTGTAAAAATCTATGTACAATTCTGAATGAAGCAAGTACCAAATGAAACATACAAATATTAATAAAAAAATAGTAAAAAACCCAAAACAAACAAACAAAACAAACCAAACAAAACACTCAGTGCTTTCCTGAACAGATTCCTCAGCACAGTGACATGCTTAGCTTTGGTTATTCCCCGCACTTTCTTGCCTCAGAGAAATACTTATTGTCACAGGTGTGAGCCTCAGGTTACAGCTCTGTCAGCTAGAAAAAGTGGAATGTTAGTTTTGTGCAAAACAGTATTTAAAGAAGGCATGCAGCAAACAAAGAATGGTTAGCAGCAGTGCTCCTCCCTTATTCCCCTGAGGTGAGGAGGTCACCTTAGCAGAAAATGTAACTTAAAAGTTAGCATTACAGTACTGGTGGCAGCGCTTTCTTTACGTAAGTCACCTGTCCTTCCTACTACAACTTCCTTTTAATTCCACTTTTACAGGACCAAAATGCTGTCAGGAGTCCTCTCACTCTGTCTCATTGCTGCTCTGCTCTTGTTTTCTTTCCTTCCCCCACTAAATTCACGTTCTGGAGCCACGAGAGGGAGCTCTGTTCTTTAAAATGATGGAGGTGCATGTGTCAGGGGATGGAGATAAAATAGCTATTTTAGTCTTCAAATTTCAAATTGGATTTATAGAAAGATCTGTGGGTACATTACAAGGTGCTTCATCACTGTCATTTGTGTCCCCTTTATGTGCTCGTCTGCGGGGTGCCTTTGGATTTTTCTTACATTCAGTCGATCATGAATGAAATTACTCCCAGTATTTGGTTAAAAGCAGCATAAAAGTGCCTGGTACAAATTTGAAAAAGTTCATCTTTCAGATCGTTATGAATCATAAATAGTAATTACAGTACAAAGGTGTTGAATTTCTGATTGTGGAGCTTCATGAATTTTGCTGTTGTAAAGCTTCTCTCAATATTACCTACTTATTTTCTCTTCGACAGTTCATTCTCATCCATTAAAGTTGTTCTTTTGTGTTATCTCAAATCCTCCTCAGGCTCCTGTTTCATATATTTCCAACAGGGCTTTAATGTCCTTGATCCTTTAGTACTAAATATGCAAAGTTTTAAACTTAAACTTTTTTCCCCAGCACATTTGCTGCTGTTCTGGAGCTTTCAGGGCTTCGGTATTTTGTTAATAATAGAATGGAACTAAGTGCAGTATTTCTTATGCAGTCCAAATGGATCCACTTCTTCATTCCTTGTTCTTGATTCTCCATTGATTCATTCTTTCATATTGATCTTGCAGTTTCTATATTAATACATTTTCTGCAGCAGGCTGTAACTGCTATAATTTAGTATCTTGTTTTGGATGGTGGAAAAAAACCAAAGTAAAAGGATTCTGATGCAGCTGGAGTGACCCTGAATTTGTGTTCAGAAGCAATGAAACACCAGTAGCAGCCAAAATCTGATCTGTTGCTTCTACTGCCTGCATGGAGTCTGGAGTTAACTGCACTTTATTAGAAGACAACTGAATGTGAAGAGGCAACAGCACAGCAGTTCTCTGCTCTTTGAAGCTGGTATTTCATTTTTGACAGTGGAGGCACATCTGTTGGCTCATGTCTATGGCTATTTCCAATGTGTTTTAGTTCCTTCTTCACCCTGCAGGTTGTCTGATAGTCCTGCCAAGTCTCTTCTTTCAGAGCTTAGTCTAAAACCTGGAAAGAAATGGTCATACTGCATTTATTTTCAGCAATTTATTTGCAGGGAAATCTTTAAAGTAGCACGATAACTGAAAGGATTATTGAGGTGAGATCTGTTGCTTTGCATCCGTGAAGCCACAGGAATCTCCTTGCTGTGTTTGTCTTGAACCCAGAAGGTGTAGAACCAATATCTCAATTGGCTTTTTGGGATGCTTAGGCCCTCCTGTGTTGGCATAGTCCTTACTGTGTGTTGTTTTGTTCATTTTCCCAGGAACAACTGTTAGCAGGAGGCCGGGAACATTCTTTTCCATGCAGTCTCCTTTCTCCTCTTGATGCAGTCCTTCCTTCGTCATCTTCTACCTTTAGTACATCTTTTGTTTCTTGTTCTTGCTTGTGAGTCATTCCTTTCAGTCTGAAGTTCCAGGCAGTGGAAAGGTAATTGCTTGGACCAGCTCAGCTCTATTTGCATATTTCAGAGACATCACCTGTCCTTCAAGTCTATTCACTCTTCCTCCAGAGCAGAGAATAATTTATGAAGCCATTCTTTTGCATTCTCTAGCCTTAAACAGAAACGTTTCATGTCAACACCTCCCACTGGTTTGGGTCCTTTGGAAAGGAATATGTGTCCCAACAGATTCTGGTATGTTCACCTGTCATCTTCCTGCTTTACTGGCAGCAAGTGACACGTTGCTTTTGGTGGCTTTTGCTGCTGTGTGCGGGTTAGGTGATGACAGTCACCTGCCCTCCCTGCCAGGCACTGCGTGCCCATCCCTCTGACCCACCACAGTGGTGCTGTCCTGCAGCCATAGCAATGGGCTCAGGGGTTTTGGGAATATCACCTTCACAAGCTCATGTCTTCCATCTTCATGCAGTGACTGTGTTTTCGTGTACATCACTGTATAATCGGATACTTTAGTGCTAGTGGCTGTTATTTCCATTCCCTGACACGCTCCAAAATTCTAATCTCTGTCGTGTATTTCATATCACAAATCCCCACTGGCTTCAATCCAGATTTTTTAAACCTCAGGCAGCCATGGGAGAAGCAGAAGCAGGCCAGCACCTTTCCTCAGCAGCACCTGAACACATCCCTTCCACCGAAATCCCATCTCCAGGGCTATGGGAGGGAGGGGGTGTGACACGATACTGCAGTGGGGTGGTCGGGAGCTGCTATGATCCGTTCTTGTTGCATGGCACAGCTCGAACAATAAAATATATAATAAAAAAGCATCCAGATTTGCTCATCTGTTTTAGCCTTCCATTTGCTGATTGCAGTTTTGGCATCACTCGATTCTAAATAGTTCCTTTTCCTATTTCTTATACTGCGCATTTACCAGTTCCAATCTCAACAGCTTGTCACTACCAACTTCAGTGGCATCCTTTCCCAAACACTTAGAGGCCTCTTCTCCTATTTGCTTTGACTGCTGAAACTCGCAGGAGGACTTAATGATTTTCTATTTATATATTAAAATTCTAAAAAGTGCACTTTAACTTGTTTGACTTGACTTCACCAATAAAGCACTTAGCAAGATTCTGCTGCGTAACGAGGAAAGTTGGATATTAGGAATCTGAAGAGCAGAGACTTGTCTCGAAGGCCAAGTTGGAAGAGAGCTTGAGCTCATAGAACATAGACATTCACCAAACATCTTTTTAAGCTCTTAAAGGTATGAAATTCCGTTGCTGATGTTTGCAGGGGAGAAAGCTGCCTGTAGTTTTTTTTTTTTCAAGTACTATTCCATGCCTGTTTGGGTAGAGGATTTCATTTCTCTGTACTCTGGCCAGGTAATGAATGGGAGTAAAATCCCCCCATTGCTCTATTGGTGTGGGAGCACCGAGTTGTGCCAGGAGAGGACCCTTGGGGAATAGACAATATCATGAAAAAGAAAACAAACTTCAGAAGTGAATAAAATAGCAAATGCACTGTTGCTGCAGGCTTGGAGCAATCCAGTAAGCTGGAAAACCTGTGGGAATAAACAAATGGATTTGTCCAGTGGGTGTTTTTGCAGGAAGTACTGCAGGGTGCAATATTTGATAAGATGGTTGGCCAGGTACCCTGCACCCAGGGCTGGGCTCTGTCCCCCCTTTCTCCTGGTGAAATAATCTTTCTCTGTCACGTTTAAATGCAACAAGGAAGTTGAAACTAAAATGGGGAAAAGAGAATTTGCAATCTGAGGATACAGTGAAAAGCAGAATAAACAATTCCCAGATTGGCAGCACAGCTGAGTTATATGTCTGCTTTTGTTGGGGTTGCAACCATGGTGTTACTGAGATATTTAACAATTGATTTAAATTAATGAGCCTCTGTATTTAAGTAGGATCTCTAAAGTCAGTTCTTAGAATTTTCTGTCATGTAGATCTCCAAGGGAACTTAAAAATTTCTGTACTGACTCAAACCTGCATTTCCAATGCATTAAAACAGCATTTGGAAACCAATCCTCATTTTTCTTAAATTGGACTCATGTGCTCAGGTCCTGTCCTCTTCGTATCTGGAACAAGAATCTTTGATCTTTGGCAGCTTACAGGTTTTATGTGTCTGGTCACTCTTCTAGGAATTAGATTAGTGGCTGGTAAATCACACCTGTAGGTTTCAGCGTGGGTTTCTTGGTTAGTACTGCAGGCCGATGGAATTTCTTTGGAAATTAAGAAATGTGTTAGAAAAGCTATTGTCTGCAAACAAAATGAGTGCACCCATGGTGTTTTCCTGTTTTGGTCTGTCAGTCAAACAGATGTCTCCTGTGATAATCTGTCCCAGCAGCCACGGTTTGCTGTTGGGGAAGAGCAGCAGAGTGGTGTGGGCAGGATTACAAGGGGGATGGAAGAACAGGAAGGGAAAAGACCTGTTTGGGTCTCTCCCTGCTGTCACCAGCAGCAGTGTGCTCACATACCTGCTTCGTTTGGGTAAATATCTCAATTTATGGCTTTCTGGGCTGCGAGGTCAAAAACTGGAAAAACAGCGACTTTATTTCTTTGTAGTATAAAAGCAATTTAATTGCATCGTGTAAAGTGGGCACTAATCAAATTATGCTGTGCTCCTTAAAGCTTGCTGTCCTGTGCTGTGCTAATGCAGCACCCTGGGAAGAGGAGCAGTGCTGGCAAGGTCTTTGCTTTCTGGGTTGTACAGGGAACTCCTTGTGTGGCATTTCACCCTGAGGGAATTTCATGTTTGACTTTGTTGGGTTTTTTTAACCCAAATGTTAATAAACAAAATGTAGAAAAGAAACAGCACTGTTCACTATACATATTTTGACAGCTCTTATTTCAGCAAGTGGCCACATTGGAAGATACAAATCACTGAGATAATTCATAAACTCTAATCAGGCTCTTTCCCTTTTGAGGAAAAAAAAAACCCAACCAAAACCAACCAAATCATCAAGTCGGGGTTTTTTTGGTGTTTGTTTTTGTTGTTGTTGTTGTTTGGTTTGTTGTTGGTTTTGTTTGGTTTTTTTTTATACTTCTAACAGAAAATGAAGCACTAGAAATTGAGGAAAACCAGAAAACTGATCCACCCCAGGCTTCTGGCTTTAGGGCATGTAAGACTGTAATGTCCTCTGGGTTTAGCACTGGGATGTGTAATAGTTTCGAGGGTTTTTATGTCCTGAGAAGGGTTAGATCTCAACCCACAGAGGGATTCTTCTGCCCTGCTGCCTTTTGCCAGCTGTATGAGGGACAACCTCTAGCATGCAACTGGTTAGTGGAGGATGCAGCCTTCCTGTGGGAGGGAGTAATTTACTGTGCGTGGCTAAGAAAACCTTGTAGTTTCACCTCCCTCCTACCTGTGAGACTACAGGTGGAGTGACCTACCTTATTTTATCCAAGGTGGAAAATATTCAGTTTATTAACTGCACAAATTAGATCTTGAGTGCTTTGCTTTTCAAGCATGCCTTCAGAACCAATTCTTTTATTAACAAGGGGATGTTTTCTTGTTTCTGTTGCGTAAGAAGCTAAAATATCAAATCTGAACAGATATCAATTAAATTTTCCCGTTCTTCTGCAATAAAAGTGGGTAGTGTTCCATCCTTTGCTTCTCTGTACCTCCTCATGAGGAAAGTGTGCTGATGCTCTAAGTCTTTGATGTAGGTCCTACTCATAAACAAAGCTGTCCATAGGTGATTTGCTGCCCTTCTGTCCCTGTCTTTGCTCATGTAACTCCAGCAAGTAACATGTTCTAGCAAGTAAACTCACTTGCCAGGCACTGGGGTGTTGTGCTGGTGGAGCCATCAGCCACAGTGGGCTGGGATTTTTGCCTATGGACAAGCTTGATAAATCACAGGGCTTTTTCTCTCCTGCAGTTACATTTTACTGTAGAGCACAAAACAAAATGCCAGACGCAGGGTGAGATTTTCCATCATTTGGACTCGTGGCTCTGGAAAGCTGTGCAGAACTGAAGAAGTTAAAATGAACAAGCATCTCGTAGTAGAAACATAAACAGCTGGAATATGTGCCAGCCTCCCATCCCCTGGGAGCCTGTTGGATTGTTCTCTTTGATTTTACATCTCTGCAGAAATTTATGGTCTCGGCTCCTTTTATTTATGACACTGCGATCCTCGGTGAGGCGATTGATTGAAATGCAGGAGTGCCAAGCTGCAAGCCTGTGTTTTAGGGAGGATTAGAAAGCAAACCAGCAATGCAGTCATGTATTGCAAGCTGCACTGGAATCCTCTACAGAGGTTGCCCATGTTTCTGTGTCCCTAAACTTCTTCGAAGTAAAGAATTCTCATGACAAGGGTTCACACCTCTTTTCTTACCCTCCTTTAAGGTGCCTGTTCTGGCTGAAAAACATACTGTGTGTTAAATGTGCAATCTTACTAGCCCTACAAAGGGTAACTTCTGCTTGTAGAGATGTTAGCTCCTATTTTTCCAGCTCAGATCCAGCATTGCTGATGCACCATGTTGTGAGTGTGCTGTTGGAAGCATAATATGTTCTCTTGCAGCTGTTTGAATGTAACAGTAGTTGTTTCTGGAATTGCAAGCAAGAAATTGGGGGGCTCACCATTTTTTGGCTACCAGTATAGTGATTTTGGCTAAATATTTAAGCAAGGATGAATATTTTTCCTTTTGAATATGTCAGTGAATTAATTTTCATCATCTTGCGCTAATTAAAAAAGTATATATTGTACTATTTGGAATGCATTCAGAAAGAAAAAAGAATAATGAGAGGCATAGCTCAGCCTTGCTGAGTGTGCTGCTGCAGCACAGTGATGTGTGGCATCCCAGCATCACGATTCCTGGCTTACAGGGGGATGAAGACACTGCATGAAAGCCAGATACAGCAGGAGCAACTGAAAAAAGATCAAATAAATTTAAATGGATATATCAAACTATTGGCATTCAATGATGACAAGATGTAACAGAATGAGGCAAAGTACTGTGTGACTTTCTGTGCAGTAGGGATTTAGTTGCTTTTTTCTTTTCCCCTTAATCACGTACCAGAAGTGACAGGTTGTGCTGTGTGGCTGCAGTGCACAGGTAGCAGTCCCACAGCACTGGTTACTCTGTGATCCCACGGCTCTGGGATTGGAACCACAAGACACAGCTGAGCTCTGGGACCTTAAAACTTCACTTGAGTGAGTGCTTTCCTAGCTCAGAGCGCATCTCAATATCAGGGAAGGTGTAAGTTGCTGCTGATCCTCTGCTGAAGGTTATTGCTTCTGTGGCTGAGTTGACAGAATATGGTTAGAGATGCTGATAGTTCCAGGGAGAGTCCAAGATCTTGGCTTAAACTGAGAAGGCAAGGTTGGGTTTGTGTCAGACCACAAGCTGAAATGACTGAGATGCAACCAGAGGTGCCCTCTGTCATTTCTGCCTTGGGGTGGCAATTTCTGGCAAGGCAAGGAAGGGGTTCAAATGCCATGTGCAGTTTGCTTTTGCTGCAGATTTTATCAGCAGTGCTGCTGCTCCTCAGCAACAAAAACGTGTATAAGGAAAGTATTGAAAAGCTTGTTTTTATGAAGCAGCTGTGTGAGGCTGGAAGCAGGAAAGAGCAGTGTTGTGACAGGAGAAGTGATTCTACCAGCAATGAAAACTTTCCTGTGTAGGTGCATTTCTGTACTGAACTCCTCTGGCTAAAACAAATTGGTAAATGAGGCTTTTGATAGCGCTGGGCAGTGTGACAAAACTGGGGTCTGGGAAAGCTGCAGGGTGGGCTGGCAGAGGAGAGGTGTTGAACCAAGCAGGATGCTGCCATGGGCTGTAGGGACAGGGCAGGTGAGCAGGCAGTGGGGGGCAGAGAGCAGAGCAGGCTGAACCTCAGGCTGATGTAACAGGAGGAAAAATAAATAGCGACTTGCAAGGGAAGGTGGGGAGGACCAGGAGGGTAAGAGATGCTTTCTCTGCTCAGTCCTTAGCTGGAGTTGCAACTAGATGACCTTTAAGGTCCCTTCCAACCCAACCATTCTATGATGATTCCTGCTGGCCAAGCAGCAGACAGCCTTCCTGACATCTGTGACCCCAGTATTGTCCTGGAGTGCCCAGAAACATGGAAAAGCCTGATTCAGTGCACCCAAGTCCTGTTACTGGGGATAGCCCAGTGGGGTTGGGTGGAGCAGACACAATCTCCTCTGCTTGTGGCATATGGTGGGCATTCAGGAGGGGGGCTTGGACTTGCTCTGCAGCTTGCTTGGGAAATTGTGGTCTCCTCTCCTCAAACTCCTCTTTTGGCCAGCAACCCACCAGGCTGGGTTAGCAGCCTGACTGCCTTAAATGGGGGAAGGTGCAACTTCTAATAAAAGAATCTAATTTTTCAAAGTCATTGAAGCTGTTGCAGAACTCTCAACTTGATGTGTCAGAGGTTGTTAAAGAAATTCAGAAACTTGGGAAGAAATTGTAAGTTTATCTTACTGTGGAGTATGTAATGCCTTGATTTTTAGGTATGGAGCTGTAGACATTTTCTTGATGATATTCAGACACAGGAAGGGTCTGTGTACCCTGCTGCTTCACATAGTGATGTAAAGGCTGGTTTAAAAGAGAGAATGTGTTAAATAAAAACAGCACATGCTTTTGGTAAGGAGGGAATAGCTGCAATTGTTTTGTGTATAAGATAAGCTGTAGCATAATTAAGCTGTTTCTTTAGTGAAAATCCAGCTTTTTGTGTTGGAAAAAGGGTAAGTGGTTATGTTTAGCTTGCTCTTCACAGGAAGTATCAAGGAGGTATTGAATGTAATTACTGGAGATCAAGATTTTGTTTGGATGTTAACTAACACATCGGTTAATGTCTTGTAAATGTTATTTGTCTCTTGGAGTGGAAAAGGAGTTATCCCTTAAAAGAGCAGGATTGTTACTAGTTAGATTCTTGGGCACTCTTGTACCAAATTAGTCCTATTGGAAGGGAAGGTGGCACTCCTTAAGTGCCTCTGGAGCATCCTGTAAGTATTTTGAGCTGAACTAACCAACATAAAGGCACGTAAAGGCTCAGGCACAGCACTAAAGTTACCTGCAGATCCTGCTGCATCCTTCTGGCTGAGTCTGCCAAGGGTTACACCCTCGCTTCAGAAACCTTCTGTTCCTGCTGGGGTGCTCAGATCCTTCCCTTGCCCGAGTCTGTGGGGATGGGGACCAGCAAAAAGATCTCTTCATTTTTCCATTTCTCTGCCTGCAGAGCTCATAAATCCATCCTCTGCCTTCACAGCCAGATCTGTTGGAGGAAACAAATGTCCATGGCGCTGGTCAAGTTGCCAGTGGGGACATTGGCCACTGCGGCGCTGTCTGGCCCAGTGTCACTCCAGAAAGTAAAGGATGAATATGTCAACAGACAGGCTGGGAGTCCTTTATTTATCAAAAGTAGTTAGAGTTGCCTTCAGCTTTCAAGCTTCAGGGCACCTGTTTCATCCCAAGCTGTGTAGTCCTTCAGTATTTCCAGTTTGGCTCAGAATATGTTTCTTGCTCATACAAAGGTCTGTGTAAATCTATATAAATATCTGCATTAGATTGACAAAAAAAGCAGCAATTACAGTCCAGGCTGTGTTTGTACCTATAGCTTGGTCCCCTCAGCTTGGGCATTTGTGGATTTTCGTAGGGGTGATGATACAGAAACCAAAAGCTGTGGGAAGCCACTGCATTGGGTTTTTTGACTGAGCATATTATTTCCTTCTGTGCTAAAATGTATAGAGTGAGTGATGAAATCACAGCTGCTAGCAGCAAGCATAAAATTTGTGCAGAATTATGTTAAGCATTTTACATTTCTTTCCCTTCCCCTGACTGTCTTTACTACTAATTTCCAGCTATGATTATGGCGCAGTTATTAATTAAGTCGTTATAGTTAAATGAGTAATCTGCAAGGCTTTGCTTTAGATCACAGCTCTGTTTAACTATGGCATTAATTATAGTATGTTTGTTTTTATTTTTTTGAATAATCTGGAAAATATTTTCCCTGTCTTGGATTGTGTTTTTTAAGAGGAAATTCTATGGTGATACTTAGAAGAACCAGAAAACTATTTTTTTATTTTTTTTTTTTACGTAGCCGTGAATGGAATATTAACTAAACTCCTCCTGCAATATTGAAAACCAAAAAAAAAACCCCAACCCCGCGTTACTCTGCGGAGTGTTCTGCCTTTTTTTTTTTTTTTTTTTTTTTTTTTTTTTTTAATAGGGCAGTTTGCTCAGATGGTTCAGATCCTCAGTGGTCTCTTGAAAAGGCTCCAGGTGCTGAGTCATGTGCACGCTCCGGCCGAGCTGCTGCTGGGAGCCAAGGAGGATTGTTGAGAGAGGAATATTAAAATAGTCTGTTTATGACAGCCATTAATACGGCTGGTGCGGAGGGGATGGCAGCGGCTCCTGAAAGGTGGCTTTGCAGCAGAGCAAGAGGGAGGCTCAGCCAGGGGGGGATTCGTGTCTTATTTGGGTGTAACTGGCTTCCACGGAGCGGTGAGAAATGCTGAGCTCATATTTGAGTCAGGAAGGAAGGATTTTGTGAATTTAAACAATGTAAAACACTGCCTAATTTTACGAATGGTTAAAAATAGTAGCGTCACCACTGAAGGGTTAAGATTTACCTTCCCTCTCGCTGCAGGTAGTGTGAAGTTCAGCTGAGCTGTAAAGACAGAAGGATATAGGTGGAAAATACCTTTGGAAGAGAACATTGTTTGTCCTCATTTCACGCCTCATTAGCCGCGCTGCTGGAGGACCCTCCCGCATTGTTATGGGGTCAGGAGCCTCCTGCGCTGCTGGGGGAGAAGGGACATCTCCTCCCTGTCCAAGGGCTCTCATTTTCGGACCACCTGCGTTTGGGGTGGAGAGCACCCTCCTCCCCTTGGCTCTCCTGGCACTGGCCTTAACTAGTAAAGGAAAAGACGGCAGCAATTATGGCACACACAATTAACGAGCTTCTAATCTCCAGCCTTGTGTGTAATTGCTGCTGTCAAATACAATTAGTGTCTGCCCAAGTTCCATTCCCAGAGGGACGGGCCAGGCTGTGGCACAGAGGGAGAGGAGGGGGGCAAGTCTCTGAAACTTTAGGGTAGAGTTTACATTTTCTTGTTGCCTCCCTAATAATCCTCACTCCTCAAATAGAGAAATGTTAATCCAGAGCATTAAGGGGACATGGTGACCAGCGGAGAAAGCCTTAAGGTTTGCTCTTGGATTAGCTCTGAAGTATCTTCTCAAAAATTTCTCACCTGCAGCTTAATTACAATTCAACCAGCACTCGTCAGGGATTTACTGGTACCTTCCTGTGAGCCTGATGGGGTTCCAGGACATCACCTGTCCTGTTGTAACAACACACTGGAGTTGCTACACCTCCCAGGTGTAGTTTGAGGAGCTGGGACACGGGCCAGGGTTTCTCCTACCCGTGCCAAACAGATCCCTGTGAGCACTCAGCACTTGCAGCTCCTCCAGGCTCGATGGCTCAGGACCCTTGGTTGCACCCCAAAGCCCTGCAGCACCTTGTGAGGCCAAGATAGATTTTGGTGGCTTCTTTGGTGGCTGCTGGAGGCTGCCACGTTCCTGTCAAGGAGGCTGTTTCGCTGCTCTGCTGCTGTGTGTGCACCTTGCTGCAGCCTGGGATGGAGTAAGGAAGTGTGTCCCTGTCCCCAGTGTGGAGTGCTGCTCTGGGCAATGCAGGAAAGCCAGGGAACGTGCCAGGCTGACACCTGTGCTGGGGGAACAGGTGAGCTGGAGGGAGGTGAATTATGCAGAACAAATGCAGATTGGAATCTGCACTATGTGTTTGCTGCTGCGGAAACGCTTGGGAAGTTTCGACTGTAGTCATTTTGCTGGGAGTATTTCTTGTCCCCCATCCCATGGAGCCGGATACAGCTGCTACTCTGACTCAAGCTGCATCAGGCTCAGAGGAAGAGAAAAATAATACCATAAGTAGCACAAACTTCTCCTGTGCAGCGTGGTAGCTCAGCTGTGAGGTCCTGATAACACAGCTCTCGTTTAAGTTGTCTCTCTTTTCTGTTTCCAAGGTGCACAATGATGAAAAACCCAAGTCTTGACCGTTTTAAGGCACTAGCCAGGATAACTTTGGAGATAAGCAGTTGGATGAGATTAACCTTTTTTGCTGATGGCTTTCTCTTTTTTCTTAAATATGTATTTATGAGAAGTTATTTAAAGGGTTTGGGTATGGAGAAAAGCCAGAGTGAGATGTGAGGGAACTAGGGGGATGATAGATGTGCTATGCAACACAGCCACGTGCCTTGCCAAACAGCTATTGCTGTGTGTGCTGGGTGTCTAGGCGTGCAGAACCAGCCAGGCAGAGTTCCCCTTTTGCTCTGGGATAAAACTGGGATGCCCTACATTTAACCCATGCCTGGGATCTTCTGTTAACTCTTCTGTTAACTCCAAGTTATGGCATTTTATTTTTTTAAAAGCCATACTGAAACCTGTGCCATTCCTGCTGTTTTGTAGTACCTCTGTAGGATTTCTCTCTGCCTTTCCTTCTATGAGATTCAAGAGTCCCTTGTCCTACATATAAATATCTGTGTACCATTTGGTCCCAGCTAATCACTGATGGTAACTTTATTTGCATCCCTATGGTAAGTTCTGGCTCTTGAGTTTGAAGTGGGTCACTGGAAGGACCCATGAATGTGCCATCTTGTTAAATCTGTTGTAGCCTGGTTTGTGTAGATGGGAACAAAGCTTGGGCTTGGAGATGAAAAATAAAACTATCCTGTCTTTAGGGATGTAGCAAAAGACTGACCCACTAAGCCAACCCCCATCAGGAAACTACTGCTCCTTCTGTTAGATGATAATTTTCATCCCACTCCCCAAAAATGCAAAAGGAGAAATGGGTCATGTTGTGATCATGGGCAAGTTTTTAAGACCAAAATAGAAGGTGAACTCAAAACCCTACAAAGAAAGTGGTTTTGTCTAATTGTTTTGCATTTCCATAATGCTTAGTAGGATAAAACAGTCTTCTCTTTCTCTTTTATTTTTCAATCATGATTAGACTTTAATGTTGTTAAAGCTTATAAGTGAGTTTGAGGCACTGTCTTGTTGAAGAGAAGATGGAGCTGAAGTTTTCAGTGAGGCATTGGACAGGGTTTTTAATGTGTCTGTCATTATATGTTAACCTCTGAACTGGGACACGACGTCTGTTTTATGGCTGACAACAATTTAAAAATATACATCTTGACATGGTGGATAAAGGAAGAAGGGGGAGTGGAGAAGAAAAAAAGAATTAATGATGTTAGCAAATATTAGTCCCTGTATTTCCATTTTGCTCCGAAAGTGGTTGTCAGGCTTTGAGGCCGCCTGGAGCAGCATTGCCAGTGACAGGCAGCCGGGATGGGATTGTCCCTTGAATCGAGCCGGGCTTTTATTGACACACACGGTGCTCCGAGGCAGGGACGGGGACGCTCTGCTGCCTGTTCCGGGATGAGTGCGGCTTTTCTCCTGGCGTTCCTGGTGACATTTGAGAAGGATAGTTCTGGGCTTAGTGGAGTTCCCTGCGCTGATCCGTGAGCACATCGGGAGTCAGGGGAGTTGAAAGTGTCTCTGAATGAGTACAGATGCTGCATCCAGAGACACGGATCTGTCCGTGATTTATGCTGGCTCTGGTCAGCCAGACCCGCCCACCAAAGTTAACTGTCAGGAGTAACAGTGACTTTGACATCAGCCTTAATTGTACACGAACCACAAAGCATCAGCGGGCAAGAATTAGGGGAGGACGTGAGAAATTCCATGTACCATTCCATATACCTGTTTAAGGCATCTCTCACACTTCATCATCTCTTCCTGAATCTTTTATGTGCCCCTGCCTGTGCTTTGGCACGCAAGCGCAATTCTCCAAGGTTTCTTCATGTGCTGTCACAAATTCCTCTTTATTCCCACAATTTTTAAGTGGCAGTTCAAGAGCAACCCCCTCATGCTCATGGAACCCACAACAGTTTTACCTTTGCAACATCATTTCTCTTGCGTGGTCTAACTGTGGATAATACTGCTGTCTTCTCTGTCAGATTCAGCTTGGAAATTATGGGAGCCTGGGATCATGTTATTCCTTAACTATCATTAGTTACATGTGTATCTGCAGTGCTTCTGGACAGCACTGCCAGCAGTGAAAGAAATGGAGCTGGCTTAATTGAGAACCACATACTTAATTATTAGTGCCTTTTTAGCAGAGGAGAGAGGAAATTTGCAGTGTCAGTTTTTAATTTCATTGTGGTATGCAGGGTAATGTGACTTAAAACTCACCAGTCATTGTCTGTGTCTAGGTAGCATTGAGTTTATCCTCCCAGCCCTAAAAGTCTTTTTTTTTGCTGTAGAAGTGTCGGGAGATTTAAGAAGGAAAAGGGCATCTCTGTGTTACTGTTCTTTTCAGCCAGGGTGGGCAATGATTAAAAACAGGGGTTGCTGTCAGTACAGTGGCTGTGACGTGGTTTGGAAGGAGCAACTGCTGCTGTCCCACCTTTTGTGTCACTGAGTTTAGTTCATTGTGCTTGGGTGTTGCTGGGTAGCACAGATTTTGGAATGAGCTCTTGGATAGGCAGGTTGTCAAGGGCAGCTGGAAAGAAACAGGTTTTTATCCGTGTGGCAGCACAATTAACATTTCTGGGAAGAAGTGTTCCTCGTAGCCTGGGCAGATTCCCCTTGGGAAGCGCAGTGGGGATGAGTGGTGGAGCCACGATGGTTCATTCATGGCTTTGCAGAGTAGGGGCACACATTAAATCCTGGGAGAACAGCTGAATCTTTTCCTGGACATCCTTCATGAACTTGTTCTAGGTATCAAGCACCCTGATGGAATAAGCTTGGTTCAACATTCATAAATTGCATATTGAGTTACTTGTTTCTGTGTGAAAGAGATGAGATAAAAGCTACTTGGACAAAGTAACTTATATATGGATTAAAAGCCGAAGAAGTTTTTGCCTGAGCATTTTTGGTAAAGTCTTTATTGCTGAGTTTCCCGATGACCTTATGTGTGATTAATCTTTGGTAGAAATGCATTCGTTGTGCAAAGAAGGTGAACTTAATCCCAGAAACCCTTTTTTTTTTCCCCTAACAATTTCTCTAGAAAGATGAAATGTATTTTTTCAAATGTTTTTTTCTGACTCGGGGAAAAAAAACACAACCAAAAACCAGAGTAGGAAGAGGTAAAAGAATATAGATTAAAAAATTTTTGCAATTTCTGGTGCTGGTTGAATGCCCACCATCCCTCAGAATCAAACAGGGTAGTTGTGAGCATGGCATTACTGTATAGGAATAACTCTTGCATGCACTTGCAGATGATCTGAAATTAATTTCCTTTATAAGTGGTGTGGAAATAATTGATGGACAGTAAGGTTCTCTGCTAAATAATTTTTTAAGAGGGGCACTGCACTGTAAAGACTCTGAAGCCCTTTCTCTTCAGGAACTTCATGTCACCTTCTACTCTAAATTAGAAAAAGCCTGAATGCAATAGAATGGTTTTCAAAGCCAATTTCCTTTCCATTTTTTCTTCTAAACAAGTATGTCTGTGATATCTGCAAACCTAAAGCAGTAAACGGATTTAAAACAAAAGCAACCTAGGGAGCAGGAAGAAAGATATATAAGCATGGGGGTTTTGAAAACAAAACAAAACAAACAAACAAAAAAACCCCACCATATTTCTAGGTAGAATTCTGATGAGGCAATAACATTTTTTGGTGTAATCAAGTTGATTAGAGGGATGGAGCACCTCCCCTGTAAAGAGAGAACTGGGATTGTTCAGCCTGGACAAGAGAATGCTTCGGGGTGACCTAATTGCAGCCTTCCAATACCTGAAGGAAGCCTACAAGAGAGATGGAGAGAGACTATTCAAAAGAGCATGGAGTGACAGGACGAGGAGGAATGGCTTAAACTGACATGTTTAGATTAGGTATTAGATATTAGGAAGAAATTCTTTAATGTGAGGGTGGGGAGGCCCTGGCACAGGTTGCCCAGAGAAGCTGTGGCTGCCCCATCCCTGGAAGTGTCCAAGGCCAAGTTGGATGGGGCTCTGAGCAACCTGGGCTAGTGGAAGGTGTCCCTGCCTGTGGCAGGGGGTTGGAACACGGTCAGCTTTAAGGTCCTTTGCAACCCAAACCATTCCAGGATTCTGTGATTCTCTGATTCGATGTATTGCAGCTACAGAGAGGCTGCTAGAGGCTGCAGCTTTGCTCCTGATTTTATTCACCATAACTGTGACAGTCTCTCACCACAGAATGCCACAGACCTGTCCACTGACAACAGCAAGTTGCAATTAATGGGCTGGTTTTATAAGGAATGACTGTTGCAAACTGCAAACCAGTTTGGACTGCTTACCTGAAAACCAAAATACTAAATGTTGTAGAAGAGTTGGGGTTTCTGATGCCCTGCACCCCCTAATTGGGTCAGGCTTTCAGACAGCAGGCACTGAAAGTCTGGCATCAGTGTAAAGTCAGGCAATTGAAGAGCCCAAGCTGCAGGATGGTTTTTTGAAAAGGTAGGCCTGGGGCTCCGTATCGATCAATCATTATTCTAATTGTTCATTTCTATTATGGTGGGAATCATTCAGAATCCTAGAGTTCCTGGGAGTAAATCATTTGGAAATGCTGCCCATTATAAAATTTAATTTTAAATCTATATTAAATAGATTTATAAAGGCAAGCTTTGCAATCTAGTAACAGAACATTATGCTGCCTCACAGAGGCTCGGATTTGGGGTCCTAAGGGGCTGGGAATGCTGCAGAGGAAACGCTGTGGCTTGTGATGAGTGGGATGGTGAGGCTGCCAAGCCTCTGGGCCACCTTCACAGGAGCATCGATCCCATTTGCTGAGAGATCCATCCAGATGTTCCAGAGGGAGTGGAGTCACAGGGCACTGTCTGCTGTGAAATGAGGCTTCCGGAGGGCTGATCCCATCTCTGGGGCAGGGAAAAGGGTGGGAAGGGACAGAAAGTTGGGAATGGGGTGGGAGCCAGAATGCTGGACCAATCTTTCTTTTTCTTTCAGACAACAGAGAAGAGGGCAAAGGAAAGCAAAACTGTATTTGGAGGACCAGTCGTCAGCTCATTATATCAAGAAGAAACAATCAGGTGATTATCTATGCTGGAATTCAGTTGAAAACAGTATTTTTCTAATGTCATTTTGCTAAGCTTTTTTTTTTTAATATTGCACAAGTGTGGTGGCAACTACAACAGGATAATAAATGACAGGAAAGAACTTTTCAGGTCCATAATCATTTAAATCAATATCTGCTTGTATCATTGCCAGGTAGTAACCTTTCCCTAGCACAAGATGTGGGGGAAGGGCAAGGCTTCCCATTTTTCAGTTATATGGCTAAAAAAAGGTAATATTGGATATTTTTAATAGAAAGCTATTCAGACACTACCTTTTTCAAATAGTTATTTCTTTACCAATACATTCATTAGGGATTGTTCAGTGAAGGTTTTAGTGTTGGACAATGTTTGCCTTCAGGGAGAGTTTGTACCTTATATCAAATTAATTTTTTTTTTCTGACCTCTGCAGCTAGCAAAGCAGAAATGCATTTACTGAACTAGAGTGGCTGCTATTTAAAACTGTCAAGGTGCAAGTAGCAAGTGACATAACCTACTGAATAAGGACAACTGGATGTTTTTGGTTTGGTTTAGTTTTTTACTGTTCCAGTCAGAGAAGAATGAACTCTTGAGCAGTGTTTGCTGTCATGTTGCAGTCACCCATTTATGTGTATGTGACCCCATTTTTTACTGAATGTCTTGCATCATTTCAGTCCCAGGAAATTAAAAGTTAAACCCTGATTTCTCTGTACATAGCCTCCCAAGCTTGATGAGAACTTTCCCAAAGGGTTAAAACTCAACACAGCATTTCTTTGACTTGTTGTCACAAACTAGTCTTGAGCAGGTGGTTCCAAACCCTTTGCAAGGAGCTCAGGTAGGAATTGATACAGCTGTTGTAAGCAAATAGGGTGGCATTTTTGTGCTTGGCAGTAACACAGGTATTTCCCTCGGGATTGCAGTCCACTTTATAGTGAAGTGGAGCAGCTGGCCAGGAATAGCCTCCTTCCCTCACATGGGGAGCCAGCACATCTTTAACTTACCCCTGGACCTTGACCAGAGGTGGTCAGATGTGACCTTGGTTTAACACAGTGTTTGAGGAATGGCACTTCTGGCAGGCACAAGCTCTTTTTTCTTCCCTGCTCTGTCAGTGCAGGTCTCAGCCACCTCCTTGATCTCGTAGTTTGACCCTGTAGTTTAAATCCTGTTCCGGCTCTCCTTTTGGGAATGGAACATACCCCTACAGTGCTGTCAGTCTTGGCTATCCCAAATAGTACCTGTGTCCTTTCTTGGGTATGAAATGCAGCACTCTGGTTGGCTTGACCAGCCTAAATCTTGCCAAATATTTGGTTTTATTTCCATAAGAACATGACTGGTGCAGGACTTGAAGATAAGTACAGTTCCAAATACTCTTTTTTTCCAAACATGCCATGAGGAATATATGTGCTGTGTGTTTAGCAAAGCACAGCTGTGGTCCATACAAATGAGGCAGATGTTGTCTCTGACACAATGAAGCGTCCTGACTCTGCTGGCAGAGTGGAAACTCATGTGGTGCATTAACACAGCTTGGCTTGCAGGCATCCATGTCTTCCTTGCAAGATAGGAATGAGCAAGTGTCACCACCATCTCACCCACACAGAACTGTACAGCTTCAAATTTCTCAGTACTTCTGTCTACTGTTCATTCCCTTGCTGGAACAAGAAGTAAACATGTGGAAGTATAGGCACATCCCTGAAGTGATAATTATAATAAGAAAAGCATAACCCTAAACAAAATTGCCCTGATACCAAACCTGCAAGCAGATGAACCAAAGAAGAATGGCTCTAGACATTCAGCTTGGTGGCCAAATTTGTCTAGAGCATGAATTAGTTTGGTGGTTGTAGCACTCACCTGAGAAAGGTGACTTTTGTGAGCCTGTGAGTGGTTACTTACAAGAACATAAGGTTAGCATTCAGTAATACTTCATAAAACAGAATGTAGTCTTAGAAAACAAGGCATCTTCTGTGGAGGAAAAACATGCAGATGTTTAAAGAGAAATAAAACTGAATAGCTTGAGCCAGCATAAACTTTAACACTTTATTACAGGTGAGTCCCGTGCTGTAAGTTCAGTGTGTACATTTGTGCTGCCTCAAAACCTACTACCTGAGAAAAGAGACTTTGATGCAGATTGTTTATTGACTGGGTTTTCTGTGGTGGGTTGACTGAAGTTTTAAAACGAGCTTGCAAAAACTGGGATATAAATCAAACCACTTTAGTCTCTGTTTCGCGGGGCTGTTGATAGGATAAATATTTTCTTGTTACAGGATCATATTGAGGAAGATCAGAATAAGCAAAAAAACCCCTTTTTTGTGTACTAAAAAGTAAAACTTGAGTCCTCATCAGCCCTGAGCTCTGACAGACTTCTGAAAGCAATTTCTCAGCAGGCATTACTCTGCCAAACACAGCCTACCATATGCCCTTTAGGATTCTGCTGATGCAAAGGCAGGAAAAGGCTGCTAATTTATCTGGAGCATCGTCACAACCTCACCTTGCACCAGGAGATAGACAAGGATGCAAGTGCAGAGTTTTGCAGGTTCACCTAAGCAGGATCACTTGTTTTATTCTTGCCAGAAGCTTTTGAACAGTTCATCAAAAAGTTAACATCCTCCAAGCTGCTACTGCATAATAAATAGGAAGAGGCTTTTGTTTAAATAGAACAAACCACCAGTTTGCCATCAGCAGTAGTTACCAACAAAGCAGCAGTGGCATTGCTTTCAAACTGTGTGTCTAAAATTATGCATAAGTAGTGCTTACCTTCCTCTCGTGGAATGAAATGCTTGGATTTTAGGATGCAGAGCTATAAATGCTGGACAAAGTGGAGTTACCATATCCTGCCCGAAAGTGGATCAGCAGTAGGAGGAACTCAGTGCCAGGCCTGATTTTTACCTTATCACTAATTATCTCAAATGTTTCTGATTGAGAGCGAGATAGAAAAGTGGTCAGTCTGGCTCGCAGAAGTACATTGCACTGATTCCAAATAAATTCGAGAGCATCCATAGAAGCAGGTTACACCGATCTAATTAAATCAATTTAGAAAGAGATTCGGTTAAATCAGTGCAATTTGTGTGTTCATAGATCAATCCTCAAATCAGGAGAAGGTCTCTTGAGCTAATGAGGCGTAGCAGTTATTTACTTTGGGGTGCTGGGCACTGGTCATCAATTAGGAGTCATTAATAAACCCTGGCAATAAAGAACTCGAGTACCCCCAGTGAGTAATGGGGAGCAGTTGCAGGATGTATTAGCATAGTGCTCTGCCTCTGGGCTTCTCTGCAAATCACTTATCTCCCCTCGGGCATTACACAAAAACCCTGTGTGCTGGTGACTGATGATGGGACTTGGAGGTTCCCCTTGGAAGGAAAGATTTAGAAATTGTCTGTGATTTCAGGATGCGTATAGTGGTGGTTTGTTTCTTTCTTCTTTTTTTTTTTTTTTTTTCACTGCTACATAAAGCTTTATATCTCTTTTCTGGTGCTATTACCAGAACAAAGCCATTGTAGTGGAGCTCTTTCATGATCAAATTGCTATAATTAGAGTTTCACAAATGTAGGAAATGAGCAGGGAGCTGAGGTTGACTGATGTGTTACCAGTATAAATCTCATCCAAGACACAAACTGAAGGAGATGCCAAAAATACCATAGCCTTGGAAATTCAGCTTTGAAGTTATTTTTCAGTATTTTTTTTTTTTAAATACTGAAAGGGGAAGGAGAAGCAGTTTATAGGTGTTTTCAGCAAACTAAAGCTTTGACTTGGCAGGTGAAGAATGAGAAATAATTTTGCCAAATGTCTGTGTCTCTTTGCACTGCCACTGGAGGAGCCTTCCTGCACTCTGCCATGAGCTGCTTCCATGCAGTCTTGGCATGCTGGCATGGGAATGACATCTACCAGTCGGCAGAGAGGTCTTCCTGAGCTATGCTTTATTCTTCTGCCATCCAGAGGGGTGCTGAAGAAGCCCTTTTCTGGTAGAAACTTCCACCCTTCCCCCTAATGTTTGGGAGCAACCCCGGTCACGAGTGGGGCTCCGTTTAGGATCGGGACGCGGGGCGGGCACCCCTTGGGTTTGGGACCTGCCTGATGCCGTGTAATCTATCAGAATTGTATTAATCCCACTAACGCAGCCGCCATCTGGCCCCGCTGCCGGGCCGGCTCGCACGAGCCCCGGTGATGGATGGCCCTGGGAATTGATTAGTTGTTGTGCGAGACAAATGAACTGTTTTGGCAGAAAATACCAGAGGTCGCTGCATGTGGTCAGGCACAAAGGCTGCTGAATTTTAAAGAGCTGCTTCCAGCATCCATTGCAAGGATGGTGCTTCGGAACAGTTTTGAGACGAGCCCAGTGCTCCGGAGCACGGTTGGGGTTTTGTTGTCTCCCTCCGGGCTCGCTTTCGGGAACGCCAGCACTGGAAATAAGCACCAAGCTGCAGGGATGTGGGAGCCGGCATCCCTGCTGTGTTGGGAATTACGGGCTCGTGGTGGTATTGTGTGTGTGGGTGGCTGTGCCACAGATGTCTGCCGCTCGGGTAAATGCCGGGCTGTGCAATCCCTGTGGAAGAGCTTTCCCGGTTGTGCGGAGCCCGGGCGGCCTGGCGTGCTCAGCCGTGGCGCCTCACACAAAACACCTGCGGGTACAGGCAGCTGGGGTTTGGGTTTTTTTCAGGTCAGTGTTATTTAGAAATGGATGCTCTCCTGGTGACGTTCAGCAGGCAAATCTCTTGGCTTCAAGACGATTGCCAAGTTTATTGCTCCCTCCCTTTTTGTTGTCCCCGGAGCGGTGACCCTTGGGGCTTTTGCTTTGTTGTGCAAAGGGGGCCTGGGCTCAGGCCTACCGTCTCTCTGGGAGAGCTCATCCTTCAGTGGAGGCTCCTATTTGGGGTTTTCAGGGCCACCTCCTCTCCGGTGCTGCCGCTGATGTGCCGAAGTGTGCGTGGCGGGTGGGGAATTGGATGACACATGTCTCGCTATGTCCCGGCGGCTCTCGGAGGACGGCACACAAGTGTGCCGGCAAGTGGGCAACCCTTCCCTCGGGACGGCCTGCCGGCTCAAAATAAACTTGAGTTATGGATTTATTCAGCTTGTAAAACCTCAGCTGGCATAAATAATTGAGAAAGCAAAGGTTTGTCTGTGGTGCGTACCTCAGGGACCCGCTCCTGCCTTCCTCCCTCCCACCACCCTTTCTTATGAAAATGATCCCAGTTGCACTGATAGATAATAACAACACCAAGCAATTAAAAGCTATGGGTGGCTGGAGAGAGGAGAAAAGGTTCAGTTAATGAGCTTTTCCTCTTCCTGTGCCCAGGAGAGCCTCAGAAGTGACGAGGCGATTAAAGCGAAGAGATAATTATAGATTATGTGAAAATGGGTCCCTTGGGGGCCGAGGGCCTTGACATAAACAGTGAGTGTTGCGAGTGTCTCTGGGCTCCCCGCACGCGTCCTGCCCCGCTCCGCCACGCTCCTGCTCTCTCAGCAGCGCTGTGCCAACCAGACGGGCAAAGCCACCTGTTAACGGCGCTCCGTGGTGAGTCCACTGGGACACAGCTTGGACCAGCCCTGGGAAAAGGGGTGAGGACGCCCCAAGTAGAACCTGATCTCAGCCCTCTGCCCTGAGCTTTGCGCTGGAGGTAACCTGCGAGGGGGGAGGAAGGGCACGGGGCAAACCTGGAGGATGTTCTCTGCGCGAGGGTAAAATGTCTGCATGTCAAGTCTCTTCTGTGCCCTTTTCAGTGGCAGCCTTGGTGGCAAGGAGATTTATAACACTCCAGGTAAGAAGGAGGTGAAGCCTGATCAACCAGCACCAGATCTTTTCCATGAGCTGTTTAAAAACTGTTGGCTCGATACGTGTGTTTTGGACAACTTGTGAGGAAGGCTTGCGAAGCCTTTTAAGCTTGGGGAAAGATGGGCTTGGTGTAAGTTCTTCCACATCCTTTTATTCAAGGATGGAAAAAGCTGCCCATGTGTTACTTGCAGGCAACAGGTACACTTCAACTCATTGTTAAATCAGAATTAGCATCTCTTACTGGGGATGGGGGAGAGCAGGAGAAAACAACTTTGGGGGCTGAACATGTGTCGGCAAGGGAGAAGAGAAACCCTCTGACCATCCTCAGGAAATAGGTGTAAACACAGTAACTGCCTTTACTGACTGTCAAGTGGTCACTGACTTGAAGGCTCCTTTCTGGCTCAACAATCTGACACAGAAAGAAAATTGCATCCAAGTCTTCCTTTAGCTACAGGTTTTAAATAACTGTGCACATCTCCGTTAGGTTGAGTTTCGTGGTCTTTCCCATCCATTCAGATATAGTGAATACTCTGGTTTTTACATGAATTGAGATTTTTCTGAAAATACTGATGGAAATGCTATGGGTTCTTTCCCTCATAGCATTATCTGAGCAATGTTTTTGCACTGTCACTTACTTCTGTATTTCCGACGTGCTTCTGTCTGGTTTTATACTGTTTTAACCAGTTTCTGGGCCTTCCTGTCAACTCTTACCAGTTTTATGAGGAGTGCAAATTCCTGCTGGGAACAGGTCTGATAAAAACATTACATCCTTTTTGTTTTCTTGTAGCTACTACAGTGGAGGGATCATTAAGTGTGAGCACATGCACACATGTGAAATAAAGGGAGAGAAAAAACTGAGTTGCCAAGTTTTCAAGCTCTGTTTCTTATTTGTCCTGTATGGTTTTAAATGCAAAGTCAACAAATAACAGTAACTTGTCTTTATTCCATTCACACCATTCAAGGGGAATGTTTTTGCTAGTATTGATCCCTCCAAAAATCTGGTTTTAACTCCTCTGAGCCCTTTTCTCAGTGTCCCCTCCTGGTTTTGGCCTGTGTCTAGATCGCATGGTTTTAATTGTCTGGAGTGTAGCTTCATGTGACTGTTTTATTTGTAGGTAAAATGTCTTCATTGTGACTGTGTGGACTTCCCTCAAATGTATTCAGGAAAGGGCTTGTTTCTCTTTGTTAATATTTATAGAAAAGTTGGATATGATATATGTTTAATTTTTTGAAAGAGGGCATCAGGAGCAGGGGAGTGGTTTAAAGCTTGAGAAATAAATGTGGAGTAGAAGGACGAAATTTCCCGAAACCTTATCTTCAGGTGGGGAAATTGGTATTCTGGATTAATTCCATTGTGGAGACTTCTGAAAGAAAAGTGGTTTTTTGGAAGGGGGATATATAGAGCATTTGCAGAGTTGGTTATTCCAGAAAGCTAAATCATATCCAAATAGCTGTGTCAGGTCATTTTCCCCTTGCAGACAATAATATCCTTGGAAAAAGGCTGTAAAAGTCTGGAGGCTGTGGTGGAAAGATGGGCTGGATTTGGTACATCAGGGTTGCAGTGCCCTCTCTGCTGGCACAGGCCCTGCACACACTCCCCCTGGAGCACAGTCAGGTGCTTTATTGCTGCCAGGTACTTGCTGGTACCTCTGGTGCTGCCGTGTGAGGTCTGTCAGGGCTCTGCAGCTTGTGGGATGGAGGGTACGGCCCGAGCTCATGATTGTGACATGGAAAATCACCCAGGAATAACTGAGGACTGTTGTGGACTTCTCTAGCAAGGAGACACTGGGGTTTGCTTTGGTGTTATGGAAAAAAGAGTGATCTGCTATAAATGAGAGGCGTGTGGCTGTGCAGTGGGGAGCCAAGTTACTGTACAGCGTTGTCTGAAAAGCAGCTTCTCCCAAAAGGCTGCTGTCAGCAGCCAAGGGTGTGTTGGAGAGGTTGGACTGACAAGGTAGGACTGGAGGGACTTCCCAGCATATCAAATCAGCCCTTGTTAGTAGGGGCAGGCATGTCTCATGACCTCCATCATGAGTCTGTCAAGCTCCATCTCGAGCAGTACAAGCTTTTGCCTTTTCTAATCCCGCCATGAGGTTCTTTTTTCCCCGGAATTCAAGGTAATTAATTACATCTAAAGCATGCAGTGACCTGTTTCCCAGGAGCTTGTATGTAGTGAGTGGACAAGACTTCTACCAACAAATGAGTTCTTGACAGACTGGTTAAGAAACTGGGAGACTTCTGTAGTGTCCCTATGCCTGAACACAGAGTGTGAAATCTTGTGTGGCTCCCAGCTCTTCACTAGAAAGGTGCAGCTCAGTTGTCTGCAAGGAAAAATAGGGGTGATGTGCTAGAGAATAGTGCTACTAAGAGAGCAAGGTGAGAGGGAGGTCAGAGGAAGTGACTTCTTTGGAGAAAGCAGTGATCTGCTGCTGGAGATGAGTGTCAGCACTTTTCCCCACCTTTTTCTGGCACCAAGGAAGGAAGGTCTGAGGAATTAGATGCATAACAATCAAAGACAAAGTCAAAACCATGTCGTGGAGCTCTGCCTTCCCTGATGGGAGCAGGGGACATGGTCTTGGTGGCATTGGTATTTACTTTTTTTGGGGATTGCAGGTGAAAGAGCAACCCTTTTGTTTGTAATCCATTGCTCAGAAATACAAATATTATTTAGATTTTACTTTCCCTTCTCCTGACATTATTCAGCCTGTGAGGTTCAAGAGCAGTGCAGATGAATAGGAGGAGTGTTACCTTTTAGCACCAGTGCATCAGTTCTCAAACTGCACTGTTGGATTTCTCCTGCCCAAAAGGCCCACAGCAGAACGACCTTCTTACTGGGTCTGACCAGCTCCAGCAACCTCCCATTTTTACAAGTAGCTGAGGCTGTCAGTCTGAGTTCTGCTGAACATCCAGATGGTCTTAAGTTAAGGTGATTGAAAACTGGGGATGTCATGTGAGGCAGCGACTCTGTGTTTAACTCTCACGAAGCTGCCAAGTCCCTTAGCAACACTGATGGGTTCATCTGAACCACAGTTTTCATCTGGAAGCTAGCAAGAGAGGGGAATGTGTGGGCTTTTGGCTTATTTTGGTAAAACCAGTGACCTCTTTTCTTTATTCCCTGTTAGCAACACAGTGGGATCAGTGTATTTAAACTTAAAGGTATTATTCTTTTAAGAATCTGGGAAAGTTCTTAACTTCATTGGAGGTTCTGTTTGTTTTGGCTGGTGAGGAGGGAAGCTTTAAGTGTGTCTGAAGCCAGGGTATTGCTTTTATCTCTAGAAGAAGCTATAGGTGTGACTCAGGCTCTCGTGACACCACAATTGGATCTTCCTGCCTGCAAGCAGTCCTAAGTGAGCACCTGCTGGTGTTATGTCCAGGATCCAATGTGTAATCAGCCAGGGACAGATTGCTTTGCATGTGTCCTGCTTGTTCTGCTGTTTTGTCCAGGCCACTGTCCGAGATGGATGGGCATCAGGCAGGGCTTTTGTGGGACCCAGAGTGGCTCTTACAGGAAGAGCAGCTTTAACCCTTTCTCTTCTGTGGGATTGCAGTGATTTATACCAGAACTCAAACATGGATTTTTCTGGCTAACTTCATACATTTCTTGTGCCATTTCACAGGAGTAAGCTGACTTTTGTCTGGACATAATACTGCTAAAAACCTTTGTTTTTCTAGGAAGCAGGATCTTCTGTCTCCTAACTTGGGAGAAAAAAACCACGTTATTTTGCATGTGCCTGTTTCAGTCTGGTGACAGCATTGAAATGTCATTGAAATGAGCATGTGATGTGTATGTGGCCTTTGTGTTGTGCAGTAACAGGGTGCTTCTTTGCTTTTGTTTCCTGAATAGGGAAGAGGACAAGAACATTTTTGATTACTGCAGAGAAAACAACATTGACTATGTAACCAAAGCCATTCAATCAAAAAAAGTGGATGTGAACGTCACAGATGAGGAGGTATGGAGAAAAAGGAACCATTAATCTTTTAACTGTGTTGTGTATTAATTCAGTGCTACTTCTTTTTAAAATTCCCTAGTTGGGTTTGTTATAACAAAGTACTGTAACAGTTGGACAAACACTTGGTCATTCAGACAGGGATAATCTATTGGAAAACAGTTTTCCACTGGATTTCTAGTAGTGTGTGGATGTAGTAACTGTGATGCTTTAGCATATCAGACACTTATTTTCTATGTTATTTTCAGCAGCCACTTGCAGAATAAGATCTCCTGAATACTTCAGTTTTCTCACTTTGTATACTAAATATGATCAGAGTTAGGAAGTGACGGAAATGTGGGGGTTTTTTTGGCTGATGACCTCTGTTCAGGCTTGAAGTAGGATTTCTGTCATGCCACCAGCTTTTCATCATTCATGTGGAGGGCAAATGAGTGACACTGGCTTTCCAGCTTCACAAAAATAATGACATCATCAGGTCTTTCCTCATCAAACTCAAAACACCATTTCTCCACAGGGAGATACTACAGGTGTTGCCAGAAACTCCCAAGAAAAAGCTTGTCTAAAAGTGTGGATTGTCTTGATCTTTTTCTTGGTAAGAGCAACTGTCCCGGTGTGGACAGTTTCATGTTAATCCTTCAGGAACTGTGGCTGTACCAGGTTTGTCACCTTGGTTTCTGTGCTTGCACACTGCCACCTATCCCTGCTCCTGGTCCAGCCTGTGCACAGCTCTTTTTGCCCACTGCCTTCCAGCACGTTGTGTTGTGGTGAACAGATGAAGTGCTTAGACATTCATAGACTGAGACGCCACAAATTCAGTTGGGTTCTCCTGTAGCTCTAAGCAGATTTCTGCCCTCTGAGCCATGACAGCCCCGGCTGGGGCTCTGAATGCTGATGGCAGGGCCTTTTATTATTAATCAGGAATTCATGTGAATTAATTTTCAGAGGAGAGGAGGGAGGGTGTTCACGATCAGGGCTGGAATTTCACATCATAAATTCAATGAACTGAAACTGTCGTGTGCCACACAGTCCCTGCTACAGCACCGGTCCTGAGCTCCATCCCTCCTCCTGCTGATCACAGGCTACAGAGGGGAATGTCCAGGGCAGTCCCACAGAATACAGCTGCAGTCCTTTCATTAAAAAAGAGCTCATTTTTGGGATCAAACGCTTGCAATAAGTGTATAATAATGTCATGTTAACATTGCTTTGTTCCCACTGGCAAGGTGCTCTTTTGTGGTGAGCAGCGTTCAGAAGCTGGTACCTTCCTTGCTGTTCAAGCAACAAATGGGCTTGTTTTCAACCAAAGAAAGTTTGATTTTTAAAAACCAAAATATTTTGTGAAAGATAGCTGAAATAGCTAAACTATGTAAATGTTTTAAGCCAGATCTGAAAACTGCCAGGTGACACATCCTTCTTGGGAATTATCCATGAGTCCTGATGTAAGAGAAGTCCTATTTCTAATGGATAATCCTGTTGCTAATGGATACTAGCACATGACTATTGCAGAGTAGGGAATTGCTTCAGCAAAGGCAGGAGCCAAAAGCACCTGCCTACTGGTGAAGGGCTCGTGGGATGTGACACTAGTGCAGAATTCCTCCATATATGAAATTCTCACAGCTTCAACAGTTTTGGTTTACTCCAGCAAATGTGCAAATAGGGAAGTGACAACTTTTTTTTTGGCAAGTGCTGGCTTCTTTAGGCTAACCCTAACTGATCCAGAAAACCAAAAAATAGCATACCAGAAACAAAAATCTGAAAAGAATATTTATTTCCTGATATGTTAAGGAGCTGAAACCGTTACCAGTGTTGTTTGGTATCCAAACATGTTCTTCCCAATCTGGAGGGTAGCTTATTTTCTAATATCATGCAGGTTGATTGAAGTTTTAGAACCCCTTTTAGACTAGAGATATCCCAGACCGATCCTTTCGTAGAGTGAAGTGTGTGCAAGCATAATCTTGTCATTTTTATTAACTATTTTAGTGTTACTGTGTAAATACATCGTGCTGTATCTAAAAGCTGCCTCACCTGGCCTCTGAACATAACTCACGGTGTCAATCCTTTGATTTAAATACCTATAAATTTAAAATGACACAGGGATACATACGAAGAGTTAACTTGTAATGAAACAAAATCTACTGAAGCACCAAATAGGCTCGTGCTAAGCTGCAAAGACACTCGGCTCAGCCTTGCCTTGAACAATAAAGACCTGGCTGAGGTTGTAGGGTGTTTAGATTTTATTTTTATGTGATATGTTAGTATTGCATCTACTGGTACCCCCCCATTTTGTGCAAACCTGAAATAAGTCAGCGAAAGGAGAAAAGAAATCAAGAATTAAAATGTAAAGTGAGGGATGAGCCAACTGACTCGAAGCAAAAGGATTTCAGAAAGGGGTTTAGAGAGATGCACTTGGAAACTTCCAAAGCATCAGTGGTCTTCTCCCCACAAGACATAAAGCTCTTCATGTACAGCGTTCAGGCCAGCATACCTGCTAACAGTTCGGATATAATAAACTTCAATTCGGAATTAAACAAAGAATCTAATGACAGTAATCATGTACGAGCTTCCATTTACTGTGTCTAAATTGCCCAGAGTTCAACAGAATAGCTTGCACTCACTTATAAGTAGCACAGACTAAAGCAACCTGTTTCCCTTGCATATGTCAGCAGGACTAATGGCATAAGAAATGTCCTGTGGCTGTGAAGTCGCCCCAGGCACGTCCTGGGAGTGTGGCTCACTTGCTGCCTTGTGGAGAACAGTGTTTCTTCAACTTCTGACAAACCAGGAGCTGCTCAAAGGCAGAGAGGAATTGCTCGTGTAATTTGTGCCAAGGACTGTGGAGGTTGTAGCTAGATAACTTTTTTTTAATTGTTGGATAAATCCCAGTAAACAAACATGTTACCTGTGTGCAGTGTTTTAAGTCGTTGCCAAAACTTTAATGAGAGGCATCTGACAAGTTGCTCGCTTAGTCCCCAGTCCCCGTGCTTTTGAGACAGCAAGTGCCAAATTGGTGCCAGCTTGCCAAGGAAAGGACAGGGGAAAAAATGAATTTGAAGAAGGATCACATACTTCTGGATTTACAGGCTTGCCCCCATTAGAAAAACTTCACCAGACGTTTGAGAGCTCTGAAAGGGATTCACTTCCAAATCAGGTTTACCTGTATAATTGCAACAACAGCCCTTCCATTCACTGTTTCTGCTGTCACAGAGGGATGCAGTCATTCTATCTAGATAGATATCTATCTCTTCTTAATTACTGCTAATAAAACACTTGCCACAAGTTAGAGTGGCTCACTGCTATACAGCCATTACCGCTGCAAACATCGTGCCTAGAAGTATAGCTTAATACTGTAGCACATCCATTCGGTTTGGCTTTGTTCTCCCCTTTCTGTGCTCCGGCTAATTGATGTGAAAATCATTCCCATCCATTTGTCTGCCGAGACTCGGTATATCGGAGACAAATCCCTGTCCTGTGCTTTGTTTGTGAACACCCTGTGACTTGGAGCTGAGCAAAATTGATGTGCTGTTGGCTTGAGGAGCTGCTGCAGAAGCTGGCCAAGCTGGCAGCGGTTAGCCAGGCAAAGCACAGAAGATTTAAGAGGCAGGGTTAGTGCAGTGGGGCTATTTTTATGCTTTTTTTTTTTATTAAATACTTCAAAGGCTGGGGAAAATGCATCCTCTCAAGTAACTTCTGCAACAACTGTCGTGTTTGAATTGCAAGGAGGGAGTACCTTGGTGTTTGATTGTATCTAGTCGAGACCTCACTGCTGCAGTTCTTCCCTACGTGAAATTATTCGTGTTGCTCTGAATCTCTCACTGCTTAATGAAACAGCCGTGTGGGAATTGTTTTGGGAAAGCTCAATCTGTGGCTCTTAAGATTTCTGCCATGTTATTTAAACACACAAGCACATGTTATGTGCTGATCCAAAGCAGCAGCTGTGTGGACTAAAGAATTTTGCAGCATTCAGAGGTGATATCCATGCTATACAAAAGGCTGGACTGTAAATTCAGTTTAAGTTTGTCTTATCCCTAAGGCTTATTTTAAGGAAGACATGAGAAACAAATAGACTTTGTGGCTGTATAGCTGCCTAAGTACATTAGCTAGAACTGTTGATTGTTGTTAATTTGCCTGATGCTATGCAAACAGTAGTGAATATTATCTAGTTTTCATGGAATCATTAAGGTTGAAGAAGACCTCTAAGATCATAGAGTCCAACTGTTTTAAATACAAATGCTTTTTGTTACGCAGTAAGTAGGTTGAGATTCTTCTGCAGGTGTCTTGACTCCCACATCTCATGGTGTGCTCTTGCACAGGAGGTCTCCAAAGTCCCTTACACCCTGTGTCGAGGGCGTGGCTGCGAGGATGCAGACATTTCTTGGGTGGAACATGTCAGCTATTTAATAGTGCACAATTACAATGCAGAGCCATTTAAGGCACTAATTAGAAAATACTGTATCCATTTAGAATTGCAGAGAAAATATATAGGTAAGCAGAGTGTAATTACCCAAAGTGGAATTGGCCCAAGGCTTGAAATCCATACTCCTGCAAATAGCACAAGGAGATTTTTAATGACTGTAGATGATCAGGCTTCGGGTTTTTGTCTTGTTCAAAAGGCAGCATGTGCAGCAGAACCAACCTTCCAGTGTCATGGGCAAGACCAGCTACACAGTGCTGTGGTACCTCTGAGCTGTCAGAATTAACTGTTGGTTTTCCTTTGTTGGTCTCAGCCAAGTTCAGCACCAATAAAATGAGATTCTGCTTGTCCAGAGACCAAAGCAAACCAACATATAATAGCCACTAATCTGTAATGTTAATTTTGATTAAAAATATAGAAATGCCTTTATTATATCATGTAATTGCACAGTAATGACACTTGTGTAATAACTGTATGTGTAATTATGGTATTATTCCTCTACACATATATAAAGAAACTGAAATCATCTGTTGAAGTATTTATTGCTATTATGCCTGTTGCAGATCGTGCTTCTTTCTTTCGACATAAACATCTGTAGCACGAAAAATGTTGGTATTTGTCCAACTGAAATCCTAAGTCTTAAGTAATTACCAGTCCAGAGATGAGTTAAGGATGCTAAACATGAATTAAGGATCTTTCCATGTTTACCAGTTGTTTTAAATTGTACTCTTTCCCCCTTGTAGACTGCAATAGTGGCATTGAGTGCAAGAACATTAATCATTAAATGGGCCATGGATGTCATCAGTGCTTCCATAGAAAGTCACTGTCAGAAAATTCATTGTAATTCAAGGTTAATTAGCGTAACATTAAAATTATGTGTTACAAAAATTAATTACTTACTGGGTCAAAACGTGTGCATTTCCTGACTCAAAATCATGTTCTACCTCTGCTGCCCTGCCCAAGAACATCCAGCAGATGCAGCGTGAGCTTTGATCACAGGTGTCTTCTGCCCCTCCTGCTTTCTGGCACCGTGGTCAGGAAATTTGGCTCACAGTCCCCATTAGCAGATAAATGAGTTGCTCACCTTGTTCCTCACTGCTCTGTCAAGAGATTTATAACCAGGCGTGGGCTAATTTAACTGATTTCATCTGTGAGGGTCTGTGACTGTTTTCTGTGGCCTACTGGAAAACACGGGTCAGTCTGATGGTGTCACAGCTTGTGGGGTGTGATTCCTGGTTATCTGCAGGGTGATTTCCAAGTTTTCCCCTGCAAACCAGGAGAGCCTAATAGGAACAGTAAGTATGATTTACCATGTGTGTGTAGTAAACAAAGAAGAAAATCTATCTCAGACTACTTTGATCTCCCTTTCTCAGGGATCCTAAGCTTCTTCCCATATCTTTAGCAGGCAGGGTGATCTGTACTTCCATTGTATCCCTTCCCATGGTGGCAGACAACTGTAGAAAGCAGATGGGAAGAAAACTGCAAAGGTCTGGGAGGGGGCAGAGGCATGGATGCAATAACCCCCATGTTGTTGCATATGTTGCAGAGCTGAGAGGGGACAATTGTGGGTGATGCCTGCCCAGACGCCCAGTTTTAATCTTCTCTTGCAGCAAAGACAGGACCTGTGGGTTAAGTGCTTTGGACCTGCCAGAGGAATGAGCTTTTGGGAACTTGGCATCCAGGTGACTTAGGCAGCATTGAAAATCCTATCCTTATTGTGTAAGTCGTTGCTCCCAGAAAAGTCAGAGGTGCCAAAATCCCAAATCTGTACAGGAAAAAAAATCATGTCATGGCTCCTGTGTTTCATGCTTTCCTGCTTTTCCCCTCTAAGTTTTTTGCTGGCTTGTGGGCTTAGTGCTAAATTAATGAAAAATTGAACTGTGTGTCACTTTTCACTTTTCTAGCATTATTTTTAAGTTCAAATCACAAGGAATAATAAGCTGCATACTAATATTATTTTTTTTACTTTTTCTTTTAACTCTGTGTTAATTTGGTTATCGGTGCTCAATACTTATTAGCAAGACTGATTCTCCGTGGGGTTTTTTTGCCTGGCTTTAATTCTTCTCCTGGATGTTGCAGGGCCGGGCTCTGCTCCACTGGGCATGTGACAGAGGACACAAGGAGCTGGTTTCAGCACTGTTACAGCACTCTGCTGACGTCAACATCCAGGTAAGAAAGGAATACAAAGTTGAATTTGATCCATGTGTTACAGAGCCTCCTGACCAAATGTTTTGCATGAAACTGAATTCTTCCAAAACTCCATAGCAAGTTTTCTCAGGGTACTTATCACAGAAAAGCTGCTCAGCTCTGGTGAGACCCCACGTGCGGTGCTGCCTCCAGCTCTGGGTCCAGTTGGAGCCAGTCCAGGGGAGGCCACCAAGATGATCACAGGGATGGAGCACCTCTGCTATGAGGAAAGGCTGAGTGTTGGGATTGCTCAGCCTGGAGTAGAGAAGGCTTTGGAGTGACCTAATTGGAGCCTCCCAGTACCTGAAGGGAGCCTGCAAGGAAGGTGGAGAGAGACTATTTACAAGAGCCTGGAGTGACAGGACAAGGGGGAATGACTTCACACTGACAGAAAGTAGGGTTAGATTAGATATCAGGAAAAAATTCCTCCCTGTGAGGGTGGTGAGGCCCTGGCCCAGGTTGCCAGAGAAGCTGTGGCTGCCCCATCCCTGGAAGTGTTCAAGACCAAGTTGGACAGGGCTTGGAGCAACCTGGGCTAATGGAAGGTGTTCCTGCTCATGGCAGGGGTGTTGGAACAAGATGATCTTTAATGTCCTTTCCAACCCAAACTATTTTATGATTCTATTATCAGAACATCCAAAAAGGTAGCCTGGGAAAAATACAGAATTTTTAACCACCATAGTTTTCCCCCACACGTCTGAGCTTAGCTAGCAGCAGTTTTAGGGTCCCTGAATAGCCCAGGTTTTGTCCTACACTGGTTCAGCAACTGCTTTGCAAGTGGTTCCTTCCAGCCAGCCAGCTTGGGTCTGTCTATACCCATGAGTCAGTGCTCCCAGTTTTGTCAACTTGGTGCAATTAAGGGCTGACTTGTGTAGATTTGGTTGTGTTCAGAAATAATTATCTAATGTATTTCTGTGAAATTATGATTGACTGCTCTTTACCTGCGTGGCTCTTATTGGCTCTGCTCTCCTGCCCACAAATAGCAGTGTTGGTACTTAGACTCACATGAAACTGTTGTAAAAAAAGGTCTGGTTTGCCCTTTCCTGGGCAGAATTGGTGCTGGGATGGTATGAGGAAGGACAGCTCTGTGGCAGCTGGTGACAAACATATGTTCATGCTTAGATCTCCGGGGTTTCGGTTTTAATGGATTTTACAGGAGTTTTTCCTTACATAGAAGAGGGGCAGTGAAGCCAGTACGAAGGGGGGCTTTGCATACCCTGTCCATCACCCTTCAGTCAGATCTCGTGAGCGATGTGTTGGATACATACAGGAACAGCTTTGCACTGAAACTGCAGAGAAGTTGGATCAACCTGTTCCCTCACCCTGGCATCCTGGAGATGGTTTTGGGCTCTGTCTGAAACATCTCTTCTCTTTGACACCTGTCTCGTTCCTTTGGAGGTAAAGTCTGACTCTTAGAAGAAAAGACAGAAGGGAGAATCATCATAATTTTTTCCCCCGAACATTCATTTTTCTCTTAAATTCTTCTCTTTTTTCTTTTTGATGCATTGCACATGTTCTAACCAGATTATTTTTGGCCAGTAACAAAAGGTTAATAATAGCCATAAAAAGAAAATCAATCTTTGATATTTTTTTCCCCCATCGAGGTAATAAAGGAGAACTTTTTTTAAAGGTCTCTGTTTGCAAGTGGGTGTGTTCCCAGAGAAAGCAGACACGTTTTTATTCTCAACCATATATAAATTGCAATAACATTTCAAGACTTTGTGACTTAATGTTTATTTCTTTTTTTTATTATTATTATTTTTATTTTAACCTTTACCCTGTAAGAATTCCCATCCAAAGCAAGAGCAGGAGGAATTTTAAGATCAACCAGAAGAAAAAGGGTGAGGGAGAAACTCTGGCTTCCTAACAGGCCATAAACACTGCAGTACCTGCTGTTACACATTACCAAATCAGTTAATGTGTAGGCTGTAAAGAACAGTGGGTTAAGTGTGAGGGAATCTCTGGTGACTCGAATCTATTATTTCAGAGCAATGCACTCTCAGCAGAGGTTCCCTTCACACCTCTGTCCCAGCAATGTCCACAATTCCCATCCACCCCTCCAGGTCTTTGGGTGTTCTTCTGTCTTGTTCAGTTTTGCAGCAGCACCTATGTGCAGGCAGCGTAAGAGATCAAGAATAAATTAGGGATTAGGAGGGTTATGAGCAGGTAGCGAAGGAGAGAAATGTTATAGACCAATTTTTTTTTTAATTGCCTGTGTTTTAGTATGCTTCTAAAAAGTTAGTCAAACAGCGTGACAGATTTATGCTCTCTTCCATTACCTTTTTAATAAATGTTCTTCCATCTTGGCTCTCTTGGAGTGTGCTAAAGGATTTAGCTGCCCTAAGCAAACAATGACAGTAGTGCTCTGATAGGTGACCTGGAGCAAGTCAGACCAGTTCACTGTGCCTGTAGATTTGCCTTAATACCTTTTTGCTGCCTTATTTTAGTTACCTTTGTGTTATCTATTGTCAAAGTACTGCAGTCTCTGGATCAAGAGGGTCTGCAAGTGTCAACTTATTACTCTTTACTGATAAACAGACAGGTTGGGAGCAGGAGGAGAGGTCTCCTCATTCCTGCTCATTCCTGTAGTGTGCTCAAAACCACTTTAATTCTGGAAATAACCCCACGGCCCAAGACTGCAGTGGTCCAGCCCCTGTGCTTTTTGTTTTTCAGCAGTGCTGCTGCAGTTCCCAAAGGGTGATTCACTAATGTCACTGAAAAGCTGCAGCCATTGAATTCTCTGGTTGTTCATAATTAGCTCTAATAGCACGTTTGAAAAGAGGTGGTAAAGCGATTGCCATGGGCGAGGGGATACAGAAAGGCAACAGGCTGCTCTGCTTTGTTGAAAAGGGGCATTTGTGTAATTGAATTACCTAAATCTTCAGAGCCAGAGGCCGTGTCAAAGTGGGTGGTGGGATGGTATTTTGGAGCCGAGTCTGAGAACAGCCTTCTTCCACTGGAAATGTTTGCCTTAAATGGAATATGTTCATAACGTAACAGTTATGAAGGAGCTCAGCAACGTGATTATAATTTTCATTTCTAGCTTTAAAACACACGAAGAGGCAAGTTTTCCTTGCAGAGGATGAGCAAAATTGGAACATCTTTTTCCCCTAAAGAGAGAGTTTTTCCTTGCAGTGTTTTCTCTGGCCTTGGGAAGGAGACTTTCTGGGATCAAGGGAGGCACTGAATGCGAGCTGTGCAGAGCTGCACCCCAGCAGGTGTGCCATGGCATCCTCAGCATTCCCTGTGCCTGGAGCAGCAAGCTGGCCTGGTCAGAGTCTTTATTTTATACCATCATGGAATGGTTTGGGTTGCAAGAGACCTTAAAGATCATCTGTTTGTCCTCAGTTTTCTCTGGTGCTGCAGTGGGAGTGCAGAGGAGACAGCAGAAGTCTCTTGGGTGTGAGGTGCTGCTCAACCAGCTTCAGAGAAACTCCTTTTGTGTGTTTGGGGGGACATTTAAGCACAGTGTGCTGCTTCAATGCTCTTAGGTGGAAAGGTCCTCTTGGGGCAGGGTCTGGACACCTCTTCCTGCAACAGCAAGGCAGGTAAGGGGGCTCAAAAAGTAGAGTTCTGTGCCCTGGTGCCAAGGCCCCACGTGATTGCTCATCCTACTCAGGGTATAGGGGGTGGGTGTGTGTGTATATATATATATATATATATATATATATATATATATCTACTGCAGGTATACAAATTGCTAGTACAGGTCTAAGAAAGATGAAGAACATCACGATACAATAATTGTCCAATGAGAGAGAGAAGGACAAATAGCATCTCCCACTTGTAATGTCAAAACAGTAGACCACAGACTCTCATCCTGGACTTGCTGTGGCTGCACTTTGTTCCATTTGTGGGCTCTCCTTACTCCAAAATAGTAATGCATGTGTTCAAGGCGTGCCTTTGGGAATGCACAGGAAACTCTCCTGGAGTGGTTGCCCCAGCTGAGCTTGCTTTGATAAAGCTTTTCAAGCCTATCTGGCCATGCAAGCAAGTCTTAAATACTGTTCATTGTCAGTGGAACTGTACCACTTGACACACAGGATAATTAAGGGCTGTGTACATATCTATGTGCTAGAGCAGCTGAGTCAAAATCGTATCTAAATATTTTATGATTTTTAAACTGCATCATTGTGCAGTTATCAATGTTATGGTAATAATTTTCTATGCTTTCAGTTTTTTTCTGAAAGGGAGAAAAAGGCTATAACTGATGTTGAGTTTTTATTTGCTGACTTTTCACTTTCCTCGTAAAGGTGCAAAGCACTGCACTGAGACTTTAAACCTCTTGCCAGCAAGTTCCCAGTGGTCATCCATGGACCCTCAGAGGTTTGAGAGGGAAACTTGAGACCAAAGCTGAAAATCATCAGGTTAGGAAATCTCTTGCTAGTGTATGTGGATTTTATTTTTTATTCATACATATACAGCAGTAATTTTGGTGAAAAGCATCTAGTGTCTGTGCTGTCTGCAGAGAGCATTGGTGGATTTTTGGTGACAGTGTTGGATTTTTGTCTTGTACCAGTTCATGCAAAACTACCCAGTCATATTTATTGACTGAAGTGATGCTTGTCAACATGATATTTTGAGTTAGATGGATTTTTTCCTTTGTTGTTGTTGTTGTTGTTTTCTAAAAGACAAAAAAAAGCAGAAGGAGCGTGGTTGTCTCCCCAGGTTGTCTTTTTTTCCCATTTCCCTGCCACACACGTCTAGGAAGACAGCAGCTTCCCTCTTCTGTTTGCAGCTAAGACACTGTTGAGTCAGAGGGCTCCTGGAGACAGGAACATGTAGCAGCCATCCCTTGTAATACCTTCACTCACGTCCTCATTGGGGATAAAAAAAAAGAAAAAACCTTTTCAAATGAAGACAATACAAACATAATAAGTGGCAGGGAAGGTTCATCTCCCTCATGACTCAATCCCTCTCAAACAACATTATTATTGACTGGCCTATTGGTTGCCAAAAAGGAAAATCAATTGTACCAGAAGTAGTTGCTGGGCCACAGATCACGGTACTAACCCGGCGGAGACAGGTTGATTTTTATCAACTATCCAAAGACTAATTTCCACCATTAGCTAGAAATGAAGTAGAAATTATGGATATGTCGAAGATTGCTAAGATTGGTGTTCTGTTGGTTTTGTTTTATTTGTGTGTTTTTACTGTTTTCCTGCCTGACTCTTAAAGGGATTGCATCTGAATAGGATGAAAAAGAGCAAGGAATAGTCAGGCTTGCCTGCCTGTTTTTTGTTCTTTTCAGCCTTGTTCATTTGGATTTCACAGTAAAAATACAAACTGCTTCAGTCTTTGCACTGGGAGTTGGGTTTTGGAGGCATTGCATAGACATTTAAAAATTATGCTGCTCTCAGTAAATGTGTGTCCCTTCCCTGCCTCCTGCACTGAATATGCATCATGCCCTCATGCTTCTGTGTGTCTGTAGGGAGATGAGGAATTTGATGTGGGCATGTCCACTGTTCTGACCGAGGACCAAAGGCCACAGGCTGTATCTACACATCTTTGCCCCTCCCCAGTGACGTGGGAGTGTGTCCATGCAGCCCACCACCCTTGCTGCGAGCTGGTGGGTGCAAACACCTTGGGGGTAGGATGCCAGCTGCCAAAGGTCTCTGCTGTTGGGACCATTCTCTGAGTCTCAACCTGGCTGAGATTAAATAGGAAAATGTCTGAGCCTTTTGCCCTTGCATTTAGTGTCCCTAGTATCAGTTTCCCCCTAAATATACTAAAAGCCTGGCTCAGAAAGCCAGGAGGGACCCAGTCCTGTGTCTGATATTGCTGCAGAGGGTTTGACTCTTCAGCAAGCAAAGGATATCGCAGGTGCTGCTGAACTGACCACTGTGTGCTAGGGAGGTACTGTGGCAAATGGATGAAAACACTAAACAAAGATGAAAAGCAAAGCAATAAGAGCAGATTTATTAACCACAGTAGTGTCCTTCTTCCCTTAACCATCCCTTGTCCTGATCCCTGTCTCCATGTTTCCGTGTCAGCTTTGTCAAGCAGATCTCCAAAGACTCTGCAGGCTGTACCCCTTCAGTCTTGACACTGTTGCCAATGGGTGTGAAAGCCATTAGCCAAAAGAAAGGAGAGATCTGCTTAGTGACAGAGGGTAGCATTCTACATTAAAGCATTGACATGGTGCCAGTCACACAGTTATTACAAGTGGCACAGCTCCATGTCTCTCCTGCGGGTCTCTCTGTGGAATGTAGATTGGCAGCAGGTTGAATGTTAAATGGTCACCACTCAGCAGATGCTGATTTTACCTACTGGGAGAAAAGTCCCTTTCAGCAGAAACATTTGGAAAATATTTTCAGCTCTAAATATATGCCGGGAAAGGCAGAGATTTATCCCTGGTTTGCTCCTCAGCTTCTGAAGACACCTTAAGCCTCGTCAACACAAACTGTAGGTTGTACAGATGTTCCCTTCAGCTTGTGCAGGCTGGGCTTTTTTGCATTGTTTCTTCCAATCTTCCAGCTTGATGTGTCCAGTCTTTGTTTCTTCTGCTCCCTGTAGACATATGAATCACTGCTTCGTGGCTGGTGCAGCAGAGCAGTTGGCACCCTTGCTCAGGCAGCACACGTTCAGTGTTGCCTGCAAAGCAGGCTTACCAGCCAGGAATGCTGCTGCAGGCTCCTGTGTTGTGCAAAACCAGGGCTGGAAAAGTGAAATCCAAGAGCTGGTCCTGAAAAACTTAGCAGTGGTCTTTGCTGCTTTACCCTCAAAATCCAAAGCTGCTTTCAGGGTAATGAAAATGCAGGGTTTAAAGGCAGGACTGAGGACAGCAGCATGTTTTAGTGGCTTACTGTGGGACTGTGTGGCTTGTGGGCATCACCTTGTACCGAGGGCTGTGCTGTGCAGAGGAAGGCACATCCCATGGCCAGTGCTGGTGCAGGAATGCAGTCTGGCAGAAGGCACATAGTTTTAGCTCAGAGAGCATGAACCACCCTCTGCATCAGGGGGCCTTGTGCCTGATTCCATTCCTGAGCAGCACAGCTCTTCTGTGGTACAATCTCTGCTAATGCTCAGAGTAGACAGAAGCCAGCAGCAGCAGTAGTGAGCTTTGGGGTCAGTGCAGGTGGCACCATGGTGCTCTTGTGTGTTCTGCTTCAGAGGAGAAACTCCCTGTTGTCTTCATATGTCCTTGCAGAGGCAGGAAAGAGCCTTACCTTGAATGCCTCCCTGCGAGGGCAGGGGATGATCCCAATGCCCCTTGGTCTCGGGGTCATCTTTGAAATAAGCACGTGTTAAAACACCTGTAATTCCTAAAGTCATTGTTGGAAATGCTTTAATCCCTCATTAAGGTGTTTGGTTAACTGCGCAAACAGGATACCACTGGCAACCAAGCTGGTTCTTCAGGTGAGCACATCACCCTAGGAATGGTCTCTAATCACCCTAGGAATGCTCTCTAGCCTTGCTTCATTTCCTATGGCCTTGATGTCACCTCTCCCTGCCAGAGGAACCACCTCTGCCAATCAGCTCCTTTTCATTCAGGAGAGAAGGTTCCTAGAACATCATCTTTTTAGTTCAGCCCCTTGGAAAAACTTTCCCTGTTTTGAAGAGGTTAAATTCTGCTGCTCATCTTCTCCCTGAGGATGTTTCAATTTGAGAAATCTTGACTTTGCTTTCCAAATGGAATTTCGTATTCATCTGTTGTCAGCAATTGTCTCTTCCAGTTTCCTCTAAAAAAAACTAAACAAACCTCCCTACACAACAAAAACCTACAAAAACCCAGTTCCAGTTGCATCACTGGGGCATCTGGAATTTACAGTCTTTGGTGTAAAGTACTTTTTTTTAGTTTTCCTAAGATTTTTCTAATGATTTAGATGTTGGGGCAGTAACTCTTTATACTTACTTTCGTTAGATTTTGAGTAAGATTTTTAATGATTGTAGCTGTCTCTTGGTTCCATGGATCGTAAGCGACAGAATGGCATTGAAAATGCAAAGCTGATTTAGGATGCTTCTGTCTCTCAGCTTGTACATGTTAATTCAGCATCCATGAGAACAGTGTCAGTACACAAGACTTCCTAGCTTGGCATCGTGTCTCCAGTGGCAGGGAAGAGTGAATGCTTAGGAGACAGAGTAAGGTAAGGATACAGTGATAATTTCATATATTTTCCCAGAGTCTGTGGCTTGGAGGCTTCCCGAACCATTGGTATTATCTTTGCGCTCCTGGATTTTATTTTGATACATTTCTCTCATCCTTCTTTGGATTCCCAACCTTTTATGCCAGTGGGAGTTGTGTAGTTTAACTGTGCATTTGCTTCGCACTTGCCACAATCTTTCCACATGAGAGCCCATCGTTCTTGTGTAATGAGAAATAGTAATTGTTCCCCCAGTTACCTCTTCTGTCCTGCTTTTGACTTTATGGGTCTCCTTCATTCCCCTTGATCACTTCTTTTTCAGACTGAGGAGTTTCATCTATTTAATCCTACCCCATTTGGGAGCTGCTCAGTAACTTTACTCCTTGTCAATTCTTTGAGTCATTCCCAGTTCTTCCTTATTTCCATTCAGATGAAGGGAGCAGCACTTCTCCCAGTGCCCAAGCTGTAAGTGCAATATGAGCTTTAATGAAGCAATATAATGATGTTTTCTTATTTCCTCTTCTTTTTTCCCTCCCAAATGTCTCCTTGTTGTTTTACCTTTTATTAACTACCACTGAGTATTGTGCTGGTGTTAAAGAGCTGTCTGTAGTAACTCATAATCTGTTTCCACAGAGGGAATAGCTAGTTCAGAGCCCATTGCTCTGGATTTAGACTGAAGATTGTTTTTTCACGTGTGCATTACTTGGTGTTTATCAGCACTGAATTTCACCTGCAGGTTTTTCACCCTGTCACCCTGAGATCCTTTTGCAGCATCTTACAGCCAGGTTCTGGTTTAACACACTTGGATGCTTCACACTCAGCCTGCTTCCCCCGTTCACTTGTGTGGTTGAACAACCCAAGCCGTTGCAACAGGTCCCTCAAAGGCTCCAGTGATCACCAATAATTGTGCAAGCTGGTGGTTTATTCCTGTTCAATCTCTACTTTTGTGATCAGTTCTCAAGAAGAGCAAAGACCTTCCCTCTTGTTCTGACAGCATCATTTAATAGCCTTTGGTGAGATGGAGTGTCCAAAGGCTTTTGGAGTTCCATGTGGACAGACATCCCCATAGCAGAAGTCTTGGTGGTGCTTGCCTGCTTCAGGAAGCAAAGGCTGGTACCATCCTCCCTCTGCTTGTCACAGAAAAACTACTGAGTTGCTCCCTTTTGCAACAAAACAAGTAAATTCTATCCTTGAGTAACCTTCTAGTTTATCTAACAGACCAATGAACTGTCCCAACTTAGAGTTTTAAGTTGAAATGGGTCTTCCACCCTCTTTCAACAAGGCTCAGCTTTGCTGGAATAAAGATTTCTTACAAAACAGAGGCCTGAACTTACACAAAAGTGCGTTGAAGTTGTCTGTGGTGTTTGTTCTCAGGTTAGGAGTCGGCTATCTGCAAGCTGGGTACCACTGTTGGAGGCACTGGTAAACTTGCATCATCCAAATCCGTTTCTGCTGTTCCAGCCAATTAAACATTAAAATGAGCATGAGAAATAAGTGTTCCTTTATGGGTCAGTAGCTCTGTAGTATGGCTGTGACATGGCTGGCCGAGACAATCCATTTCATACAGGCCTGGGCAACCTGACATCTTTGGGTATGTAATTGCTTTGGTAGGGAAAGAGAAGCAATAAGGATAATGTAGCCATCAGGCCCTGACTCACTAGTTCGGAAACTTCCCCTTGCCAATCAAATTCCTTTGGTATTCAACCCGTCTTAGGCTCGTTCCAAAGGCATTATTGTGATGTCAGAAAATGTCCTGATGGATATATGCATTTTCTCCAGTGTGAGATGTTACCTTCTGGAAGACACTTGGTTTTGTCCACCAGCCAATAAACTATCTGTACAGAGAACCCTCAGTGCACTCTTTATGGCAACAGACAGGCTTGTCTTGTCCCTCTCCCTCCCCCCCCCTCCCCTATTAAATATATTTTTTTTTCTCAGCACTATTAGATTATTAAATGCTTAATGACTATTGCATTCCTGCTAACTATACTTTTGATGAGCTGCAGTAATAAAACTTTGTAACAGCAAAGCATGTGTCTGGTTCCTTTATAGGAAGGGCACATTTGGGGAGCTGAAGTAATGGGGGATAAAACTCAATTAATGAATAGAAATAAAAAGAAGTAAATGAAGTAATCAAACTCAGAGAAATTAGTATTGGCAGGCCCTGAATGATGCTCTTGGATGAACAATCTTTCAAAATCCTTCCTTGTATGCTGCTGCTGTCTCTTTATTTATTATTAAAATAACATGATCCATGAGGCTCTCGGGGTGACTCCCAGCCTAGCTAATTCTAATTAATCCAGTCAGGGAGAGCAGCAGGGTAAGTGGAGCAGTCTATCGGATTGAAATTCATAACTTAATTGAGGTCAAAGTCCCGGGTTGGGAGAACAAAAGTCTTTCGCTGGGACCAGGCAGATCAATAGCAATAAATATCTGGCTTGGATGCAAGTAGCTTATAGTGACGGATTATCTGACACTGGCCAGAGGTCTTGGTCTTGTTCAGGGCAAAGTCCTATGGCATCTACAGTGTAGGGTGACTTTCGCCAGTGTTCCCTCCAAAACCCTGAAGAACCCTTAAAGAGTTCATAGGAGCCACCGGAGAGGGATGCCCATAAAGAAGTCCATGTGAGTCATGCTGAAATTTGGATTTGGTTTCTCAAGGTGTGGGTGTCTCATCACTAGCACAAGGGCAAGTGTCACATTAGTGCTGATGGAGGCTGGAAGAAGTTACTCAGGCTTACAGGAACTTGGAGGTAAATCACATCTTGTCCAGAGAAAGACCTTTAGGACCGGGGGAAGCTGAGCAGTGGAATGATGGGCTTTATGCCAAGTCTGTATTTATAGTGTGTTTACATAAGAGGAGAGAGGAAGGTTGGAAGAGGGAAGTGTAAATAATCATTAAGGTAGGTTTGTAGTGTGAGAGAAACCAGCAGAGGCAGATGTAGTGTTGCCTGTTCTTCAGAAAAGCAGCCACTGGCTCTGCTCTGACCTCCAAAATGTTGTGTTCAAAGGGATTTGCATGTGCTAATGATGGCTGGTTTCCCAAGCACTGCATGGCTTTGGGTGTTGACTGCAACACTGATCCTTTAACTCCTAAGCCAGGGAAGAAGCGTGAGGTGCTGGCCTGGGATCTGTGGCCTTGCACTGTGCACACAACCTTTGCTGGGAGTGGGCACTGAAATATTCATCAGTACCAGCAACTGAAGAAGCTTCTCTGAACTTTTAAATAAGCAGGTACTTCAGCTGGAGTTCAGTATTAAAATGCAATCTTCACCCAGCCTGTTATTAATGCAATGTTTATGCAGATTTGACTGTTCTGCTCATATCCTCTTTGCAGAGGACAAATACTGCTGTGGTCAGCATTCGATACATCCCTGATGGATGTTGTTCTGCCAATGCACTTCAACACAGCTTGGAAGAGAGATGGAAACCGCAGCTTGGACACAGCCAGTGACTTAGTTTGACATACCTGCTCCTCCCATTAACAGTGCATAAGTCTAAAGTATCTGTTCATGTCCAGCTTGCCAGAATTGTTTAAAAGATCTCTTCAGCTCCACAGTTTAGATTAGAGGTGTAGGGCAAATGCCTTGGCTGGTCGGGTGTCAGGTTTTAACGTCTAGGTTTCTGTTGCACTGTTGGTGCACTCCTGCTTCATTCCTGCCCAGCCCAGACAAGAGCAAAACAGTTCCTGAGGCTGTTAAACAGTGCAAACAAAACTGCATAGGCAGCTGTCATCAGGGGAAGAGTGGGGTTGAGTGATTTATTTTGTTATATATAAAAACTAGCAGAAAAATCCGAGTGCTGAACAATTCACCACTTAACACTGAGATGTTTGTGAGCAACACATGTCCTGAATGTACAGAACTTTGAGATGGGTATTTTCCTTTAGCTTGAGTTACGGCTCTGCTAAGATTTAGGAGAAAAATAAATTAAAATAAGAATGTTACCATTTTTTCCTCTTCACAGAGCCACACCTGTGTTGCAGACCTGCTGTTTGAAATTTTCAGAACCAGCAACTGGTACCTTTAAAGTGCTTTGGCTAAACTTTGGACTCCTCCCACCTGGGAGTGGTAGTGTAGCCATAAAATTAAGTGGTAGCTTAGTTTTATTTATTAGTGAGAGAATTTGCTTTTTTTTTTTTTCAGCTGAGAGGAGTAAGAGAATCTGTCCATTCAAAGCTGGGTTACCACAGTTATATATGTTATTAAAAAACATAGCAGTAGATGCCCAGATCTGTAGAGTCCGTGTGGATTCAGTGAGGAAATTCTCCTTATAGCTCTTTTCAGAGTCAAGTTCAGGTTTCTATCTGTCCAGTTTTGCTAGAGAATCCTGGTGTGACCTTGAACAAGTCACTTGATTTCTTTCTGCCGTGGTTTCCCATTTGGGAAATGGTGGGGCAAATAATCGTTTTTTATCTCATGGATATAACAAGATTATAAAAATATGGTACTTTTAAGAACCTCGGAAAATTGATGAAATGAAATTAAACAGATCTTGCAGTCCAGATAAAATGAGATGAAACAAGCATGAAACTATTAGTGAAAGAAATGTTTCTTTATCTTCTACAAATAAAAATGCAAAGTGATTAAGTGGGTCTTTTCTAGCTATTAGCAATAGCAGCTCTAGCCAGCTGACTTCTGCCACCCTTGTAAATTAATTTGCAGGGTACAGTCCTGAATTTAGTATGCTCACAATAAATACCCCTAAAAATGTTGTCACCTTCTCTGATGCACGATATTACTGCCACCATAGTACTGCAATTACTTGCCCTGCAGATAAAAAGTGGCTGCTCTAAAGGAGATGCTCTAACATGATGGTTTGCAAATTTCTTTTAATTGATTTTTTTCCCCCCCTGTGATATTTCCTTGCTTTACTGTACATCCAGCAGTATTTTTGTGAGGCGAGGAAAGGAATGGGAATAGCATTAAAGGTTATTCTTATCCAGGACTGGTCTGGAGGTCTTGACATGTGTTTGGCCTCAGCCAGTGGCCATGTTACATCTGTGCAGAACATTTCAATTTACTTTTTCTCCTATTGTTTGGTTTTTTTTTTAACCCAGTTTTAATCACGTTCAGACTGCACAGATGAAATCTGAGTCAGAAACCAGGTCTGCCAAAGCTGCCTGGTTCCCTCCTCTGTGATGCCCTATTCCTGCTGCTATTGTCAGGACATTTTCAAGCAGTGCTCACAGATTACATGTTAATTTGGCTTCTGAGGTGGTATGAAATTGAGCATTACACTTTGAATTCCAGTGGTCAGACTCTGAAGAGATTTGTAAAGTTACGGCTCAGCAATTGCAAATGATCGATTTTTCACAGCTTAATGACCAACTGCTTGTTTTTGGAATGGTGGGAAGTGATCACATACCCCCTTACCTCCAGTGCTGATTGCAGAGTAAAAGAGGTTAATTTAAAGCATGAAGGCTGTTTCGATCTGGATGTTTCACAGCAGCAGGAAAACTCAGAGCTGTGGTGACTTTAAATCATTCATTTCACTTCTCAGGTGGAAAAGTTAAGTGTGGACGTGGTTGGTTTGCACTCTTCAGCTTGATACAAAACAACTTGCTAAGCCCAGTCACTTGGGATAAACCACGTGTAAAGATCATAAATGTGTACTGAGTTGAAGATGGAAGATTATCTAAATTAGTCATTTAGACCTGGTTTAAATCATTGGGTTTGTTGGGGTGTTTTGCCTGTCAGCTCAAGGGTTCCTCTTGTGCCTGTGTAAGTCCAGGCATCAAGCAAGAAAAAAGACCACCCCTGTCCCAAAGAGAGCATCTTGGCATCAGATGCAGTACAACAGGTAGTGCAAATGGAAAAGCTGAGTGAATGGAAGTAAGAGAATAAAACAGAGATCAGCAGAAAAATGGTATTCTTGGCTCCTGGCTTTCCCAGGTGATGCCAGCCAGCAGTGACACGGAGGGTCATGGCAGAAGGAGTCTTACTGAGGATTTAAAGGATGATAAGGTGTCATTACTGAGGACTTCTGACGAAGGATAAACACGTGAATTCCCCACTCAAGTCAATGGGACTTTTATTGGCATTTATCTTAGGGCTGAGTGTGTTCCTTGCTGTGATCAGTTAAAAAGAACTCTACAAGTGCTGCATTTTATCAAGTCCATTGGGAGAAAAAAGTCAGTTATGGGGAAGAGATTGGAGACTTTTCATAGAGAAAAAAAAGAAAATTGCTTCATTTGCATAGGAATGTACACAGTTGTACCCCATGCAGAAAATGTTTCCTCCAGGGATAGGGTGGTTTAAAAACACAGTCATCCAGCTGCAGAATTGGTTCTGATTCAAGCAGACACTGGCACAGCATTTTTGGATGGATGATGCTTTCAAACCTTGTGCCCAGCTACTGAAAACACCTGGTACACTGCTGGTCTCCAGGATTTCATCTTCCACTTAAACATTGGAGTTTGCTCTTTCTGAACAGAGAATATCTGAGCAATATTCCCTAACTGGAGAAGTGTTCCTCTAGATTTGCCAGCCACAAACCATCTTGTGGCTGCTTGTTGGCTTCTACGGTGGCATCCTGCATCGTCAAATAGCATATAAACATCCAGCTTGGTGCTTTTCTGTCCTCATTTGGTCTTTGAGACACTTGGTTTGTAGCTGGTGCTAAACTCCAGCGGGTCAGCTGTGTGTCCTGGGAATCTGAAGATGCAGCAAGCCACAGATGGTCCGAGAGATCAGAAATATAAGATTATGTCGGGGGTCTCTGGTGTGCTTTTAGCAACACTCCTCATTTCCCAAATACAAGCAGATTAGTGGTTCCTTTATCGTGTTGGCTTTCAGTGTGTTAGGCAGGAAAGGTTGCTGCAGCTCTGGAGAAGGAAGAAGGCAGGAAAAAAAGGAAGGTTTTGCCATCTTTTGTAGGCTAAATAAATTCTCTTGAAGATGGGAGTTCTAGTTATTGTTGCTGCCACCAACTTTACATCCTACTCTAAGCCTAGGAAGTTATATTTAAGATGCAGTGTCTTGGCCAGGTGTGGTTTTTCCAGCTGTCTTCCTTTTTGCTTCTTCCCTTTTTAAAGTACTCATCCAGTTTTCCCCCTCCGTTTCTCTCATGTGTCCTTCATAGCTACTGGGCAGCTACAGGTCTACAAAATGTTGGGTGTCCTCTCTTTGAGGAAAAAGAGAGAAATGCAGTATATTAGCACTGAGGGTTCTGTTCTGCTGCAAAAAAAAAAAATCCTGAGCAGTGCTTTAGCATGAGATTCAGAAGGTTTCAAAGAGACATCAGTTAAACCTGCCTGCTCAGTGAGAGCCAACAAGTGGATCTTTCAGATGTCTGAGTGTTCCCTGGGGGTTCACATTATTAATATCTGCCTTATGACAAGGTGGCTGTGCTGATGCCAGGCTTTTTTTCCCAGCCGGCATGATTAATTTTTCCTTCCTTTCTTAATATCTCCGAGCCAGATGCTTCTAAATGTCCTCACAGGGGTGTATTGCTGTTCTTTAGCTGTTCCTCCTTCCCCCCACCACCCCTTTCCAACTAATTCATATAATGGCTCTGGGGATGGCGTTTTGTAGCGTCACAAAAAGCAAAACTTTGAAAGCCTCCTGAGGTGACGGACTTGACACGTGCAGATCTGGCCTCCCGACGTTCCTGGTGGGTTTGAAAGCTTCCTGCCAGGTAGCCTGTCAATAACATTCCCCAGTTCAGAGTGGTGCTTATTTGCTTAGCACTTTACAGATTGTATCCATGCAGAACTGCTGAAATGCAAGTATTCCTGGTGGGCAGAATGACAGCGGGGTGTTGCACTGACGTGTCTGGAGAAAGGAAGTCTTGGCTGAGGAAAAGGAGGAGCACTCGTGTTATTTATGGAAAGTGCTGTGCATCTTCAAGCACTGATTTATTTTAAAGGCTTCCAAACATCGTGATACTAAAAAGGTCTTTGTTCTGCAGAGAGAAATTAATTCTCCTTGTTCCACAGTGCAGCTGCACAGGTTTGAGTGGCACCAGCTCGGGGAGAGAAGAGCTTAGCAAGCTCTACAGCAAACAGCTTGTTCCTCAGATGTTCCTACAGCCAAATCTATCCATTGGTTCCCTCCAGATAACAGATTTGTGGGTCTTCTGTACTTATCCATGGCTGTTCTCAGCCGTTAGTGCACTCACCTGCATCTCAGGGGATTTTTCCTAGAGGAAGCAAAACCCAGAAGGAGAATAGTTATGGTAAATAAATTAGGATTTAGTTGCTTATTTTTGTATGTGTTAATATTGTCTGTGTGAGGTAAATCACTGGAATTAATGATGAAAGTCTTAATTTAAGAAGCCTGGAAAATAGTGTTTCTTAATTTCTTACAGGGCAGGCTAAAATCTCCTCAGATCTTTGAAGTTCTGCTATATTTTTTTGCAATTTAACAGTGAGAAAAGGTGTGATATAAAGCAATGGATTTGCCAGTGCAAACAGAGCTGTAATTACGGGAATCAAGTCTTTACTTTCAGTCTCTTTTTTTTGTGGCAAGGTGATACTAAGAATATCCTAAGAAAAAAGCAGGAGTACTCATACAGCTTTCCTTTCCATAACAGACAGCTGGCCACTTAGCCATGTATCAAGCAGCCTGAGACAGCCCTTTGGCCCACAGCAGCGTGGGAATTAAGTTAAAATTAACCTGAGTTTGGAAAACAAGTAGCACCACTTTATTTGTCCATTTAATTGAATTATATGACGCTGTGTAAGTAAGCTGACCCACAGACGTAAATTGCTCCACCCTTCCCATTTCCCTCCTTAATTCTTTCATGCTAATGGAGCTGATGGGGATGTTGACTGCACAGATAGAGAGAGAGAGGGAAAGAGGCTGGAAATAAAAGAGACTGTTCCAGCCTCATGCAAACCTTCCCCTTCAGTGAAATGCTCTGAGTGTCACAGCTGCAGTAACTGTGCTGTGATCTTTGTTGCCATTAAGCTGATTATATCCACTGGAGGATTCATCCAACTAATCCCACGATGCTGCAACCGGTTGCTTTATATTTAAACACTATTTTTATTTTCTTTCTAAGAAGTAAAAGTCAGTTCACTGGACTCTCAAAATGGATCAGGCTGTTACAGGGACCCACTGGTTTATGTTTGGTTAATGCAGGAAAATAGGACATATTAATGGGCTCTGTGCATTAACGGATGTGCTCAGTTTGAGAGAGGTCTGGGCACACATTAGGACTCAGAAGAGTCTGGTGTCATTTTGGGTGGGTGTACTGGGAAGGTGCTGTGTATTGCTGTACCTTTGGCACCGCATCATTTTGTGGTTTGCCTGGGTGGCCAGACCATATAGGCAGCAGCTCTGCATCTAAGAGTGACTCTAATGAGGGAGATTCTGACAGGTTGGATTGATTTAATTGATTTAATAATCAATTTAAATCTAGTTCTTGGTTATTTTTCTAAGGAAAGGTTGATTATCATTGGTTAGTAGTCATTAAAATATGTTCATTTGTAGCTAAATATAGCCTTTATAGTAAATTTAGTTCTTCATTTGCTAATCAGATACACAATGTCTGTCCGTGTTTGCTTAATTATGTAGTTTAATCCAGTCTATTCACATTCTTAATTTTTACATTTGAATCAGGCTGGAAAACAGCAAATGAAACGTTTCTTCTCTGATAGACTATTAGCTGTTTTGTTTTGTCTTGTGCCCAGGTACATATGAATGGAATTAGAATTTAAAAGATTTCTACAAGGAAATTTTCAAACGCTTCTTAAAAATAAATTAAAATCACATCATACATATGATGGGTTTGGTTTTGAAGAGAAAAACTGAATAGAATTTTCTTTGTATTTATGAATAACATACTACTTAAAGGAGATGATGGCACGTTCAAGTAGTCAACTTTCCTCCTCAAGTTTTGTTAACAAAATCAAGTATTTTAGGAGTAAAATGAAGGAGCAACTGGAGAAAGACAGTGGCCTGACATAGGCTTTAATTCTGTCATTAAGTATTCAGTGTTTGATAAAGTTTTATCCTCTTTTTTCATGCTGTCTGTTGTCTGCCCTGAGACTTTGGGCTGGACTTTGGCTGCCTAAGCAGCACACTTCCCATGTTCCAGGCCAACTGAGAGTGGAAAGAACATGCCGTGCATTCAGCAACATAAATTATAGAGAAGTGTGCCTAAAGCCTTGCCATGACTTTCCTGCAGGATTCTCCTAATTTCTTGTCTTCTAAAAGCTACTCCTTCAGATTTAGTGGGTATTTATCACTCAGACACTTTACCTTTTTACAGCTCTCCCACGCTACAGGCGCGGCTGTTGTGTACAAAAGCATATGATCATTCTTTCCATTTTCTCAGGATTTTAGTAGATCTGTTGTTTCATACTTAATTTGTATCCATTAGTAGTCCAAAGCTGGTCTAATAGCTCAAAAGAACAGTTATAGAGTGACTTACCTGCTCAGTAGGTTTGACTTGATTTAGAAAGTAGGTATCAGGTGTGTGCTGCTTGAAGACATGTATCGTTTTTCACTGAACTGTAGGTATTTTATGGAATTGTATTCTGTTGGGCTATCACTTGGGGTGCCCTAACTTTGGATATATTAGGGAAGTACTTTTTATTTTAGCAGAGAAAAAAAGGCATTGAATTTCACCCTTCCCAGGCCATGATTATAACCAGCATTCTTTGGTTTCATAGGAGCTTCCAAAAAAAGAATTGCTTCACAATTCCAAGTACAACTTCTTGTATAAACTTCAGGGTCCCCTTAGAACTTGTGGAACAAATTATAGTAATTCCTTTTAGATTTTTGTATTCAACACATAATTGTCTCATTGACCAAGACTTGTAAAGCTGCCTGAGAGTGGTCTTTAGCAGAAGTGGAAGAAATCTGAGGATAACCATCCAGAAGGCAGGTGCCAGCCCAGTCACAGTGGGTCTCCATAGCAGCTGGGAGAGTTTCAGTTCTCAGCTTATGGTTTTCAACTTGTTTCCTTTCCATATTACTAAATTAAGGCAAGAATCTCACTAAATGTAGGCTTAGGTGAAGACAGATCTTACAAGAGGGAAGAAAAATTGTGGAAAAGGACGGCATGTCCTGATAGTCACAGCACAGCACTGGGAGCTCAGCATCCTGAAACTAATCCTGGCCATGGGCTGTGCTCCTCATTTGACCTTGAGCAAGTCAGACAGTGGGGGTTTTTTTGTGTGTCTCAGTTTCTGTAACTAACATGGGAATACTATGTGCATATATCCCTGGGTCTTGCCTAGATTAATAAATCAATATTTGTAAAGTAAGGCTTGATAAATGCTAACTGTGTTAACACGTGTACTTCGGCCTTGCACAGAACTTTGGGAATGTGCCTGCATTTCTGCTCTGTGAGTGGATAAGGTATGTGGGGGCTCTGGGCTGGGGTGGTCAGCAGTGAGAGAGACAGGTTTGGGTCATTTTCTTCCTCCCAAGGGACTGCCTGTAGCACATATCTGCGAGAAGGTCTTGAATACAACTTTTCCACTTAACATGCTCCCCCATCACCCACAGTCAGCAATGAGATTAAATTCTGTGCGACTGCAGAGGACGTTGCATGATTAAAATCCTCTTTTAGAAATTAATATGTACCGTCGCTCCGCAGTACTGTGCCTCCTCCTGGAGAAGGGTATTGTCTCCTGAGCACTCAAGGTGTGAAAAGCCACCCAGGGAAGATGTCTATCTTTGAATTTTATGCTGTTGCACAGTTGCTCTGATGGCAGCTACGACTGCATAAAAATCACAGGGACTTCTCCCTTCACAGGGTCACGGGATGTGGGGCGAGTTTTGCAGAACAATTAATGGAATATGAAAAGGAGTGTGGGAACTACGAGTCCTGGTTACAGGACTTCAAGTTCTGTAGGAAAGGTTTGTCTCAGAAAAGGTTTTGTGAGGGAGAAGGATGGTCAAAGTCAATATTCACCCCTTCTCCTTAGGAAACGTCTCTCATAATGGGGTGTTCTGGAGAAGAAAAGCAAACAAAACTTTGTCCTCAGATATTGCCCAGCTCTTCCTTACCTTGCTGCCTGTATCAGCCCAGAGAAATACAGTAATCAGTGCATTTGTAGATGCAAATTGAGCCTTCATCAGGCATCAGACATTGATGCAACCCACAGAAGGGCTTTATACTTGCCTAAGCTTAGCAAATTATGTATGCAGGGCTGCTGCATTTGGTACAAACTGAAGCTCTTGCGCCGTCATTTTCATTCTGCTTTAGATCCTGGGAGGCTTTGTGGCATGACCAGGAGGTGCAGTAAGGTGATTTATCCTGGATGGAATGATGGCTTTCAGGAGGAGCTCTTCAGGAAGCAGCATAGTTGAATATCCATGTTTAGCATGGCTAGGAGGCTTCCTTTTGCTTTGAGGGGGGGCTGCAGCACAAGTGGCTGACTTTGCTGAGAGATCTCCCTTTCCACTCACATCCTTGGTGGCTGCAGAACAAAACAGCCAATGTTAGCCCATCCCACAGGTGTTCCCTGTTAAATAGACACCTAAATGTGATTCCTGTCAATTTAAAGCAGGCAGATGCTCTGGATCCCTGCTTCAGGCTTCATTGGTAAGTGCAAGTATATTTGCTGGTGTCTATTATCCACCAAATGACAAAGTGCTGATGTTACCAGCTCAGCCCATGGGGCTGGTGTTCCCTGAGTTCTCCTACACCTGCAGGGACACTCCAGTGGACAGGGGTTTGCCCTACCAGGCTCTGTGTTTCCTTCATTAAAGCTTTCCTATCCCAGCCCTTGCCAGCTGGGATAGAAAGGGAGAATAGCAACTGTACCTTTTTTATAGCAATTCATATTTTGGTTTAGATCTGACTTGATGGAGACTGGAGGATGTTCTCAGGTTTGTTCAGGGCTCCTTCAGCTGCAAGAGATTGTTTTAGGTCACTGTTAATAGATGGAAATCAGTGTGGAGGACGTTGGTCTATTCCTCTTTATCGTTCTTTTATGGTACATAAAGAAAACTTTGAGATTATTTGTTTGTTTAAAAAGGAAGGGGGAGAATTCATCTTGTTTAAAGACAGAAGTTGTTTTTACCTCTGAGTTTTTTCTAGCATATATTTAGGAATTCATAAAAATATGTATTTGAGATGGAAGAAATCTCATTTGGTGGGATGATCTTTCATTTGAGAGTGTGTAAAACTGGCTTTACTTGCAGTTACTTTTTGCCTGGCATTTGAGTTTAAAATGCTGTTGTTAGAGCACTCTTCCCCATTGCCTTCAGACAGCACTTCCACTCCTGTTGCCAAGGCTTTCAAAGAAGATTTCCTGTGAAATTAGGTTTTACCAGGTTAGACTTTTTCTAACTTCAAAAAAAAAAAAGAGATAGGAGAAGTCTTTAAAAAACATAAAGTTTGCAAATGTTTTTCTTCCTTCTGTCAGTAATAGTGAGCTTTTTAAATATTGATCTTTTTTCTGGACTGTTTTCCCTGCCAGCCTCCCATTGTGTTTGATTCCTCTTCCTCTGAAGTACTTACTCCCTGTTTGTATCTGATAGGATCTTGGGAATCAGATGCAATTTGGGCATTGTACCTGGTGGCTTTAAGGCACCTGTGTGTTTTTAGACTGTTCTTTTTTGTGTACAGACAGTGAAGTTGTTCTCAGGACGTGCACTTGGTGCACAGGAGCTGCTTTCATCCCATCATTCAGTCCCTCTTGCCTTAACTCCTGCTCTCCTGACCTGCCCGAGCCTGGCTCACATGCACAGCCCAGCTCCAGCTGAAATTCCCGTCCTGTAGTTGGAGGCACAGGGAAAAGTACCTCGGCTGGAAGGCACATGACATGTTCCCCCTTTTACAGGTAGGGAAACTGAGGCAAACGGGGCTTGTCCATTCTCTTTGGCAGAGCTCCTTCTCCTCACACTGTGCTTTCCCTGGCTCCCTAGGGAAGATGGGCCAGAGCTAAGACTCTGAACACTTTTGCTGCAGGGACTGGATTATGTGGGAGGCTGGATTTGTGCTTGCTGCTTCATGTTCTGAGTGTGCATTTCTGCTAAAGCCTTTCCCTGGCTGCTGGCTGGCTCCTGGCTTCCAAGAGCTCAGCCCCATTTTTCCTTCAGAAAACAGAGGATCCAGGGGAATTTATAAGAGCACTAACTCAAAGCAGACACGTGGTATCCAAAATTGAATCTGGCTTTCCACGGCTTTTAGCTGAAGGGTTGATTTGGGTCAAAATTAATGCAAACACTTGCGTAGACCATTTAACGTTTAGTTTATGGACCTGTTAAGGCAGCAGGATAATCCCTTTAGATTACCCATGTAATTCCTAGTGAATATTTATTTTAAAGTGACTTCAGTGCCCTTAGTCATTAGCGAAGGTTAGTAATGCCTCTCACAGCTGCCAGGCTCGGTGCTACAGCGTTTGTCAATGGGAGGGTTTCTCCTTTTGTTCCCCTCCCTTTTTTTTTTTTTTTGGTTTGTTTGTTTTTTAACATTTCTCCAGCTCTTGCCGGCTTAATCCCACGAGCTCACCTCAAATCGCAGGGAAGCACCCGAGCTGCCTTTGCCAGTGTTGACTTCCACTTGGGTGAGGCTAAGGAGGGTGCCTAATCCGGGGCTTTTCTCCTGCTGTCTGCCGAGGGTGTTGGGTACACAGCCTGCGTGGGCTGTGGGGGGAGGATGGAATATTCTGCGGGTTCAAGGACACGCTCCCGCTTTAATGTGCGCAGACATGCTCCCGCTCGCTCTCTGATTGGCAAGGTTAACTCGGAGAGGCTGCAGCTTTTTAAACTGATTTGATTAGACCCACTACTTTATCCCATTCCCTCCCCCACCACTTGGCCCACCACCTCCTGATCCTTTTAACACAGCCCTTGGTCCAATAACCAGCCGGTCTGATTTATTTTTTTTTTTTTCACCCCCTTTTTCCAATTTTCGTGCTGAATTTTGACATTTTGTAAAATAGATTATGCAGCCCTACAGGGAAGATCAGGAGGCAGTATCTTAGTCTCAGGGCTGGGTTTTATTGTGAGTGGTTGAGAGGCTGGGATGTGCCTCCTCTTCCTCACTCTCCTCGGCTCTGCACCTTTCCCAGCTCTCGGTGCACGTGTGTGAATTCAGGGACATAGGGTTTAAGGCTTGGACACTCCTTGCCCTCCAATTCCTCTTTTCTCTGCAAAACCAGGGCTGGGGAGAATTACATGCTCAGCCCAAATTAACATGGCATCCCAGGTCCTCTTCTGCTGTGGTATGACGTGTTCACTGTCTTCAAAAATAAACGTGGACAGTGTGGATGGAAAACTCCCATGTCCTGTAGGAGCAAAATAATGATGTATTTCAGTAGCAAGCATTACTAGTTGGGATTACTTTGGGAGATCAGATCACCCATAGCTTCCAAGCTGGCTGACGAGTGGGATGGGCTCTGAGGGGCCATGAGAAGCTGTTTTGGCACTAATGCCCTCAGCCCTTGGTACAGCAAGGGTGGAGTGGGCACCAGCCCAGCCTTCCAAGGGTCTGTGACCCTGTTGCCATCTTTAGCTGTTGTGCTTTAGCACGTTGTGTGCTGCCAGTTTGCAGTCCTGGGCTCTGCCTCTGGGACGCAGCTTATGTTTGTCATATTAAATATCTCAGAGGAATTTGGAGCCTTGTGCACATAGGCACCTCTTGCCAAGTCTCTCTAGTCCTTCTGTAAATAAGTAAATAAATCACGGGTTCTCCCAAACCCAGAGAGCCCCAGTTTGCAGAACAAAACCACTGGAGAGTGACCAGCACTGCTGAATTTTTGGGAGTCCCAGACTGGTCCAGGGGAGGCTGCATCTCATCTCATTATCACTTACTTATTTGTTCACCAGACCTGATCTAAAATGGTGTGGGCTAGTTGGGCAGCTCGGTGCTGGCAGGGTCAAAATCCAGCGACCAGGACCGACCCTGTGGAATCACCCTGGTGAAAGAGCACAGAATATAGACAATCCCCTACACACAATGTATTAAACCTTGACATGCTGCATTACTTAAGAGGTCTCGGGGAAAATTAAAACCCTTTTGACTGGGTTTTGCAATGCAGGGAAAATTTTAGTGACGTTTAAAAGGTTTCTCTTGTGTTCCTCTAATGGGATAAATAAAAAAAGGCTTGTTTTAGGCCAGCAAATGGGGGGACAATCCAATTTCCCTGATTCCATCAAGACACTCTTAAAGCATTAGCTTGTGCAGTTTTAAAAAAACCCACAACAGACTGACCCCTCTGCCTGATGGCTTTGAAAAGTGTCCTGATGTGGAGGTATTTATCCTACACCACATGCTTCATCGAGGCACTCCAGCAGCACTCTGAAATATACTCCTTTGTTATTAAACTATTTAGGAGGACAGCATGCACAGGAGGAAACTCAAACACCAGTTTATTATGTACTGCAGCCATCCACACTGGGGCTGTGCTCAGAGACTAATGTGTGATGACATGCTCTTTGAATTCAGTGCTTGGAAGGGGAAAAGGATGTCATTAACATTTCTGATCAGAGACTGAAACCTAAGTGTGCCCTTAACTTTCTGGTTTTAAGCGTAGTTTTGCCTCAATATAAATAAAGATTCCCCTGTGGAATATTATACTTGCAGTTTGTTTCCATCAGTCAGAAAGATTAATGTATCAACACTTACTCCAGAGGGGGCTCTGGGGATTGATAATGGGAGATACGAAGCCTTTCACCTCGAGGTCACTGGTTCAGCTCTGCCCCACGTCAGCCACCACCACCAGTACCTGCCATCTGCTCCTCCCTGGTGTGGAATGGGCTGGGCCCAGTTCTGGGCCCAGCTGGTCCCAGGAGGCTCCCTGGGCTGCTTTAGTAGGAAATGGGATGGACCTGCTCATCTCAGCCCCAGATGTGACGGCAGCCCCAGCCCTGGGCTCAGACCGTGCACCACCAGGGAACTTGACCTTCTGCCACGCTTGTACAGCCCATGAATGGTGAACCTGTTATCCCTGCCCTGTGCAGAATAACTCACTCAAAGAGTAGGACATCCCTGAACATAAATCTGTCTGTTATAAAGTTGGCTGCGGTTTTCCCTGGTTGCCTCCAGCTCCTGCTGAATTTCATTAGGAACACCTCTATTATACAGCACAAGGAGGGAGCAAGTGCTGCCTCTAGACTTTGAAAGAGCCCTTTAAAGTGAAGATCAATTTTGCATCTCACTAAATAAGTAATGACAGACCAAACTGCAAGTACTTAGTTCAGCTGTATTTTAATAGCACTGTGGCTCCATCGAGAAATTCCAGTTACTGATGTAGTTTGATGTCCTGAGGCAGTTTTCTCCAGACATTTTTCCTTTTTTTTCTTCAGTATTGGCACTTCATTAATAGCTGTTTGGAAAGCTGACTGTCTGTGAATAAGCAGCACCAATAAACCTTTTCCCTCACTATTTATTTCTCCTTTCTTCCATCGGGAAACAGCCCCGATGATCATAGACTGAGTTTTCAGAGTCTGACGTGTAGTTGTACATGGTGGTGGATGAGCAAATGAAAGAGCAGCTTCATGCCTTATAAAATAACAAATGGTAAATCAGCTACTAATACAATTCACAGAGGCTGCTAAAAGGCTGCTGAATGTCACAAAAACAGCAACCCTTTGAGGTGATGAGACAGGAGCTTCTTAAGTCAGCACGTGCAGTCAGCTTCTCCCTGGCAGTGGTCCACTTCAGGGCAGGATCCAGGCTCTGCTGCCTTCCCCCTCTGGCAGACAGCTGTGAGTGTGCAAACGTCCTCTCTAATTCCAGATTAGCCAGAAAGAGGAGTCCTCATCCTTAAGAAACAGTGCTTGGGAAGGAAAGGCTGTCTAGAGGCTACAGGGCACAGCACTATCCTGAGGTGCTTTGAGTTGTCTGAACAAGGTTCCTGGCACTGAGTTTGTCTGAAGGAGAATTAAAAAAAAAAAAGTGCCTTTCAAGCTGAGGGCTGTGGCCACTGGAAGTCAGCTCCCCTGCTAGCCCAGGCTTCCCCAAGCTTGGCTTAATAAAATCCAGATCTCATTTAATGAGTTCAGAGGATGGTTCAGACCATCCCAACATGGAAAGTGCTGGTTTTTCACAGCAAGCCAAGGAAGGTTTATGGGACCAAAACAAGAGTCTCTGGAGTGTATCCTCACTGACTTAAAGGAGAAAAGGCTCCCTAGGCCATTAGCAGCACCTCTGCTCCTCTTGCAGCACATTGTGGCTCTGCTTTTATTGCAACTGTACCTGTCACCATCACGATACCACAACATCCCTGACAGTGCTCCAGCGCTGCCATGGGATTCTTGGGCATTTCAGCTGACCTTGCTTTTGCCCAGATCAGGGGAATCAAACTCATGGGTTCAGATGGGCACTGCTTTAGCCCACACAGGGGTGGTTTCCCTCCTTTGTTTTGGATTTCTTCCTCTCTAATGGTCACTCAGTTGTTGGCCTTAAATGGCAGTTTATACAAAGAGGATGCCCTGAAATGGAGAGTGGCAGCACTGAGGCCATTGAAGATGACAATTAAAAGTGCGACATCTCCTTGGCCACCCAGGGCTGTGGGTTCAAGCCTGCAGAGGAAAAGAGGTTACTTCCAAAGCCCTGAATCCCTTTAAATAAATATCAGCCAGCATTTGCCTGCCGTCAGCAAGGACTGAGGTGAACCTCAGTGGCAGCAACGCTCTCGGCTCCCGCTGTCTCCCGTCCAGCCTGCTAAATTTAGCAGCCTAATCAAGCTTCCTTCCCTCTCTTTAATCGTGTGGAGCAAGTGGCATGTTGACTTGCTGGTTGGCGCTGGATCCCATCCTGCTCTCGGCGTTCCAGCCCTCGGCAGTGCCCGGGGCAGCCATATGTGGGGGAGCAGCACGACTGATGGGCCACCTCGGCAGCGCTTCCTCCTAATCCCTCTGCTCCCACCCACACGTGCTGTCCTGATATCCGACAGCCGGTCCCACGCGGGCACGGGGCCAGCAGTGACTTTACAGGCTTTGTGGCAGAGATTATTTAAAGGAGATTAACCCTTCTAAACCCCTTAGATTTTAATTATTTCTGTATGTATTTATAAAACCTGCAGTCTGCTAGTTCCAGGGCACAACTGCCCCAGTCCCCATCCTTAACCTGGATTCGTGAGTATACAGCGCAGCCATGTTACGGGGCAGGGGCTGGGCTGGACAGGGCTCACTGGACTTATTTATTTGTTGCCATTCTGGAGCAATTCACATCTGGGATGAAAATGAAACATTGTGGTTTCAAATTGTAAAAACAGCTAATAATTTGGATGACTTTCAAATACTAACAGGGCATTAATTGAATTGTTTGAGTCAATGCAATGTCTCTCACTGATTATTTTGGTTAGGGTAGCTCTGTGAACACGAAGGACTATGTACGTCTCTGAAGACAGGGCTCTCTGTAGGGCTGATACACTGGAAGCCAGGAGAGGGAAGGCCTGTTTCTTTCATTCAGTCTCCTAGCAAGATTTTTATATGTATAATGATGCTGTGAAATCACGAAGTCTGGAAAACTGTCTTGGCTAGCAGGTACTGGAGGGGGGAAAGAAGGGAGGGGAAAAAAGGGTGTGCACCTCTGTCCTCTCATATTTTCTCTCCTGTTAGTTGTGTTAGTCAGTGCTGGGCTAATTAGGTTGTTGGAGTAAAGGAGTGACAGAGGGAATGTTTCCACTCTGCATGCAAGCTGTAAAATCTAAATACAAGTGGAAATATCTTATTTCTGTTTCACAGTGCAACCTGGCTTATCTCAGGTGATGCGCACCTTAGATCTTTAAAAGTGTAGAGAATCATAGACTCCTAGGAGGGGATTGGAAGGGACCTTAAAGATATCTCATTCTAGCCCCCTGCCACAGGCATGGACACCTCCCACTAGATCAGGTTGCTCCAAGCCCTGTCCAACCTGGTCTTGAACTCTAGGGATGGGGCAGCCACATCTTCTCTTGGCAACCTGTGTCAGTGCCTCACAGTAATACCCTCACATATCTGACTGTTCTGTAAATGCAAGCATAAAAAGGTGGCTGTTAGAAGGAAACAAACCCCACAGCATTATGGACGTCAGTGATCTGAGAAAAAAAGAGGTCATTTTGAATGCATTTCTTAAAATCGGATGAATTTTATTTATTCTTGTCTCCCAAGCAAGGAAATAAATGCAGACAGTGCCAAGGAGTCCATAAATAATTTTTTTTTCTTGGAGAATCTCTTTAATATGCACACTGTCCTCCTTCTGTAGTAGTGAACATTTGACCAGTAGCAATTAATTTCTTATCACAGTCTTTCTATGAGGTAAGAAAACATTAGTGTCTCCATTAGGAGGTGGAGAACAGGAGCTCTCCCAGAGCAAATGATGTGCCCAGCTTCATTCCTCTGCCCCAGGGCTTGCCAAGAGCTGCTGGAGGGAGAGGGCATTGCAGGGATGCCTCTCCTGCAACCTGGCTGGGTGCTCCTCTCCAGGCAGATCCATCCTCCTGATCAAATGATAGACTCGGAAAACGTTCAATATCTGTATATTTCAGGATAAATGTCGCTAAGGTAATGAATTTTCAGCAGCTTACTGTGAAGCATACAGTATTTCCTTTAATGGCAGATGGGAAAAGGGAGAAGGAAAAATAATAAAAGTCCCTGGTATAAATCTTTTCTGTGTAGAAGGGATGAAAAGAGGGTTTCTTACTGAACCGACCTTACAGAAAATAGCGTGTGATCCCATAGCATGTAGATTATTAGGCAAAGTGTCCCAAAGGTTAATATATCTTTTCTCATTAAAATGGGTAGGATCTCCAGCTGAAAGTGCTGGACCCGTGTGTCCAGCCCTGGGGAGGGGGAGTGGGAAAGCAAAGGGTTAAATTTCGAGGCTGTAGAAGCAGATTGTGTTTTCCTTCTATGATGTGGGCTGACAAGACATCAGTATTCTATTCATCTGTTGGGAATTAGGCTGTTAATCCAATCAATGACTCTTGAGCTAGCTGCAGCCTGCCTCCCCACTGGGGAACAATCGGATCAGACGGGAGATTGTTTAAGAGCACAGAGCGGTCCCGGTGTCAGGTGGAATTTCCAAGCGTTCCCTAGTGAATTGGGGATGGGAAAGCTGTCTCAGCCCATTTATCCTGCCCCTTAAATAACCAGGTATCTGCCTCAGCCACGCTAAAGTGATAAAGCAGTACAGGAGCGACTAACTTTTACACGAGGAGGGGGCAGGGAAGCACCAGGATAGGAGAGATTTTGGGATCTTGCCCTTTGGAATAACATCCTCTTCACAGCCTGGGATCACGTTTGCGTGGTTTGTCGGAGTCTGGCTCAGCCACAGCGCCGTGACACTTGTTACAGCTTTAGGCATTGACTTTTCCAAACACATTTTTGATCCCCGCAGCTTCCTGGCAGCTTTTCTATTGCACCAACACGCTTGTTTGATGACCAGCAAGATGCCTGGTGCTGGAAGTAACAGGCAGCAGCAAATATTCTTTGGATAACCTATAAATATGTCCAAGCACACAGCTGTGCACAGAGTGCCGGCTGCAAAACAGGATGAAAATACTCAACAGCAGAACAGCCCTGAGAGTTTCGGTGCTGCTGCGTGAGCCGCTGTGTAGGTTCAGAAATCGGTTTGTTCTGCAATTAAAGACAGCCATGTCTGCATTGGGATATTGAGAGCCTGTATCTGTGCCAGCAGCACTACATGCTGATCATAGTAGATGTGATAAATCCCACTGAAATTGCACTTGGAAATTTAGGTACGGCACCAGTTAGAAACTAGGGCGATGAGGGATTAGCGTAACCCTGGCACACTGAACTCCTCAGGCTGGGGGCGTTTGGGTGCATTAGCAGATGCAGACTCCAGGAGGGAGCCAGTGGTGCTTCCTGGGCATCCTGTTCTCTCTGAGCTTTCTTAGAGCTGCTTTTAACTCCAAATTAGTGCTCCTAAATGAACCACGAGTATGAGCTCTGGCAGCAAATACGAATAGGGAGGTCCCCAGACAGAAAGATCCCCAGCTCATAGGCTTGGCTTTAAAGGGCTTCAACATCCCTCTTCCCTTGATCATAATTTTGAATCAAACAAAAGCTAATGCAATTTTCCTTGCCTTTCAGTAGCAGATTGTGCTGTAAGGGTTCATGCCATTAGAAATGTAATAATTGCTTCTCTATGCAGATCTAATTTATCTGTGAGGCACTTAGAAGATAGGCCAAATGATAGCCTGGCAGTAGCCTCTGGAGAATGGCCCAAGAGGTGATGATAAAAATCTGTCTAGCACCTTCCATCCTCGGGGATATCTGCCCAGCACAGTGCAGGAAAAGGTCTGAATGGTAGGAAGGGGGCAGAGGAGAGAGCTGAGAGCTCTTGGGGAGGGGCAGCTCAGTAAGAGAGGGGTCCCTGCCAAACCTACCCACTTGCAGGGGGAGGTGGAAGTTAACTGAGGAACCAAACCTTGAAGATACCCAAGCCTTGCACTTGCCAGCCTGGGCTATTTGCAATCTCCAAATAACAGCTGTTCATGACCAGTGCATGGATTTTGGTTTTTCTTCTGCCAGAAGTATTGTATGTCCCATCCTTGGGGAGTGCCTGAGCTGCCTTCAGGCTGGGACCAAGGGTGCACCTGGTGATGTCGCACAACAGCCTATGCCAACATTAACAGCCATAACCTTACAAGCACTTCACAAACACCAGCCAACTAATTATCCCCATATGGACCACCTACTTAAAACACCTGGTGAAGGTGAGCAGTCACAAATATATTTTGCTGTAGCAAAACCAAAAGTAGGGAGAAAACATAAAGATCTGCTTTATTTTTCTGGGGTCAGAGCTATTTGGGATCCTAGACTTTGGCACAAAGCTGTTGGATGGTCTTGTTTATCAAATTGCACTGATGCTGGCATTGCTTTAAGGCTCAGGAGGCAACTAAAAGCAAAAGTCTATGTGTATGTGGGTGCACACTGGCCTAAGATAGGGATTTTAAAGGAACAGGATCACATGTCAAACTAAACCATCGCTTTTCTATGCCAGCATTTGCCACTCCTCTATCTGCTTCACTTGGGCAAGCATTTATTTGACATGTATCAATGTGCATGTACAAACCCAGTCTGCTGCATTCAAAAGCAATGTGAAAATTAATATAAAGGCTGGGTTAAGGCTACCTACTGAATTGTTTGATGGAGTTCAGACTGGTTGTTTTAACCCCCATTGCCTGGTTTTACGTATTTGTGGGTATTAACATGTGAATTCTGGTGTGCTTTTAGCTGTAGCCTCACCCTCAGTCTTGTTGGAGATAAAATTTCTGAGAGAGAATAAGAAGATGATGAGGTTAAAGTAAATTGTTGGGAAGTTGAAGTCTAAAGTGGAAATAAATGAGAAATAAAACCCTTTTTAAAAGTGGAGGGAAGTATTTTCTTGCTATTTTTCATCTCCCTGGCTTGAGTGAGTGTGTGTCGTGAGGCTGCAGAGATTTATATTACAGCTCCTAAGCACCAGTGCTTGTTCAGAGGCTGTATTATTCTGGCCCTTTTTATTCACTCACCTTCTAAAGATGTAGTGTAAATATTTATCTTCCCTCTGGCCCATCCGTGCTGCCCAGGACCCAGCGCTGTTAAACACTCTTATCACCGCATCGTTCTTATCTCCTGCGATCCCTGCCAACATTCGGCACCTGTCAATGGGAACGAGTGTGCACCTTGAAAGTTACCACAAATGAACAGAAAAAGAGGTGACATGGGGGGGAAAATACCTTAAAATGAAAAGCACAAGTGCTATCCCTCAAAGGGAAAGGACAGTGTAGATGTTTTCTGCTGTGCTTTTCACGGTGCACTCACGGTGTCTGTGCTTGGGGATGTGATTGAAGGCACTGAGTTGAGGCCTGTGTGGAGCAGCACTGGAGTCCCCTACAGACTCTCGTGCTGGTGTGGAGGCTGTCCAGTTCATTATCACCTTCATCACTGGTCAGGCTGGACCAAAGCTCACCCAGGTAACCATCATGGACTTGTTCTTCCTCTTTCTCTACTAAGTGCTAAGTAAAACAGGTGAGATGCAGAAGAGGCGGTGTCTCCCTTAGGGCTACCCTCCCTCTCACAGAGATTTCTGCACACAGCTTGTAATGAGTCAGGTCTGGACAATCAGTGTTTATAGCACACTGTTTAAAACTGTCCTGTGAAGCCACAGCCAAACACTGGACAGTCAAGGTCTACTTGCAACGGCAAGAAACAGCAGCTATGTTTTATAGAGTGTACAGCATCTCAGCAGGGCTCAGCTGAGCCGTTTTCCGTGTCTCTGCCCTTCAGTCCAGAACTTGTGTTAGGTTAAGCAGGGAACAGAAATTCCCAAGGAATGAACATGGGACGGCAACACCGATATAATCCTATCACTTATGAGACAAAACTGACGTGCAGTAGCCATAGTACCACTTAGCGGATAAGACAGTTGGTCCATCTGCGCTCGGTCCATCTTCTCTCATTTCTCTTGCTTAAATTTCTCAGGAGCAGCACAAAATCCTGTTATCCAATAAGTTATCCACTGGTAGTTGGATTTTCATTGAGTGACATCTGTCGCAGACCATTGGATGTAGGAGGTACTGCTGATTTTGTAGCATCTTTTGTTTGGATGGGTTTGGTAGACACGGACATTCGGGGTTTGGTTTTGAAGTATTTGGAAGTGCTCTCATCTCCCTCAAAGCTGTGCAGCTTGGCTGTCATCCTGCCATGGCCAGGTGTGCCAGGAACTTGTAAAAGGCATCCAGGATGGCACCCGACATTAGGAGGCAAGGGGAAAGCTTGGAATCAGATCTGTTATTGGTCAGTAACATTCATGTGGGGGACTGAGCACTCTTACACTTCAGTGTGTAATGGTCTTTCTTTCCTTTCTGATTGTTTTCTGTCTGCCTGTGTGGGTATCTGCCATTTCCAGGAGCTCCTCCTTTCTATAGATGGAGCATTGCTAAAAGGGCCTCTGGGACGGGCACCTATCAGGGCCTTGCAAGCCTTTACAGAATGTGTATTACTGATTTGAGCCTGGCTTTTCCCACCTTTTGTGTTGAAGTTCACTGAATTAGAGCAGGTTTCCTCCTTTTTAACCTGTCACAGTGACACATCCCAGCTAACACGTGATGATGAAAGGGCATTTCTCAGAGGCATCCTGGCACAGAGCAGAGCTTGGCATTGTACGTTGGCCCTGGAGCTGCTCATCCCTTCTTCTGCACTCCCCAACATCAGCTCCCCTACTCAACACCTTCTCTTTGGTCCATCTGCTGAAACTATCCATCTGATCACAATCAGCATCTCTGTTCCTTGATCGCTGTCGGCATCTCTGCATTCCTCCCGGCTGTGGAGGATACGCTCCAGGTGCCCTGCTCCTGACTGGTGCCAGCAGGGTGAGGCTGCACCAGGTTGTCCCTGTCCACTCACTGGGATCACTCATCCCAACAGAGGCACATCCTGGGAGAAGAACACACTGCACCTCCCTAGGATGCTCTCTAGGAACCGCTGCTTTCTGTCGCATGTCAGGAAATATCCCTTGCATCAAGGCCATCTTAATTCATCTTCTGCGCACTGTGTTTCATTGCAAAACAAGCATTTCCAGCTTCTCGTGGGCAATATTCATCTCACATAATTCCCACAATGGGAGCTGTAATCCTCACTTTCACAGCCAGTCTTTGATTAGTCTCCAGGTGTGACCGTTTTGCTCTGAAGGCTCAGCGTTGCCGTACCTGGAGCAGCCGGGCACGTCGGGCTGCGATTAGCCACGGTGCTCCAAAAAGCCAAATCAAAGAGGGATTGAGATCAGCAGCTTCCCGAGGGCATTTCAAGGCCTTTAGTGAGTGACCACGCTAAAGCTTTTTCCATTTACCTGGATTAAAATTTGTCACAGAGGAAATACAAGCAAATAGCACAGCATCTGAGGAGTGTAACAAATAGCATTTGGCCAACCCGAACGCTCAAAGTTGGGGGGGGGGGGGGAAATCCACAGCGTAAATAAAGTGCAAACCATGTTTGCATAACATTGGATTAATAGTTCTTTTTAAAAACCGCACTGGGATTAAAGACACGCATCTCCTATACCAGGACTCGTGCTCCCTCCTTAGCCCAACAGATGCCAGGAAGTACATCTAAGAGAAATAAAAAGCCTCGTTAGATCCAGCCGGCTGCTGAAGCAGCAGTGCTTTCCACAGGCCTTTGGAAGAGGAACAAATGGCTGTAGTATTCCTGGAGCAGTCCTGTGTGTTTTATAGGGAATTCTGCAGCAAAGTGTTCCCGTGGAAAAGGGATTTCTACTGCACAGCTCCAGTCCCATTCACCTGTGGGTTTTGTCGGCTGCAGTTTCGAAGGCGGTGATGCGGAGGGGAGGTGGCTTCCCGTCCCCCAGCCCACATATCTGACATCCTGCCTTTCCAATAACTCATCTGGAGTGCTGCTGCCTCTTCTTCCCCAGCCCTGCTCCGTATTTTGCTGAAGTCAGTGCCGGCCCTGTCACTCCCCCGAGCAGGCACGTGCTTAAGGAGCGCTCAGGGGCTCTGGCTCAGATCAGTTACCTTATTAATGTGGAATAATCAATGGATGCCGTCCTTGATTCCTTCAGTTCTTTGGCTTGAGGTATCTCTAATGACGCCCATTTGCATTATGTCCTCACAGTTTGGGTAGAAAGAGGCTCCTGAAATGAGGAGTCTTCAAACACTGGTGTGAGTTCACTGACGTGAGTGGGACATAGTGGCACATTCCTTTACTTGGAAAAAACATGAAATGGATATTGAGGCAGCAAACGCCTGTTACATCTGGCTTTCCTCTTTTGTCTCTGTTGCTGTGGTTGTTGTGTTGGTGCAATGTCCCAGAGCAAAGGGTGGCATCTCCCACCCTGAAACACAGATGATTCCTAGTTTTTCAGCTCAGCAGGGTTAATATCAAACAGAATAGCAGGTGGGAAACCAGAAGTCTCCAGCTACGGGTGAGATTTCTACCTGTTTTCCTGTTCTCCTTTTCCCTTTCGCCTACTCCAGAATCCACAACAGACACCAGAATTTGCACCTTAATCCCAAAGATGATGGTAATTAAAAACTTAAGTCTCCATAGACAGATGCAAATAAATTAAGGAGGCAAAGAACTGAATTAGAGGCTAATCCTGATGGGATAGTGAAAGCAAAGTGGCCAGTAATTCTTTCCTTCTGTTATTTCACCTGTTCTGGTGGCAGGAGGAGGCTGTGGCAGTGTGAGGTGCCTGGGTGTGCACTGCTGGGTGTGCCACATGTGCTCTCTCCAGCAGAGCCTGGGGAGGGACACAGGAGCCTGGGAAGGGGACACACTTCCCAAAGCACTGCAGCTGGTGCAATGGTGTATGTGTTAAGCTGGAAGGGGGGCTGTGTGCCAACACCTGCAAATCATGTGGTTTGCTTTACCCTTGTGCTGCAGGTGTTTCACAAGCATGAGTTCGGCAACCTGCTCATCCCTGAGCGCTGTACCCTTCCCTCACCCAACAGAACTTACCTGGGCTTTGGGTAGATGTAAATTCTGAAGAGCAGGAACCTAAGATTTATTCAGTTGGGGAAAAACTGGATTTTATTTTCCTTCTGTGTGATCCTTTGTGCTGAAGAGTGCAGCACAGTGTCCCGGTGCTTTACCCTTCTCTCAGGTAGGCCAAGGCTGGGCTTGCACTGAAACATCTTGCACTAAAGCATCAGGATTAGTGAGAATCCCAGAGTAAGGCCATAGGACTGAAATCCTTCATTTTTATGGGATTGAAGTGATAACACTATGAACTGCATTATACTCAAGTCATGACGTGATCCACGCACTCTTACAGGTGGATAGATATTGATTATCTGTCAATATGGAGTGATGGGTGGATGATGATTCAAATCCCAACTGTCAGGTAGCTGAATGTCCTGGCCTTTTTATCTAGTCAATTAAAACATTGCTGTGATTCAGCTTATTTATTTAAAACTGTGATTTACTTGTGTCCCCACGACATTGCCTATACCTCTAAAATCAAGTCTCTCTCTCTTTTTTCAGGATGGGGAAGGCCAGACTGCACTCCATTATGGTAAGCTGCCTCTCATCTTCGTTGTCCTCTCTAACAGGATGGATTTGCAGCTGGAGTAAATGCTCAATGCACAGAAAGCAAATTTCAGGAGAAAAATGAGCAGGGAAGCTGGATTTGATTACCTCCACCATCAAATCCAGCATGGTAGGAGTAGGAGCCGTGGGAGAAGCAGCAAGGAAGACTGCTGTCTTCCCTTCCTTCTCCTCTGCAAATGTCACCTTAAAGCCTTCCTTTGCCCCCAGTTAATGATGCAGAGTTTTCCTTTACACCTATGTGTCTCTAAGATGTGGTTGTGCCACCTCCAGACCCAGGAGTGGCTCTGATTAGGGAATGCCAAACCCCTGGGCCTTCAGGGAGGGTCTGTATCAGTTTTAACAGGTTACACAGGTGAGGGGAAGGGGATGACCAAGGTGGCCTCCACCTCTACGTGTCCTGGTGACAAACCTGTTTGATTGCAGCTGAGAGAGCAGCAGCTTCTCTACTACAAAAATCAGCAGGGGGAAGTCACAGTTCGCGTCCCTCCTGCAGTTACAGGCTAATTAGATACATGATTTTATAGGAGTCTTTAATTGAAAGATTGTCCTATCTCCAAATGAGAGGAGTAGAGACTGAAGTGATGCATGCGGTGCTGATGTGTGGGGGAATATGAAAAAAGTATTGATTTAATCTGGATCATAATTTTTTCCCAAAATTAAGACATAGCCAGTTATTATTTTGTACTCTCTCTTGATGCCTGTCACTGTAATTAAGAGCATACTTGTCATTCTGAAGTGTTTGTGTCTTTCTCTCTCTCCCTGATCTCTCCACAAGGACATTAACAGGATGGCAAAATTGCTTTGCAGAGCATCAGTCCAAAGCACAGCATTTGGATCTGGAGCTAAACTCCCAGATTCCAGGGCCCCTGAACCGAGACTGTAATTACAATAATGTGTGATTTCTCCTCATGTCATCTTTCCTGTAGGATACTCTATTTTTCAAAATCCTATCATTGTGACTGGAGCAGTGAATCTGTTGCTTAGCACAGCGTTGTCCACAGATTGACAACACTTAAAATGCCACATTGCCTCCTTCTCTGCCTAATCCATTCCACGTTTTGGGCTTTCTCTCTCCTGGGAAGATGCTTTCCCTGCTCCCAACTCCAGGACTGACATCTGCCTATGGAGGAGTACACATTACAGTAGGTACATTACATTACTGTAGGTCTTGCACAAGCATAGCACATATATAACTTACCCATGAGAATCTGATTCAAGCAAGGCCAGTATATGAAAAAAAGGAGTGGATGCATCACCTGAGTGTAAATTCTGTGGAGGTGGATCACTCTGGCTGGTGACTGAGGCAGCCTGTTTAACAATCAAACAAACATAACTGATTTAATGAACGTTATTTCAGAAACAGTTTCTCTGATCCACCCTGACAGCTCAGATATTTCAATAGTGGCAGTTTACCATGGTTTTCTTCCCAAATGCTTCGAGTGTTAAAATTTTTTCCTCCCCCTTCCCACCTCTCTTCCCTGTATATTGTCTTAGGGAGGCCTTTTTGGCACACAGGTCCATTGTGTCCATGGGTGCCCAGCTATTCCTGGTGACCATCACTGCACCCAGGCTGTCCTCATTCCCTTACTTACTGACCTGATCATAAGTCCCCCCGATCTTGGAAACAGCTTGTTAAATGAGGGACTGGTTTGAATTCAAGTGCCTGTTGGCCTGAACGGAGCTCACTGAAAACCCCCCAATACCATTTTGGTCAGCACTTCACAACCAAGCTGTTAATTGCAGAGGAGAGGCGTGAGAGCTCCTATGAAAACTGTCTCTGAGCTGAGCAGTGCCTTCACAAGGCCTTCCCTTTTGCTGGAGGCTGTTCAGGGAAGGGTTAAATCCCATCAGCAAGGCCAGCGAGGCAGGCACTGCTTTTAGGGTGTCTGCATCCCTTTTTATGAGGCGGCGTGGCCTGACAGCTGTCCTTGTGGTGACAGCTCTCCTGATTACAGCCGGTGTCAAACTGCATCCTGCTGCGGGTTATAAATCCTGCCTCCTTCCGATGGGCGCCGACCCCGGGTTTAATCGGAGGTTAAGTGGAGGCCATCCGGCAGCGCGGTCCGGAGGCACCGGATCACCGGTGGGACCCACTGCCGGGCCCGCTCTGCCCCGGGCTGGTCACTCTGACCATGGTCTCCCTGCTGAAGGGCCCGTTAGCCTTCGGCTCCTCTCCATCCATCCATCCACTCACCCACTGGGAATACTGAAATCATTGCTGCTGCCTCTCCCAGAGGAAATCAAGGCTTCTCCGAGCCGTGGTGGCCACGTGGCCACGGAGTGGGCAGGCTCTGTATCCTCATGGGCGCTCCGGCTTCCCTGCAAAGCACCATCTGTTCGGCTCTGTCTGCGCTGTGGCAGGGCAGTGGGAGGGGATGCTGGAGGGAAAATAAATAATAAAAAAAAAAAAAAAAAAAAAGAATTCATCATCTCAACCCTGAGGATTAATGGAGTCGGGAGGCGAACTGCGCTGAATGGAAATTCATCTTCACCCGTGCCAGTGTCAGGGCTGCCGCTCCGGCCCCTGACAGATCGAGGGTCCCAGGATGCCATAAATCCAGCAGCTGTGCTCATCCCCTGGGATGTCCCCAGCCCGCTCAAGGACATGAGCTGTGCCCAATGGTGGCACCAGACGAGAAAGTTGCATTTCCCTGTGTGGACACCCAGCTCCCCATCACCAGAACCTGCCACCACAGCTCCCTTGGCATCTCTGGAAGTCTGCTTTCTGCAAAGGGGTGTGCCCTCTGGCTCTTCAGCTCAGCCTCACCCACACCCCCCACCTGCTTCCTCATCAACCCCTTCCCCCTTTTTTCCTCCTTGTTTTATCTTCAGTATAAACTCCAATTGCGCATTGACTTTATTTTAATGAGACATTGCTGGATCAGTAGAGAATTGCAGAGTAATGCAAAAGACTCTCTAGTTACTAAAAGAGTCAGTCGGTTGCATTATAAAAGCACCCAAAATACAATTAAAACCAATTGCTAACAATGCAAGAGGAAAGGTACCACCTTCACAGCCTCATAAGACAGTTTTGGCTTCTCTAGGATCTGCTTTGCATGGCCTTAAGGGAAAATCCAGGGTCTGGAACTTCTGCTGATATCAACCAAGTCCATCTCTTAAGTGTTAAAAGAGTTTTCCTGATTTTCTTGGTTCTTTTATTTTTTTTAGCATCCTTAGGTAGGATTGTTACATCCTGGGGACAGAGAGGAGCTCAGGTCAAACTTGATTCTATCTTGGCAGAGAAAATCAGGGATTTAGAAACAGTTCCTAGTGGAGGTGCAAGTGTGTGTACCATTACCAGCTGTCCGGGGGCACAGACACAGCCCCTTGGAGCTGGTGCTCAGGGAGGGGATGACCAGCAGCTAAAAACCATCTGAAGTTTCTGCAAGGAGAAATGATGGATGAAAGCCAGGAGCAAGGCAGTACTGATGATGTCCTGCCTGGAATGTGCTGCCTGTGGAGCCCTGGGAGGTTCGGGAGGCAGGTGAGGGGCGAGGACTTACAGGGATGTTATACATGAATAGATACATTAGATATAGCTATAGGTATAGATACAGATAAATGCATTATAAATTGTTGGTACAAAAGCAGGCAGGGTGTGCTTTCCCGGGTAGCACTTTGGGGCTCTCTGCAGTGCTGCACCAGCACTCTGGGGCCCTTCCCAGGGTCAGTCTCCATTCCTGGATGTGAAGGAGCCAACTGTGCCCAGGCTCCCTCTGTGTCCCAGGTGATGCCGTGCAAACCCCTGGGCTCCCGGCAGCTCCGTGTCTGGGCTGTGGGCTCTGGGGTGCTGGTTGCACCAATAACACCTCCCCTGGACTTCTGGCTTTGCTCTCACTCTGTCTTTTCTCCTTCCTTTGCACTATTAAATCCAAAGTAATACATTGTGTACTGAACACTGCCCCGAAAAATGATCTGCTGCGCCGGGCCAGGTGCTGAGACGGCGTTTCCTGCCTCCGGCACACGCATGGGAAGTCGCCAGCTACAGCCACCGCTCCAGCAACGCCCATCACCGCCTCCTCGGGGCAGGATCCCCAGACTAACCCTTCCCTCTCTCCCTCCAGCTGCCACCTGCGAGTTTTTGGACATCGTGGAGCTGTTGCTGCGGTCGGGAGCAGACCCCGGGCTGCGGGACCAGGAGGGCTGCCTGCCGGAGGAGGTGACAGACTCCAAAGCCATCACTTCGGCTCTGCAGCAGCACGTCACCGGCGAGCCCTGACCCTGCCGAGGGACAGAGATGCTCTGCAATAACACCCCTTCCCCCCCTCCCCGCTGCCCTCCCCAGTCCCCTCGGGTGTTCAAGGGGACCTTTTAGAGCACAGGGTCTGGCTGGGCTCTCCAGCACGAGGGCCAAGCACACACCCTGGGCAGGATGGGATCAGAGTTCTGCATGCTCTGACATTTATCAGTATTTGAGGGGGGAGGGAGTGGGGAGAGGGCCTGGAGAAGGCCCCAGGAATTATTTTAATGTATCAAACACAAGTACTGCATTGGCTGTCTCACTGGAGCAGCCTGGGCTGACTGGTCGGCTCCTACATGGGGAGAGTAGGGCTGCTGGGCCGGGTGAGGGATGTTCATCTCTCCCTTTCAGGTTGAACTTTGGTTTATTTTTTTTTCCCCCTGGGTCCAAACGAAATATTATAAATAAAAGCACAGTGTCGGGATGGAGTGTTTGGTTTTTTTGATTTTTTTTTCTCAGGGAGTGACTTGATTCCTTGGGAGCAATAAGGATTGGAGGTAGCTCAGTGCTGCCACAGCTCTGCTCAAGTTCTTGTCCTGTGGAGAGAGGCCTGCAAAGACAGGAGGGTCATACAAGTGTCTGTCTGTCCCTCTGTTTCTCACATAACACGTTGCTAACCAACCCTTCCAAGCTGACAGGACTTTTACCACATCACACAACCACTTTGTTGAATAAAATGGCTTTAAACCCTCACCTCCATAATCAGCTCCAGGTCCTCCTGCCATGTGCCAGTCCCTGGAGTGGCTCATTCAGAGCTGAGGTTTGGTAAGAGCTGGGCACAGAGATAAACCTGCACCCACCTTGTCACCCCTGTGGGCCTCTCGGGTACTTCATGGTCTTCTCAGCTGGCCAAATATCCAGAAAGTGGGAAAAATGTGCCTCATGGCAATGCCTGAGTGCTGGAGTGAGGTGGGATGGTTATGGGGCTTCCTCCTTCCTCATCAGGGTCCCGACTGGGCTGTGCTGGTGAGTCACAGGAGCTGCCAGGGCTGGGTTTGTGCTTTGGGATAGGTGGGAGGGAGGCTGCTGCCTTGGGTGAGTGTGTGGCAAGAGGAGACCATGCCTTCCCTGTGGGACATTGCTGTGAGTTTGCTTTTCCCCAGACAAGATTTAACAGCCTTGAGGGGAAGCATAGGAGATCTCCGTTGCTGTGACAGGAAGCCACTTACCATCAAGTCCTTTCTGCAGCACATCCAGCCTCAGGAATAGAAATGGGAATGTTCCCTTCACTGAGGACTGGCTAGGCAGGAGGCACGAGGGTTTTGGCCCCTCACAGTGTCTTTGGCTCCTGCCAGCACTGACAAAGTCACTGCTCTGGCTCCAGCACCACCACTGCACCACACACGGCACGGGCCAGGCTCCATGGTGGGGAAAATGGCTTGGAGAGTTATTTTCCATTAATATTAAGCCAGGGCCTACAATGGCTTCTGCTCCCCTTCCCCCTGCCCAGGGCACCCCCAGGCTGGCAGTGCCCAGGCTCATCACAGCCCGTAGCTTTTGCATCCGGGTAGCAAAGACCCAACCGCAGTACTGGGGTCACACTGGCTCTGTGATGGTGGCATCAAGGCTGGGGACAAACGAGGCCACTGCTGTGCAGTGCCATAATGCACAGCCACTGCCTGGCTTGATGGACACGCTGGGTAGTAAAAAAGCTCTTGTTAAAGCCGGGATGGAAAGCAGCAGCCACGGTGCTGGTGCTTTCAGAGAGCACATTTGGGGCCCGAGCGCTCAGCCCTGGAGATGTTTATAGCACTTTAGGTCTGTTTGTGAGGTTGGAGCCTTTCCAAAAAAAAAAAAAAAAAAAAAAAGAAAGCAGGGGTGGGGGGGAGGAGAGAAAGACATATATTATTGTTTATAATCTGCTTTATTCAGCCAAACCTTTCCCCAGCAGCCTTGCGGATTGCTGTTTAAATCCCTTGGTGCCTTTAACTACCGATACAGAAAGTGGTTAATGTGCATTCACCCTAAGCTTGGCATCTACTCCAGGAAATCACTTTAATTGAGAAGCATTAAATGTTAAAATGATTAAAATATATAAAGCCAACACACCGGTGCCCCCACGGAGGGGCTTGGAACCCCCCCCATCCCGCCTGGCACGGCTCTTCCATCTCACCTGTGCTGGGCACCCACTGCCACTGCTGCAGGTGGCAGGAAAGCTGTGGCACCTCGGGGTGCCGTGTGGCACTGATGGAGGCGCCCACCCCAAACCCACCCACCTCTCTAAAAAGCCAGGGCACCATGACCAATGTCACCTGTTCCGTACAGGAATGCCAGCTTCCCAGACAGGCTGCCAGCGATCCCGATCCCAAACAGCCAGGGGTGCCAGAGCAGGCAGTGCTGATGGTGACCACGGCCCTCCCACTGAGGAAGAAAATCCCAAAGACAGCAGCTGCTAAAGAGCATCCCGAGTTTATTTGCCATCGCTTTCCCTCGCAGCGGAGGGGGTGACTGTACACATCTCATGCCAATGCACCGGAGGCAGGGAACAAAAGCAACGCCCTGGGCCCGAATTCAGGGGCGCTGGGCAGGATCGTTTCTCCCCAAGACGTGGCAATAAATAAGGTTTTATTCTTTTAAAATTTTTTTTTATTATTATTTTTGTTGGGTTTTTGTTTTTGTGGGTTTTTTTCCTTTTTTTTTTTCCCCCCCCAGGAAACAAGACTCTCACTTTCTGGAACTGTACAAAATTTACACAGCGAGGGGAGGAGGAGACATTTGGCCTTGTCGAAGGGGGATGGAGAGCAGCGGGCACGGCTCTCCCCTGTCCCCCTCCCCACCAGTGCCAGCAAGGCTGGGGGCTTGGCACGAAGCAGCATCCAAGGATGGGGAGGGGGGAGGCACGTGGATGCAGCTGGGGCAGCTCCTGCAGCACCAATGCACCCAGCTGGGGGGCCAAGGAGGGACAGGGACAGACCAGTGATGTGCTTTCTTGTGTGGCTTTTTTTTTTTTTCATTTTTATTCTTTTTTCCCCTTTGCTTTCAGAGCTCCCAATGCCCCTGGCAGCAGCCAGCTGAAGGGATCCACCCCCAGCCCTCCCTGATGGATGGCAGTCTGGGATCATCAGCATCACCCCAGAGCCAGAGGGGATGGCAGGGACCCGGAGGCTGGGGCATCCCTGTGGGGTTGGGACAGAGCTGGGCACCCCGGGCAGAGAGTGTGGAGCTGGATTTTATCCATGGAGCTGAATGTCTGAGGGTAGGGGATGCGGACTGTGCTGGGGGAGACAGGCACATGGGTTTTGAGCGAGGGGCTGGTGCTGGGTGGGCCTGGCCAGGAGCAGACCCCATGGGGCTTGCAGGATGTGCCAAAGCCACCTGAATCCTCCCTGGATGCCTGCACCCACCCTTGGTGCCATCAGCCCCACGGCACCAAAGGACATCGGTGGCCTATACCAGGGACATCTCACACCCCAATCCCCTCCACTCCCCACCATGCAGCTGCTTCTGCAGCTGACAAAATACTCTTTTTCCCCCTTTGGGGGGAATTTTTTGCAATACCCTCAGAGCAAACATTGCCCACCTCTCCCACCCATCCTTCCAGCAGCTGCTTTCCAGGTGCCAGCTCCAAGCATCCCTGCTGGCTCCACCCCAGCCCAGCTTGGCCAGTGGGCATCCCGAGCCAGAGGCATTGTTTTTCAATTCCTCCCCATCGCGTGACCATGGTGAAACCGCAGTGATGCTCCATAAACACTCCTGTGTGCCCGGGGATAAATCATGGCCCCGCGGCCACGAGCAGGCAGGATCTTCCCCGGCAGCATCGCTCCGGGCAGCGGGACAGTGGCCTCGCTCGGACACGTCCCCGGCAAAATAAACCCTTCTACAATATAGATTTCTCATTCTGCTGAGGCTCCGGGCAGCGCCGAGTTGCATTTCAACTCCGTATATCGAAAAATAACTCTTGAAAATAGCAGCGGTGCTCGGCCGGGGGGTGCGGGAACTGCGGGGCTGGCGCGGGTGCCGGGACGGACTCTGCCATCCCTGATTGTCCTTCTTTTCCCTCCCGCTGTCCCACACCACGGCCGTGCCCCAGCCCTGCGCCGGGTCCTCGCCGTGCATCCCGTGCGCCGACACCTCTCTTGTGCTTACACCCGAAGGCATCCGTGCCCCTCGCCCCGAGCACAGACGCCCCTACCCACCGCCAGTGCTGCCCGCCCCTCCCTGCAGCCCTCCGGGGCCAATTCCCATGGGAAATCCTGGAAAGGTCAACCGCCGGCGGGTGCCCTCAGTGCTGCGCTTGCGGGCTGGGGGGGGAGCGAGGGGGCCGGGGCGGGGGGCGAGCAGCGCTTAGAAAGGGGGGTGATCCATGTCGTCCAGCCAGGAGGCCGGGCTGGTGGGAAAGTCTGGGTACCCGACGCTGCTGCCCGTGGAGATGTCGGAGGTGGGGCCCCCCCCGGCCATGGCCCGCAGCGTCTGACTCACCCCCTGCGCCCCGTGGGCCACCAGCCCCAGGCTGCCGTCCATGGCGTAGTCCAGCCCGTTCAGCAAGGGCGGGTGGGACGGCAGGGAGGAGATGGACGACGGCGACTGGGGGAGGCCGTAGGGACTCCCGTCCCGCAAGTCCTGGTACGACTGTCCCGTCCCCTCCATGGAGAAGCCGCCGTTCAGCAACTGTCCGCCCGCCACGTCCCCCACGGTGCCGTAAACCCTGTTGTTGTGGCCCAGCTCGGAGAGGATCTGGTCTTCTGCCGGGGAGAGGAGGGACAGCAGAGGAGGGGGGTCAGCGCAGGGGGCGGCCCCGCGGCCCCCCGGCCCCTCGCGGGCGCCCCGCTCACCGCGGAAGCTGAGCTCGCTGTCGCTGACACCGCAGTCCTCGGCCGAGCTCTCCTTCTCCAGCTTCCCACCCCCGCGGCTCCGCTTCACGCTCTTGTAGAACTGCCCCCAGCGGTGCCGCCCCGCGTCCTTCTTCAGCCGCTTCTCCTTGGCCCGGCGGTTCTGGAACCACACCTGGGGCGGGAAATGGGGACATCGATGGCACCGCGGCACCCTGGGCGCTCCTGCGTGCCGGCGTTCCTGCACCCAACACCCATGGAACCGCTACATCCCAGCATGCCAGCACCTCTGCTACCCAACACACTCCAACCCCACACGCTAGCACCCCTGCAATCCAGCACTCCTGCACCCCAGCATGCCAACTGTGTGGGGGGGACATGGATGCAGCACCAATGCGCCCGGTTTGGAGGGCAAGGAAGGAAAACAAGGAGGGACACACTCATGCAACCCAGCACCCCTAAACCCCAGCACCCCTAAACCCCTGCAACCCTGCATGCCAGCATCCCTAAACCCCTAAACCCCTGCAACCCTGCATGCCAGCACCCCTAAACCCCTGCAACCCTGCATGCCTGCACCCCCGCACCCCATCTCCCACACCTCCATGCAATCCAGGACCCCAACATCCCTGCAGCCCAGCTCCCGAGCAGCCATGCCACCCCAATACCTCTGCCACCCCTGCATCCCCTGAAATGCAGCACCCAGACACCCCAGAGGGACCCCAGTGTCACCCTTCTCCGGGGGCAGGGTGGAGAGGGGCACCCCCACGGCCTCACCTGCACCACCCTCATGTCAAGCCCCGTCTCGGAGGAGAGCTGCTCCCGCACGTGCCGGGCGGGCTTGGGGGAGTTTTTGTAGGCATTTTTCAGCGTTTCCAGCTGCTTGGCTGTGATGGTGGTCCGGGGCCGCTTCGCGCCCGCCTCGGAGTCATCTGCAAGGGAAGCAGGCGGTGCCGTCTCTGAACTGCCAGCCCACGGCGTTGGGAATATCTCCCCAGAACCAGCCGTCCCGGAGCCTGCAGGGACACTTTCCCACAGGCTCACCAGTGCTACGAGCCATGGCCGGCCCTCGGTGTGCTGTGCCCCCCGCAGCCCCTGAGGGGTGCCTACCGTTCTGCTTGGCAGTCTCGTAGTCCTCCTTGCAGACCAGCCGCCCGTCCTCCATCAGGTAGAACTCATCCCCCGTGGCCAGCTGCCGGCTGCAGATGATGCAGGCGAAGCAGTGGAGGTGGTACACGAAGTCCTGGGCCTTGCGGACCACCTGGGTGGGGGGGATGCCCTGCTGGCACGCCGTGCATTTGGTCCCGAAACGCCTGCAGGGAGAAACGGGTGACCCTGAGCCCCCCGGCGAGGTGAGCTTTGCTGGGCAGAGATGGGACTGGGACCAGCAGACAGGGCAGAGTTTAAACCAGCAATCAACCTTATTATGCATGACACTTCACACGGCGGGGGTTTATCTTCCTCAGAGTGAGAGACCGGCCTAATGGAGCTGAGGAAGGTTTGATTTTAATGGTTCTTTTAACTAATGCTTATAGGCTGCCTGATTTTCCCCTGCAAGGACAGTACATATTTCATCGACATTAATACCAAATAAATTAATTACGCCACCCCGCTGGCAAGATGAATCCCAGATTAATGCAGAATGATGGGGCTCTTACACCATAACGAGGGCCTGGCAGGGGCATTGGGTGGGCTGCTGTGGGGCAGGTGTTGGAATGAGCAAAGCCACCAGCTCGGCCGCAAGGAATGTGCAAGGAGTGTGAAACAGCATGAAAGGGGTGTGCAGGAATGGGACAAGGAGTGTGGAAGGCACATGCAATGGGTGCGTGAGGAGTGTGCTAGGAATGTGAAAAAGCATGCAAGGAACACATGGAACGGTGCAGGAAGTGTGGAAGGAGCGTCCAAGGAGTGAATTCCCTGAATTAACAGCATGAGGGTGACACACGCCGACACACGCCATTAGGTGGTGGTAGCACAGGAGAAAGTCAAAAGTAAGTGGACATTCCACTGGTGTTTTCAGCAACAGATGCTGTGGGATTGAGATGGGGCAGATGTCCACCTCCCATTGGCACCACAAGGGCTCTGCAGGGTCTCCCCTGCTCCCTGCAGTGCCCCTAAACCCCCCATCAGCAGGACATCAGGACCCCATGGAGTCACTCTGGCATTGCAGCAGCAGCCCAGGTGAGAAAGCTATTGGAATAATCTGTCCTCTACGCCTTAAATGCTCCATCTGCTTTGAAGGTGCAGCCCAGGAACACCCAAGCCTTTTGGCCCCAAGGCTGCAGGGGCAGGCAGTGGCATTCAGGGGAGCCCGGGGGGTGCAGCCATCCCAAGCACTTCTCACTGTCCCCTCAGGGCTGAACATCCCCTGACAGTGCAAAATCACCCTCAAGCCCCATGGCTACCCACGCTCTCATGCCCTGTGGAAAGCCAGGACACAGCCACCAAGGCTGGGGCCTTGAGACAGTCCCAAAGTCACACAGGTGTCACCCAGGGACGGGTGGCAGGCACTGGGCATGAGTGGTGCCAGCACTGTTCCAGGGTGTTGGAAGCAGAAGGTGAGGAGGAAAACCCTGGTTTGCCTAATTTTCTGGATTTGTATCCTAAAGGGAGAGTGCCTGGACATCTGCTGGGGAGACCTCAGCTGGGAGGGAAGGTGTGGGAGGGAGGGAGGGCAGGAAGGAGGGAGGAAGAGATGGGAGAGGGATGGATAGGAGATGGACAGAGAGAGGGAGGGATGAAGGGAGGGTTGGAATGGAGGATAAAGGGATAGACGAAGGGATGGAGGGAGGGACGGATGGAGGATAAATGGAAGGATGAAGGGAGGGTTGGAATGGAGGATAAAGGGATGGACGAAGGGATGGAGGGAGTCATGAAGGGATGGTGTGAATGGAGGGAAGGAGGGAGGCGGGCATGTACACAGGGAGGGGTAGGACAGACAGACGATGCTTTTCTGCTCCAAAGGCTGAGCTGGTGCCCGCTCTGCAGCCTCCATCTTCCCTCTGCCCATTCACCCCCTCTCACAGAACACTATAAAAGCCATTTTAACACCTTCTCCAGCATCCCGGGGGGAATTTCACACCGCCTGGGAATGGCCGGTCCCAGCACAGAGACACCCATGGCTGGGGACCACGAGCTGCGATTCAGGCGAGGGAAAAAAAAAAAAGATAAAAATCAAAAATCAATCTGATCTTTTCTGAAGCAGCTCCCACCTTTCCAACTGCCTCTGAAGTTGAGCCGAAATCCTCACGTCCTCCACAAGTTCCCTACCCCGAAATCAATGAGCGGTGAAGGAAAGGTGAGGCAAGTGCCCGGGCGAGCGCCGAGCTGCTATTGATTGGCACCAAATAATCCAGGCAGGACCTCATCTGAGAAAGTCACTGATCTTTCAACTCCAATTAACATTGATTACCCGCACCTTTTGGGCGACTATTTAAATGACTTGGAGATTAATAGGCTGGAAAATATCAGAAGTGAAGTGTTATTACCCAGGCTGGAGCGGCTGCTTTGACCGTCGCTGGGAAGGAGAAATTCAAGCTGCATCTTTGGTCCTGATGGATGAGGAGGAGATGTGGGGGATGTGGGAGGCCTGAGAGCCCGGGGATGGGCAGGCAGGTAAAGTGCTGTCTGGGGAGTAATTGTAATGGCCATCGGTTGGTTTAGCTGGCTGGTGCTGAGGGGTGACAGGTGACCCTCTGCCATCCCTTGGGAAAAACTCCCAAATGTCACCGGCAGCCAGGGACCAGAGCATCTCCACTGAGAAGTCCATTTTTAATGGAGAACAGGTTGTCCTGTCTCATGGGAGCAGGGAAACGCCAAGGCTGGGGCACTGCACAGCTCCGAGGCAGCTGCCAACGCAATCAAATGAGGTTTTCACACTAATGGGAGCAAAAAAATAAAAGGATAAAAGAAAAAAAAAAAAAAGGAACAAAAGAAGAGGTAAAAGGTGAAGGGAAAGAAACGGCATCAGCAAATCGCGGCGAGGCGAGTGAAGGACTTGAAAGGAACAGGCAGTGTTATCGCTGCCTTGTGCGGGTTTCTCCTGCCCTCTAGCTCCGAGCGGAGCCGGGGCCGCTGCCGAACCGCCGCAGGTTGTCATCCCGAGGGGCTGAACACCCGCACAGGGGAGGCACAGGAGCATCAGGGAGATTTGGGGCTTTCAGATGGCTAAATCCCAACAACCTGCATCCAGCTTGCGGCAGCTGTAAAGCACCAACATTCCCTTCATTTTCACAACAAAACCAGCAACGACAAAAGGCGTAGGAAGATTTTGGCGAAATTATGCTCAAAAATAGGTTGTGTGTTTGCTTCTCAGGCGGGGAGACGACGCTTTCGGGGGGGCTGTGCCCCCGAGGGGTACTCACTTGAAGAAATCCTCCTTGCAGTAGACGCTGCCGGCCCGGGAGAAGCAGCGGTCGGCCAGCTGCATCTGGCAGTCGGCACACTTGAGGCAGGAGCTGTGCCAGTGCCGGTCCAGGACCTTGAGGATGAACTTGTCCAGGATGTGCTGGTTGCAGCCGGCGCACTGGGGGATCTCTGGGCAGGGGGGGAGAGGGATGGAGAGAAGAGCAGCGTCAGCCCCCGCAGCCCCGTCGGCCCCGCGGGGCCCCCACCCGGCTGGCAAAGCCCCGCCTGGGCACATGCCAGGGCTTTGTGGGGTGAGGAGGTGTCCCAGTACATCTGCCTTTGCCGACCTTTGCCAAAACCCTCTGGGATAGCAAAGCCCACGGTCCCACCGGCTCCTCTGGACACAGACACACACACGTGATGCTTTTCCTTTCTGCACCCCGTTTTTCCAGACCACGTCCTGCTCCCTGACACCTGTTTCCCTGCCTGCCTCTCGCTCCCTCTGGAACGGCATCCCACAACCCCCAAACAGGAACGCAGCCTGTTGGTCCCCATGGGACCAACTGTGGGGTCCCAGCTGTGACCCGGGGTTGCAGGGCACCTCCACCTCACCGCCAAAGGCTTTGTCAACACGGACAAAAGACTCTTCCCCTCCGCTCCCCCTGCATCCCGAGGACCACGAGCCACCCGTGCTGGCCATGCTGGCCCCTCTCCCTGCAGTGCCAGGGCACCACATGCCTTCGCATCCTCCATGGTCCAACATCCCTCTGGACTCCGGTTTTCCTGTGATGGGGACAGCCTGCTTTCTCCCATCCAGCCAGGGTGTTACAGATTCCTGTCGCTGGAAACGGCTGGAAAACGTGGGCTAAAGCAAGGCCAAGCTGGAGCAGAGCTAGCCGGGGGTGTCAGGTCCAGTCCCATCCAGCCCTCCCCACGTCCAGCCCCTCACACTGTGGGAGTGTGAGAAGGAAGGCTCACAGAAGGCAGGCTTTTCTTATGGCAAGATGTATTTCTGGCCATCCAGATTCCTACACAACGTTTGCCTATAGATACACAGCTTCCAAAGATCTGGAGAGCTGGATATTTCTCTTTCTCTCTGCCCGTAGCTTGGAATAAATGGGAGGTACAGCAAGAGTCTGCAGGAGCAGATTTCCCGGTAAAAGCCAGGCACATAAAGCTCACCCACGCACATGAAAGCAGATGGATTTTGGGGGAAAATCCACCACCATGCCCAGAGCTGGAGAGTAAGAGCAGGAGAGATGGTTTGTACAAGGGCTGCTCCCTCCCCAGCCTGAAGGTGCTGGCAGAAAATTACGATGGGGAAAAGGGGGTGTTTTTTTTGGAATTATGCTGCTCCAAAGGCTGAGGAGGCTTAGGAGGGGCTGGGTTGTCCCCAGCCGGAGTAGCACAGCCAGGCTGCAAAGGACAAGGGATGGGAATGGCAGAAGAACGTGTCCCTGTGCTGCCCAAGGCATGGGGGAGGCGATGTGGAGGGAGAGGGGTCTACCTCTCTGGCCTGGGTGCTACCGGGAGGTGAAAAGGGTAAACAGGAAGAATAAAAAAGGAAAAAGGGAAAAGATTAAAAAAGGAGAAAATATTTTTTAAAAAGGAAAAGAATTTTAAAAGGGAAAAGGTTTTAAAAAAAGGAAAAAATTGTGGAAAAGGAAAAAAGATAAAAAAAGGAACGAGATTTAAAAAAAAAGAAGAGTATAAAAAGGAAATAGATTTTAAAAAGAAAAATATTTTAAAAGGAAAAGGATTAAAAAAGGAAAAATATTTAAAAAGGAAAAATATTTTAAAAAGGAGAAAGATAAAAGGGAAAAATATTTAAAAAGGGGAAAAATTTGCAAAAAGGAAGAAGATAAAAAAAGGAAAGGGAAGGAAAAAGAAAGAAAGGAAATGGGAAAAAAGAAAACAATAAAGGAGAAACGAAAAAGCGTGAGAGAAGAGAGAAAATGAATTAAACTGGACAAGGGAGAAAAAGAGAATAAAGGAAAAGGGAGAAAAGGAGGAAAAGGGGAAGGGGAAAAGGAAGAAAAGGGGAAGGGGAAAAGGAAGAAAAGGGGAAGGGGAAAAGGAAAGAAAGAGGGAAGAAGAAGAAAAAAAGAGGAAGGAAATAAAGAAAGGGGGAAATAGGAAAGAAGGTGGGAAGAGGAAAGAAGGGGGAAAGGAGAAAAACAGCACAGAAAATAATCATATTGTTACAGCCTCAAGTAACATTATTTCAAAATCCTTTGGGGTACTGACACGTACCTCACGTGAAGGCAGCTTATTTCATTCCCCACGTTAGACAGTTACAATCCCAGCGCCCTTCAGACCGTAGTTATTGCTGGCATTTAAGCCCCTGTCGCATTAACAACAGCAGAATAAATTCAAAAAGCAAAATTTCTACAGCTTGCATAGGTCCCTGTTTTCCTTCTCGCTTTGAGAACACCTGGATGCCTCACTCCCCTCTCTCCACCCCCGCGGCTGCAGGTGGGCACCAACCACATTTTCCACACCGGATTTGTTAAACCTGTTCGAGAGAGATGCAAAAGCCGCTGGCACCGGCGATGGCACCAGCTCAGCATCAGCCCGAGGAAATCCTTCTCGGTTATTTCACAAACGCCAGCGCACCTTTAGGAAACGTTTTATATATAAATGACTGTTTATATAACACGTGCCTGTATTTATATGCACACATCCTACATGTATATATACACACACTCACAACTAACAAGCAGCTTTCTCCTCCCTAGGAGCAGCAACACAGCTCCATTTCAACAGGCAAACAACTGCAGCCCACAACGCAACATCTCCCTTCGAATTTCCAGAGAAAACTACTTTTTTTTTTTTTCTCCAAGAAGCGACCGATTTTCCTTCCAACCTCGCTGCAGAAGTACAGCACCAACCCCATGCACTGTGTGTGCAATGATGTCTGTGCGTGCACACAGAAGTGCAGAGCTCGCACCCAGTTGGCTGCTTCCCCCTGTGCATAATAATAACAATAATAATAATAATAATAATAATAATAATAATAATGGGGGAGCTGCCAGGGGAACCAGAAGATGTCCCAATCAGCCCACTGGTTTGCAGGGAGAAAACATCTCAAATTCAAGCCCCGCGACCTGCTTTGTGCTCTGCAAGGGACGCGGCTGCCTCCCTGCCTCGCATTTGTTGCGCTCGTTTCCACTAAATTATTTGGTAGAATAGGAATAAAGTTAGTGGAAATAATTGATACAACAGGAATAACGCCCTCCCTTGCTGTCTTTGCCCACCAGCAAACCCGGGCTGGCTCCGTGCGCAGGGTGGTTTGATCGATGCTCCGGGGGCGGGGGGGGGACACAGCCGCGGGGTCCCCTCCTCTCCACCCCGGGACCACCCCAGGGATGCAGCAGCCTCAATACAAACCGCTCCCCGGGGCATGGGGGGTAAGTTTGGGAGTCACGCCCCTCCCCGGGGTGATGTGCCTCCCTGCCTCCCGCCGGCGGCTGCCCGGACGGGGATTTGGCCGTATCCCATTAAGACCCGTGGGCAGATCCGCACTCCCCCGCCTCCCCACGCAGCCTCCCACGCCCGGGGGCCCGAGCGACGGCCTGGCAGGGGCCCCACGCCCCCGCCGCCACCGTGATTTATTAGCGGCGGGTCCAACCTCCAGCCCTGTTTCTCCCCGACGGGAAAAAAATTAAAGAAATAACGATGGAAACGAAACAAACGCGCCGGTGGCCTCAGTAATCCCTCAGACCGCAAAAACCCCTCTGAAACCGAGCGGGGGGGGGGGATGTGGGGGCAGCGGCGGGGGGGATGCCCTTCCCGGCGCGCCCCCAGCCCGGCCCTGCCGGGCACCGCGGTGCCGAACCAGCCCCTGTTTTTGGGTTGCGTTTTGGTCTTTTAAGGGGAAGGGATGGTCACCCGCGGATGCTGCAGAAAGGGTTCCCGGGAATGCGGGTGGAAAACCGGAGCACAAAGGCGGACCCATTTACACCCCACACCCCCCCCCGGTACCGGAGCCTGCACCGAACCCAAAGAAAGCAACACATTGGGGATTCCTTAAAAAGTCTTTCTGCGGGGAGGAATCATCATTCCTTCGCATGCAAAAACCCTCCAATTCATTTCTCTGCTGCGGGCAAACGACTTTCCCAGCGGCGATTAATCACTCCCCTCCCTCCAGCCCCTTGGCCAGAGCCTGCCGGCACCCGGGCACCGTTCCCACAGGCTTTGGCACAAGTTTTGACTTCGGTGAGATTTGCAAAACAATATTCATAAATAATATTTGGAATTTTATTTTTAACAACCCCGTCTGCAAGGCTGAGCTAGGTCTGTCGGGGGCGGGGGAGGAGGGGCTCAGCTCCCCCAAATCCTGCAGAAGAGGGTGATGTAAAGAGGATGCTGTAGGACACAGTCTCTGCTAAATAAGGTGGTTAAACTGAGAAGAAAATCTGCTATTTAATAGCGATTAGAAATTAAAATGTCACGGATTTTCCTCGCACGTACGATGAAATACCGAGGGGCTGCTGGGGGCTGGGAGGAGACCCCGGCTCCCCCTTGGGAAGGGGTCCCCTGCCCAGGCGCAATTCCCTTTGGCCCAGAGGGGACTGTGTACTGTGTAACTGGGGCAGGATCAGGCCCCAAAGCTGTCACGACATGAAAGCAGGTGGCTGGGAGCTGGCAGCGGCCGCGGGGATCGGGCTGGGGCAGCGGGAGAACCACAGAACGATGGAAACTTTTATAGCAGCCCACCCTCCTCTATTTTACTTCTGCGGCTGTTTTTTGCACTTAAATAAACAATGATAATAGTAATAATAGCAATAATAGAAATAATAGCAATAGTGATAGTAGTAGTAGTAATAATAATAATAATATCTCGTTGGATTCTTTCCTGCTAATTGCTGACATCCATCAGGCGGTACAGGGATGACAATGTCACGGGCAGGGGAGTTTGGTGGACCCCAGAAGGGCCAAACCAGGACCTGTGCTGGGGCGATGCTGCTCCAGAGTGATTTAGGCACCTCATTTCTCACTAAATCGGGGGGGGGGGCCGAGGCCGTAGAAGTGACCTTGCCGCTGGGAACAGGTCGGGATGCGGCCGTGGGACAGACCCTGGCTGTCCCCGTCCCTGTCCCTGCACCGGCTCCGGCTCTATGCTCCTGACCGGGATTTTTCTTCCTCTCTGCTGCGGTGAATTACGGCTAAACGGGCCCACCTGCCCCCCTGCCGGAGCCCAACAACGGGACCGAAACGGGGGATAACGGGGACAGGCCTCCCCCAGCAGGATGGAGACCGGCCGCCAGCAGCCTCAGGCAGGGGCACCGGCCTCGCTCCCCGCCAAACACTCACGGAAAACGAATTACAGCAGCCCGGGGGGGGGGCGGGCGGGGGCCGGTGCAGGGCTCGGAACAGCGAGGGAGGCTCTGGGGGGCAACGGCGAGAGGTGGGGGGGGGAACCCGTCCCGGAGCGGGCAGGCGACAGGGTGCGCACCCCCCCGTTACCCAGCGTGTCCCCCGAAAGGCGGCCGGACCCCGGCCGGGCTCTCCTGGGGCTCAGGCCCCTTTCTACCCACGCCGCTTCCCGAGCTCTCCCCCCTCGCCTGGGCTCCCTCCCCTAAACTTTTCCGGTGCCGCTCTGGAGGGGCCGAGCCTCGCCCGACTGCCACCGGCGGGGTCCCCCCGTTCCGGGCCCGTAGGGACGGCCTGGGTCTCGGGAACCGTTTGGAAACGAGGAGAAAATAAAACAAAATAAAATAATAATAATAATACCCGCGGAGGCCACCTCTGCTCGCCTGCGCACCGGCCACGGCCGCCCCCCGCCATCCATAGGGGGTATCCATAGGGATGTGTGTGCCCATAGGCTCCCCCCGCGCGGGGCTCGGCGCTATAGGGAAGGGGGGGCCGACGGCCTCTATGGCTCACACCCGGCTGCCGGCGCGTCCTGCTCGGGTCCATCCACCTGTGGGGTCCATCTGCCCTGTGCGCGCACACACACACACACACACACACACACACACACACACACACACACGTATCCTATTTGCACCCCCACGAACGCGCTACCTGTAGCTGCTTTTTGGACAGACACGGACACGGCGGCACCGCTCCACGGCGCCCGGCCGGGCTCGCCATCCCGGCATAACCCGCACGCACACCCGCGGGTCCCTTCCCACCGCCGCCGTTCGCTGCCTTGTCGCGATAAACGATACAAGCGGGGTGTCGTGCGCTGCGGGCCGGGGGTGCGCGGGGGCGGGAGGGGATCGGGGCCACGCACACACATAGACAGACACACACACAGACACACACACAGACACACACACAGACACACACGCACTTGTACACGCACAGCCGGAGCCGCGGCCGCACCGTCCTCCCCATCGGGGCCGGGCCCGCATTCCCCCGGGGCGCCGCTCTCCCTCCCGCGCGCTCCAAATTTTTACGTCCGTTAACGGTGCTACACACTGGGAAAAACAAACGGGAAGGGCAGAGCCGGGAGCGACCGGGAGCGGAGGCACCTGCACACCCGCAGGGCGCTGCCCCGCCGGCCCCTGCCCGCCCGGCCCCGCCGGCCCGGGGCCGCCCTTGCGGCACGGAGCGAAGGAAGGAGAAGAGAAAATGGTCCTTACGTTGCACCGGCACACCGAGGATCTCGGGAAGCCCCTTGACAGCCCCTTCGGCAGCGAGCGCGGAGCTTTGCATCATTTTATTGGCCCGGGGGGCGGCGGAGGGGAGCGAAGAGGGGCGGGAGAGCGGCGGGCCGGGCCGGCGGAGCCCGGCGGCGGGAGGTGGCGTGTCCCGGTGCCGTGTCCCGGTGTCCCGGTGCCGTGTCCCGGTGCCGGTGCCGCCTCCCATTCATTCCCCTGCGGGGAGCGCGCGTGACGTCACCGCCCGCAGGGGGGCGGGGGCGGGACGGGCCGCCCGCGGCCAATCAGCGCCCGCTCCGCGCCGGAGGGGGCGGGGTCTGGTGGTGAGGAGGCGTGGCTTGCCCACGGGGGCGGGGCCTGCGGGGAAGGGGCGGGGTCTCGAGGTGCCCCGGGGCCGGGCCGGCCTCCAGCGGCTGTCGCGACACAGCGCTGTCGCGACATGGTCCTGGCCGGTGCCAGGGAGCTCTGTCCGGCCGAGTCTCTGCTGGGAGAGTGAAGAGCCAAAGGCCGTGATCTCTGCTCTCCGGGCTCAAGGACCTTCTCACACTCCATGGAAGGTGTTGGCAATCCCCACTTTGGGCATACAGCCCCAGCCCTGTCCCTCCTGCTGCTGGGAATGGGGTCGTAGTCAAGGGGGCACCTTTTCTTGCTCCAGCAGACACTGGCACATCGCCATCCCGTTGCTACCACGCCAAAACCAGTTACTGCCCGGTGACTGGTACCTCCTAATATCAGTTATTGTCCAGTGGCTGGTAACTCCCATGGCAAGCTCTGCTTCCGCATGGCGCTGTAACACTCACCCGGAGCCCTTCCCAATCGTGGCTCCCTCAGGGACACACTCGGGTATGGAAAGAGCCAGCCCAAGTCCACAGCATGCCCAGTCTGACAGCCCAGCTGGCAGTGGTGACACAAGGGTGGTGATGCCAAAGCCGCGGGGCAAAGGGATCGGCGTGGCTATGGCTCCCAGGAGGACCCCCACGGGACTTTGCCCAAGGAAAACCCTGTGCCACCAGAGGGACAGCAGTGTGGCGGTGCCTGGTGGCAAAGGGCTGAGCAAGGAAGTTCAGTGAAATGCAGATGAAGTTAAGTCAGAGAGTGGGTGCCTCGAGCATCACCTTTCCTGGCGCTCATTGTGTCACCGGCTCGGGGACAACGGTGCCAAACAGCCCCGATGTGCTGGGACACCCTACTCTGCCTGGCCGAGGGGTGCTTAGAGCGCTGGGCAGGGTGGAACCCCCGAGGTAACACACGTGGCAGTGCCGGGAGGGGTGTGGGAGGATGCTCACCCAGCCATCCTCAGCACGTGTGCCCTTTCCATGCCTTCATTTCCACTTTGAAATGCGAATTAGGAAAAGGCTTTTCCCGCCTGAAAAAAACCTGAACCACCCCGTCAGGAAATGTGCGTGTGGGACAAGCCAGCAGCTCGGGAAAAATTGGTTAAAAATAAAAGTAATAGAACCTAAAAAAATGTATTAAGCCTGAGGGTTCCTTAAGAAAAAAAAAATAAGTTTTTCTATGAGCTGCTGAGTTTTGACCCCCAAATCTTCATTTTTACAAGCAATACCCTGTCAGGCTCATCTCACGCCTCTGGGCAGAGACTGGCGCACACTCATTGCAGGAGATGGCTCACCCCGCACTCCACAGAGCCCCAAAATCGACTTCCCACGGCGGGGGAGATGAACCTCATCCTCTCCCATCCGATTCCCTCCCCTTCTCCCCTAAACCAAGCTCCGGCTCTTAAGTGCATTAAGCACAAGCAGCCCCCGCCGCCCCCGGCCACCTGCGCTCCGCAGCCCCTCGGGACAGGGGTCACCGTCCCCCCCAGTCCCCAGCCAGCCGGAGTGTGGCTCTCAGCAGGCAGAAAGGCGGGTCCCTAGGGCAGATTTACGGGAGAAGTTTAGCCGGATGTGCGGACAGACGGACAGACGGACATTGCCCCATCGCCTCCCTGTCCCGCTGCTTTGCATTTCCAACCTATTTCCCTAATTATTCCACCGCTGCTGGGAGTCATCTCAGTCCCCCAGCTCTCCGGCACGCCCTGATTTATCTCTCAGCCGGGATAACAGCTCCCCCCCACCCCCTTCTCCTCGGGGAATTCAATTTTCATTCATTTTTCTGCTTTGCCAGATTGATCCAGCCCCCTCTGCCCCGCTCGGGATCACTCATGGCAGCGATGAGTGGGCACAGGGAGTCGCACAGCGCCGAACCCTCACCTGGGGGGAGCATCGTGCTGCAGGGGGGGCTCCCACCACTAAAAAAATACCCCACCAGCATCTTCCCCCTGCTTGCTCACGGCTCACCACATCTTCCCAGCAGAGCCTTCATCCCTCTCCTCTCCTTGTAGTACTGCTTTGTTCCCCTCCGTCCTTCCTGCTGTCCATCTGTTCTTCATGTCGGTGGGGTTTTTTTTTTTTTTGGTCTCTTTGGGTGTTTTCTAGGTCACTTCTGGGCTTTTTTGGTCTCTTTTGGGTTTGCTTTCCCCAGCACACAGTTATCTCAGCACATGAGGAGGAGGGGATTGTGGAGATGGGCACGAGCTTCTTGACCAGCAAACCCCCTCAGTGCCACCCAAAATGCTGCTGGGTCCTTCCTGGTGCTGCCCAAGCAGGGAGGTTACAGGTGACGGATATGAAAGGCCCCCCTTCAGGCTTTCTCCTCCTCCCAGAGCTAAAGCAGAGCCAAGGGGCGGTGCAGAACTGTCGAATGTCATAATTTTCATCAGGTTGCATTTGTGAGGCAGTCTGGGGGGGTCTGGCCCCGCTCAGTTGCCCCACTTCCACCTTGGCATTGCCCAAACCCCTCTGGCCCTGCAGCTGGATGAAGGCACAAGCAGTGTGAGGCAGTGATGCAAAACCCACAGAGGAGCAGGGACGGTGCTCCTGCACCTTCCCTACCGGGCTTAGTCATTAATAAAATGCAGGTAAACCCCAGAGCTGTGCCGAGACACGGACCCAGCCTCCCCTTTTGCGCCCCAGCACTGGGCACGTTGGAATTGGGGCTGGTTTGGGCAGCGCGTCACCGAGGGGGACATCGGTGCATTGTTCCCTGATGCAACAGGGAGTTTCGCGGCAGAATTGGGGGCGGGGGGTGTAAGGAAAACCCACTCCTGACCCAGGCTGGGCGGTGCAAGCACAGCTGTGTCCCTCGTCAGCAAACTCCGAGTAGGTTTGGAGGTGCTGGGGAGCTGAGCCAACAGCCAGACTTTGTGCCACCCGTGCAGCGAGTTTGCCAGGTCTCAGCCCAGCCCCCCAGAGTCCCCTTATGTGACAAAACCAGCTCTCCTAGACCAACAGGGGAGACATCCTTACAGCAACAAAGCTGCCACAGCCACCCTTAGGCATGGGGACACCTCCCCTCTGGGTAGCGCCGGCCGCAGCACCATAAGCGCCCACCACTCCCCACTTCTGATTTATCCCAGTAATTACCCCCTCCCACATATATCTCTATTGCCAGGGGTGGCCTGGAGCGAGGACAGGCATATTGAGACCCGGGTACTCACCAGCAGCCGGAGAAAGCCTCTCCCCTCGCAGGCACGGGGCGTCGCTAATTGTAATTGAAAATTAATTGGCGCTCAGCGAACCCCCGGTGATTTTACGGCCGGAGCGCGGGTGGAGAAGAGATGCCAGCGGAGAAAGGCTCTTGCCTGCGCCGAAGAGGGAAAGGGAAGAGGGGCAAGGCTGGAGGGAGCGAGCGCCGAAGGGGTGGGAGGGTGGCTGGGTGTGTGTGTGGGGCGGCCACCGGCCTCGTGGAAAATTAAATTGCACTTGAGGGTAAATTGTATTAGGGAACAGCGGCCGCCTCACGCCAGCCTGAGGCCATTTGAGTAATTAGCCCCAGGGACCCCCCGGCTCGAGGCAGTGACGGGAAGGGGTAACTCCATTGGGGAGGGCACCTCGCGGGGTTTGGTGTGGGGAGCCCCCAGGACAGCCTGTCCCACCTGTGAGTGTGGCCACGGCACAGTTTGATGCTCCCCCTGTGCCAGGGCTGGGGTGGGGGCCTGTCCCCAAGTCACCATCCTGAGGGGGGACACAGTGTGGGGGCCACCGAGCTCTGCCGCAGCCTCCTGCCTGCACTGGCCCCTTTGTGCCCTGAATTGGGGTCCCCCAGGTGTTGGAGTGGGACACTCCGGTGCCACAGCCCGGAGAGCCGGGGCCGGGAGGATTGGGACTGCACCAAACAGGATTACGGAAAGTCTATTTACTAGACTCTCTTTTTCCTGCGTGCACGGAGCTTTACGCCGCGGGCCTGTCGGGGGTGCTAATCTGGGCATCCCGCTAACCCCCTTCCGGCAGCGCCCACCTCCCCAGCCCTAATCCCCCACACCCTCCTGCCGCAGCCCCCCGTGCACCCACCTACAGCGCCCCCCTGCCCACCCCTGGCACTCCCGCGGAGATATTTTGGGGCTGAGGTAACCGCGGGCAGCCCCACATCGCAATCCCTCCGTCCCCCACAGGGGAGCAGCTGGCGGGGAGGGGGTGCAAGGGAGGTTATTGATGTTGGGGGTGAACCCCTCAGGGAAATCAAGGAGAAGGAGGCAGCAGCGATGAGACCTTCCCCATCCATCACCCGGTGGTGGGCAGGGCTGGAGGGACACAGCCCCCCTTCCACGCTGGGATGAGGCCACTGAGTACCCGGCAAAGGGACATGGCCAAGGCCAAGTGGGCCAGCGGTGGCGGGACCGGGGTGCCAGCACCACAGCCCCCGGAGGTGTGACCACGCACAGGCATTAAAGAAGGAAAGACCGAACAAGGGAATTCATCCCAAGGGCAGGGAGGAAAGAAAGGATGGAGGAGGCAGAGCTCCCGTGCCTGGGCAGGAGCGGAGCCAGCCGCTCCCCTCCCCTTCCTGCCAGCCCTCGCCTCCCACCTGGGCAAAGTGAAGATATCAAGAAAAAGGCTCCAAATCGGATTGACACCCCCCCTCCCCCTTAATAAAGTTTATTATCGGCCGGGCTCTAATCCTTTTAAATCCCCCACGCGGGGGGATGGGCCAGGATTAGGGGAGGGCAGCGTAATCCCAATGAATTTGTTACAGGGGGATTTAGGCAGCGCCGGGAGAGCAGATGGCCCCAGCCCTGGCTCTGGAAAACAACCATTTTCCTTAATGATTCCTAACAAGGATAAAAGGGCAGAGAGAATCGGGGACAGGCACAGGGGGCCCACGCCCACAGAGATCCTGCTCCCCAGGGATACCGCCGTGTGTCTCCCTGCTTTGGACCATGGGCATGGCCAGCACTGAACTGCAGCTCCACAGCTTGTGCCAACTTTTTTCCAGCAGCTTCCTGGTCCCCACAGATTCTTTTCCCCTCACTCTGCCTGTGGAGAAATCATGAGCCACACCAGGGACAGGGACATGCCAGCTGTATGAGGGGGGAGGAGGAGAGGGGGAACAGCTACAGGTGCATCTCAAAGCAAAAAGCAGGAGAAAATGTACAATCATAATTAAAAATATTTAAAGGATTTTTAAACCAAGTGCTCTTCTCAGGGCGATGGGGAGGCTGGAGAGGGGATGGCAGGAAGGGAAGATGGCACCCCAGTGTGCCCACACGGCAGGGACCAGGCAACACAGCAGGACAGGCGTCGGCAAAAATAATTTATTCCACTAAGACAAGCAGAGAACGAGCAACAGCGCAGGGAGGCGGCGAGGAAAGGTGGGGGGGGTCCGGGCCCTGTCTCAGAAGGGGACACAAAATGTAGCTGAACCCATGACTGCCACCCCCACTCATCAGCCCCTGCTTTTGGGGGGTTAAACCCCCATCCTCCTGGCCCCACTAGTGGTTACACCCCGAAGGGCTGCTCCTCAGCACAGGACTGGGCTTCCCAGTTTGAAACCAGCCCAGTGTCTGGGAGCTTCCAAGGGCAGCTGGGTGCCAAAACACAAACCACTGTTGGTGTGTCCCAGCTCCTGCATGCCCAAAAACATGGCACTATGACCTGAGAGGGGGATGCTCCAACACCTTCCCCCAAAAACAGCCCTACACCCTCCGCCCACGGGTGAGGTGACTGCCGTGACTGGGGCAGCTCCAAGGAGGATGCGCCAAACCCCTTCCCGCTGGGGGACAAAACGCTGGCCCAGCGGCGCTCTGACTCAGCCCACCCTCCCTACGGACAGCCCCCAGCCCCCCAAACCCCTCTCAGGCTATGGGGAAGCCAGGGCGGCCTTTCCGGGCGCGGGTGCGGAGGCGGAAGAAGGTGTACATGGCCAGGAGGCACATGGAGGAGAGGAAGTAGAGGGCGATGCAGAGGCTGATGTCCAGGCGGGAGAAGCCCAATCCAAGCACCCGCAGCCAGGGGCTCCTCCGCAGGCCCTCCCCGACATCCTCCTCCTCCCGGAGCACGATGCTGGGCGCCCGCCGGCGCTCCCTGCCCTCGTCCCGGGGCAGGGCGATGGTGTCCCGCTTGCTGATCCTGCGGCGCCGGCCGGACGCGGCCCGCAGGGCCTGGGTCTTGAAGTGCTGGTCGCTGAAGGAGTCCAGGTCCACGATGTCGTCGCCCATCTTGGGGATCAGCCGCACGATGCTGGGGCGCCGCGGCTCCGCGAGGGCCGGCCGCCCCGCAACCCTCGCCTCGCCCTCCGTCTCCTTGTCCTCCTCTGCCTCTTCTCTCCCCCTCTCCACTCGCGGGCCCTCGGTGCCCAGCCTGGCGCCGGTCCCCTCCCTGGCCCCGGGGATGGGGTCGGGCTCGGCATAGTCCATGTAGATGTTGGCCGGGGAGAAGTGTGCCTTGAGGAAGGTGACCACGGCCGGCTCCTCCCAGGCATGTACCCCCCGCTCCTCCTTGTGGCACTGGGGACACATGTCCGGCGGAGGCCACTGCAGCTTGGGGAACTTGGGGTCCTCCGTGTCACCTCCTGCAGGGACCAGAGCCAGTGAGGGGGTTAGAGGGGACATGTGACACTCTCCCTCTGTACTGGTATAAACACGCTGGAGAGTCCAGCAGCTGGGGATGGGGACATTTGGAGGAGCCATCTTGGGAGGAGGGGTCCTCCAAGGGCATGTGGCAGCTTTGGGGAGTTGCCTGCAGGGAGCATGTAAGACCCAACTGCATCTCCAGGGCAGTCTGAAGCTGGGTGACCAGCTGCTGTCCCCTGTGATGGGGGACAATGGGATGTTCCCACCGCTGCCCCCTGCAGCCATTTGCCAGATCCATCCAGGAGCAGGGATGTTCCTCCCCCTCGCCTCCCCTTTTCCCTGGGGAAGCCGCTCCGACTCCCCTCCTGGCATCCCCCCTTACCCGCCAGGCGAGCGTTGACCTCGTTGTGGTGGGACCAGAGCCAGAGCACGGCCTCCTCCCGGCTCGACACCCGGTCCATGGACTTGGCCGCCATGGCCTCGAAGTGCTCGGCACACTCCTGGCAGCCGAAGAAGTGCCGGACGTAGCAGCGCATGGTGCTCAGCACCTCCAGTGGCAGCTCTGGGGGGAGGCAGAGGATGGAGGGGGGGAAAAGGGAGGGTGAGCCCAAACCCCACAGTGCCACCACTGCAGTCCTACAGTTGAGGTGGCAACCCTGCACTGTGACTCTGCGTCTTTTGTGCCCCCTGCAAACCTGCCTCTGGACGAGATGAAGAAAGGGGGAAACAAGCCTGCACACAGCCCCCCTGCCCATGCCACAGCCCACCCAGACACACCCTGTCTGAGCCCAGCTCCCCCAGGGATGCCGATACCTTTGTCAGGGCCGTTCTTGGCAGCCTGGGCGGTCAGCAAGTGGAATATGGTCCAGAGCCCACAGGGGTAGCCACGGAAGTGGCGTTCGCTGCCCTGGCAGCCCACCCAGGTCACGTTGCTGGGGAGCACGGCGGGGTTGGAGGCCTGGTGGACAGACAGACAGGTATTGCCAGCTGGGGGACAAGGGGCAGGGGTAATGAGAGCAGGGGCCAGGGTCCCCGTGGGCATCTTACATCTTTGTTATTCTTCATGGCCTCCTTCAAAACATCGCGGGGCAGCTCGGGCTCCGTCCAGTTCCTCAGCCAGCCATCCAGGGTCTGCAGGTAGGTCTGCACGCAGGGGCGCCCGGGGAAGTACTGCAGAGAGGGGAGAGGGCTGAGGAAACACAGACTCCATGCTGGGAGCAGCAGGGCAGCCTGGAGGCACCGCCGGCTCACCAGGACAGGCACTGGGCAGCACCAGCATCCTCTGTGCAGGAGGGCAGCAGCGTCCTGGCAAGGTTTTGGTGCCTGTGTCCAAGGGGCTGGGCGCTGTGCCTTGTCCCCCCACGGCTGGCAAGTCCCCCGTGTGCATGTTCAGGCTCCAAACCTCAGCCCCAACTGAGGGAGGCAAAAAGCCACTCTGACCATAAGTCTGGTAAAGCCGATTAGCAGCTGCACTTTAAAACCACTCCAGGGAGAGGGGCCAGCCCGTGCCACTGATGGATGGACAGACAGACAGACCGAGGATGAGACCAGCAGCACACAGGAAAAGTGATGGGGAAGTAAAAGAAAGGAGCGTTTTGCTGAATCTGACCTGTTATTTCTGGGCCTGTGGGGAATCACAGCGGAAGACCCAAATTCACAGACTTCATCTGTGACCTGATAGTTCTGCTGCAAAATGCACTGTCACCCCGGCTCCTGGGACAGGAGGAGGCTTTGCCATGCAATTCCCCGCTTTCCAGGCTTCTTTCCACTTCAGGATTTTTACCTCTCTCCTTGCCTTTAAATATCTCTTGGGATCGCAACAGTTAAGGCTTGGACCTGCTGGCTGAGCTCCCCCAGGCTGAGCCTGGGTTGGCAGCAATCCTGGGGATGCTGCTCCGTCCTGTGGAGGACTGCAGGAATGGCAGCGCTGGCTCAGCATCCTCGGGGAAGCACCGGCACCCACCACCCACCACTACAGCTCATGGAGGGGAAAGTTTGCAGGAAGGATTAATAGTGGATCAAATAAAACCACTGCTGCTCCCCACCACCCCAGTCAGGGAGCTGGTGTGATGGGGGTTTGCTTCCCTAACTCTGTGGTTCTCATTAAAGGGAGAAAGAGCAAGGGTGATGGCTGGGGGCAAGCAGAGGAGGAGCCACATGAAGTTCTGAGCTGAGGACTTAAGACTTGTTGCACCAGTGGCTCATGTTTGGAGCTCTTTCCTGGGGAAGAGCAGACAGGGGTGGGAACAGGGGGTGTCTTGCACATGTGCAAGGTCCAAACTGAGCATGAGACCCCGTGTGACAAAGGACGGAGCAAAGAAAGTGGGCATGGCCGGGTGAAGGTCTGCCAAGGAGCCCAGGCTGTGACAGGGATGGGGTTGGGGACAGGGCTCCTGCAGACCTAGTGGCAAAACCTCAGCCAAATGCAGCACTCAGTCACAGCAAGAAATTAAACTGCCCTGCCTGTGCTGGCTCAAAGCTCCCACTCACTTCAGCTTCACCAAGCCCAACAGAGAAGAATAAAGGAGACCTTAAATTAGGCTCTTCCGGAGCCTGACTCAGAGCAGGAGTCCCTTTCCTGGACTGTTATCAAAGGAGCCTGCAGAGATCAGCTCCTGGAGCTGAGCATGGAGATCAGAGAGACAAACCCCCCCGACCATCTCTGACAACCCAGCAGGCAACAGCCTCTCTTCTGAAAAGACTTGCTGCCTCGACACCTCCTGCGAGTGCCAATCATGCTCTGCCCACCAAAGCAGACACCCCACATCTTGTCTGAAACACTCCAGCACCCTCTATTGGCTCTTACTGGGACTCTGGGTTGAAACTGCACATCCACAGGGGTGGGGACTGTCTGACAGCCGCCGTGGGATACGCTGAGCACCAGGACACAGGGCTCACACCCAAGGCCGCCACGCTTCGCTACCCGCGAGCACCGGGACGTGGTGGCCCGTCCCCTGCGCCTGCATTTCGCAAACAGCTCCTCTCCCAACACCGAAAGCTTCTCACCTTCACCAGCGCGGCCACGTAGCACTTGAAGGCGGCCAGCTGTGCTCCCGACAGCGCCGAGGCTCGCGCGGCCTCCACCCGCAGCGAGTAGTGCAGCGCGGACTCCAGGTCGGCCATGTACAACTTGGAGCTGGGGAGGGCAGCGCAACATCAGGGCCCATCAGTCCCTTAACCCGCACCCCCAGACGCCCAGACGCGACTCGGGGTTCTCCCAGGGGAAGGCACGATCCCAGCCCTTTGCCCACCCGTGGCCAAGGCACCTCCTCCTCCTCCCCCCAGCCCCAGGTTCCCCGGGATGGTGCCGGGGGGTCTGACCGGTCGGCGTGGATCAGGGGGGCCGCGTCGGTCTCGTTGGAGGCGCTGCTGGTTGTGTTCAGCTTGTAGGAGCCGCGGGTGATGCCCGAGAGTGTGCGCAGGTAGTAGGTGTAGAAGGAACGTGCCTCGATGTGCCTGCAAGGAAGGAGAGGCTGTGAGCACATCCCTCTTCCCTCCCAAACAGCCCCTGACCCCAAGCAGGAAGCAAAGGAGACGAAGGCGTAGCCAGACAGGCAATCAGATCTGGGGAGTGCATGTGGGGTGGTCTGTACTCTCCACTTGCCCTGGCAGTGGGTATCCTGACACACAACCTGCAGCAGAGTTGAGCCCCAGGCAGGCATGCCACGCCACCTCCACACAGATGTGGTGTGGGGATGGCTCAGTCACAAGCCATTTTCCCTTCTGCTAGCTCCAGACAGGGCTGGCAGTTCTGTTCAGTGCCCACCAGCAACCCTCTGCCAGCCTCCCCAACCCAGCCACTGTCTCCTTCCTTCCTAATGGACTTTCCAACAATTACAAAGGAGCACAGAGAGATGGAGCACAAGCATGGCACCCCACCAGCACCCCCAGACCCACCCCGCCGTGTCCCACACTCACACAGGCAGGCGGGAGAACGAGCCGTTGCGGAAGAGCAGGTATCCAGAGGGGAAGGTGGTGACCCCGAACTTCTCCACGAGCTCCTCCTCGCTGCTCAGCACCCTCCTCACTGCCACATTCTCATACTGCAGCATGTCCAGGGCCACCTGCAAGCCCCAGCGGTCAGATGGGGGGGCAGAGGGACCTCCAGCCCTACCAGGGATGCAGCAGGGCTGTTTAACACCCTGTGTAACTTTGCACCTGCTAAGCCACGTGTAAGCCGAGCAGGGAGCCTGCCTGGAGAGAACTTCCCTGCCAAAGGCACCCAGGAGTTATCAGGCACCAGGGACATGTGCTCCAAGAGACATGGGGGATAAAGGCAGCTGTACCCACCTCTCTGCCCACGAAGGAGTTGCTCTTCTCAAAGATCAGCGCCAAGTACTGGTCCTTGTTCCTCTGGAAGAAAGTGCGAACCTCCTCCGCGCTGCAAGAGAGAGGAGGGCGGCAGCAGGTGCCTCAGCATCAGCAGGATGCTCTGCCCTCCCACTCAGAAGGAGCAGGACTGAGATCTGGCAGGGAATGCTGGTCCAGGTTCAGCCCCACCGAGCCAGCAGTTCTTCCCTGCTCAAGTTTCCAGCCCAATTTTCTGCTCCGGTACACAGGCTTTGAGAAAACCCACGGGGGTCAGCCAAGGAGGTGAAAAACAAAGCACAGGCAGGGCAGGGCAGGAGGGAGCTGCACACTCATCCAGGGGATACAATAGCAATGAACCTGAACCAGGGCTAGTGTTTCTTTTTGGCTAGGACACAGAGGCACCAGGGACCTGAAGCAAAAGCCCAGCTCAACCGTTGCTTTGGGAAATCCAAATGCTCCCTCCCAGGACAGTGGAGCAACTGCCTTGTCTGGCAAGGACAACTCAGATCTCAAAAACATTGTACAGAATCAAGGAAACCCTTTCTTGGGACAGTAAAAACTCCTAATGGCAGAAGCCTCACCTAGTATGAGGCACGGCATGGCACGGCACTGCCATGTCCCCAGGAATTGGGAGCCCAGGAACTGCTTGCTCTAATTAAGGTTGATGAGCAGGTTCATTAGGAGATGCAACAACATGGCTCATCTCATCTGGGCCACGTAAATGGCTCTACCCTGGCCAGGTTATCTGTGTCTCCCTGGGACATGGGTGATGCAGTGGCTGCTCCATGCTTGGTTTTGGTTCAGGATTTCCCAAGAAACCTGCTCCCCATGGGACAGAGGCCACCAGAGCCACCCCCACATCCCAGTCTCCCTACCTGGCCGGCTCCAGTGGAGGACAGGCGGGTGGCCAGGAGTCCTGGCTCTGCTCAAGGTTGGTGATGATGGCATGGCGCAGGTCCTCGACCGTGGCACTGGGATCTGCAGGGGGACAGGATGCCAAGGGGTCAGTCCTGGGGAAGCCAGTCCCATGGGCTGAGGCCAAGGGGAGCTTCTTGGAGCTGACCCCCACCGGACTCCCCAGTATCCCAATGCATGGGGTGTGGGGGCAGCAGAGACATTCACACCCAGGGTGAAAACCCCCGTGGCTCTGAATACTCACTGGTAATCCTTATCCCATCCTCTGCCTTCTTGCTAAAAGCTCTGAAGAACTGAAAGGGAAAAAAAACCACAGGGGGAAACTGGAGTGAGTGTTTGGAGTGGGACGGGGGGCAGTGCAGCCCAGCAGGCTGAGGCTGCCCATAGACCAGCTCTGCCTCAGTTTCCCCACAACACTGCAGCACACCAACTGTCACCAGCCACCACACAGGGAGCTCCCCGACTGTGTTCCCATCTTTTGGGGCATCCTCGGAGGGGAGGGCTGCAGGGGAGGCTGGGAGCCTGTCCAGCCAAGGGCTGAGCACTGGCAGGCAGTGGAGCAGGTGTCTCCAGGGGTCCCACGGAGGCAGCTGGAACCTTCCCAGTCTTGGAAACCACTGTCTCTCTGCTCCAGAGCTCTGACAAAGCAGGAGACAGGGGGTTTTCCCCCCTCCTGGCCTCCCACAGTGGCTCCAGTGCCCCCAGTACAGCCACAGCAGCGACAGCAGGTTGCATCAGCCAGGTGTTTGCTTTGCAGGCTGGGCTGGGAGCAGGGACTGTTTGCAAAAGGTGCTTGGCAGGGACAGGGGATGTGCAGCAAGTGACTTCTTGCCGTGGACACATCAGCACAGCTCCCTGCCCTGGGAGATGCTTCCATCAGTGTCCCAGGGCAGTGCGTGCTCAGTGAGACCCCAGGGCAGGGCTGGGACCAAGCCAGCCTGCCTGGAAAAGCCCCAAATCTGACCCCATCTTGAGCTGACCTGTAAGCTGAGACTGATGGCATGTCTGACAAAGCCCTTATCCCTACCCAGTTCCATCTCAAGGCAATCCTGGTTTTAACTGCCAGGTTTAGCACCTGGAGTGCTTTGGCTTCACTGCTTGTGTTGGAGCAAGGCTCTGTTTGCAGCAGGAAGTGCTGCAAACCAGTGTATTGACACAGCTAAAGGGCTGGGCACAGGCCCAGGAGGAGGGATGGTACCCTGCCAGCCACCGCAGGAGGATCCCAGGAGACACCACCTCCTGCAGCATCCCTGTGCCCTCCTACAAAACCTGCCCCTGCAACCTCTCTCTGCCCTCCAACAGCCTTTCCCAGGCATTTTCAACTCAGGATTCAGACTCTCCCCTCCCAGGAGAGATCCGGCCTCTACATTTCGTCACGAAGCAGCATTTTGGTTTTCCCCCACCCTGTTGCTCCATCACCCGGCAGTTGTGCTGGCTGCAGCCCGGCCACAGCTATGTTTTGGGGAAGGGCAAAACAGCTCCAGCCTGCACAACCCCAAAGGGAGTATTTTGGTCCAGTAGCCCCGTCAATCTCATTGAGCAAGAGCAGGACAGGCCAAACGGCAGAGCACAGTGAAACCCAGGAAGTGCCCGGCACACACGGCCCTCACCTTCATCGTGGGGAAGCCGGTTATCCCAAAATCGGAGCACACTTGCTGGTTGTCCTCGTCGGCACAGTCGATGGCCGCCAGGATCACCGCAGGCCTCCACTCTGAGGGGACAGAGGATGAGGTCAGCTCAGCTCAGCCCCTCTGCGGCCCCAAAAATTGCCCTGCTCCTGGCAACTGCTGTGGAGACAGCAGCGATCTCCCACTGTGACAGTGGCACAGATCCTCCTGTCCCAAAAATCACTGTTCGCCCTTCGCAGGATACCGACTAATGCTTTCCAAGCCCAAACACCCAGAGCCATGGTCCATGCTGGTGTTTGGTGCCCTACTTTTCGGGCAGCAGGAAGAGGGAAAGCTGTGTGAGGCGGGACCTGGCTTTGCACGCCCTGCCCTTGCCAGCGCGGGAGCTCAGGCAGCTCTGCCTGACAGTGCCTGCCCAGCTGGTTCTGCCTGTCCAGCCTCTGCCCCAGCTCCCGGGAAGAGGCCACCGGGAGAAGGGGAGGGATGGCTAACCATGGCTCAGGGAGAGCAAGGAACATGGGCTCCACCTCATCTCACCCCAGACCAAGGGCACGGTCGATAACCGAGAGGGACCAACCCAAAACCAGCAGTCAAGCCAAGGCACTGCAGCAGAGCCCCCCTGGTTTCCAAGCATCCACTCCCCCTTTGTAACTGTCCACCACCTCCCCGGTGAGGACCAGCAAGTTCCTGGGGTAAAACAGATGGAGAAATGGGGGCATGGAGGCATTTTAAGCAGCTGGCTCTGAAAACCAGAAGGAAAATAGAGAATAAAGTTGTGTAAAGGACACAAGCTGGAGAACACCCAGCCTCTCCTTAGAGCAGGACAGGGAGGGACACAGTGCCAGCACATGGATGGAGCCCGTGCTGCCCCAGGCTGGAGCACGCTGGAGGTGGAGACCTGCTGGGATCGTCCTGTGTCTCAGGTGACAGGGCAGGTGAGCCGCTTCCCACTGCCCTGGCACCCGTGGCACAGGAGGGCTGGTGACAAGCCCTGCTGCACGGAGCCAGGCACGCTCCTGGAATCATCTGCACGTGGTGCCCGCGGGTCACCCTGGCATCCTCCCCGCCCAGCCCACTCCTACGAAAATCCACCCGTGGGAACGGGCAGCGAGGATGCTGAGCAGCACGGGGGCGGCTTCCCCGCCCTGCCTCCACGGGCACACCGTCCGCGGTCCAGCCTCCAGAGCGAGGAGCCCTGGGGGAACCCTGTTCTGGAGAGGGGCCAGGAGAGCCGGCGTTCTCCCCGCGGGGCCCGGGCACGCACCCCATTCCTCACATCCTGCCCCGTTGGGGAGCGCTGACGGCATCCCCGGGGAGGGACGGCATCCCCTCGGAGGGACGGGATGCCCGCCCGGCCGGTGCCCTGACTCACCCGGCAGCGACGGCGCTGTATCAATTACGGCAATAACAGGGAGCGAGCAGCCGCGCGCGCCCCGGGATGCCGCGGGAGGCAGGATGAGCCCCGCCAGGATGAGGGGCACGGCAGCGGCGTGCGCGGGTCGCCAGGCGGGGCTGGGCACCAGCCAGGCCAGGCATCAAGGTCAAAGCTGGGAACAAACCAGCTGGGATCAGTGCCCAGCGCCCTGCCATCCATATCCATCTGGGCGCCGGGAGGAGCGGGGCTGAGAGAGGGTCTGGGGGGCAGCAGGACCCCCCTATGCCTGGGGCGGGCTCAGTCTGGGCTTCTCCCAGCTGAAGGGTCTCCAGGGATGCTGCTAAGCCAGGCCTGGATATCATGGGGAGGCCCTGGGCACCGGGGGGGGGCTGGGCCTTCCCACCAGGCTGCCGCTCCAGGGAGGCTGGGCCACACGGGGGTCTGGGGAGCTGATGGAGGGTAGGGCAGAGGGGATGGAGGGGTGCTGATGGGGAGAGAGCAGAGGAAATGCGGGGATGCTGACGGGGACGAGGACGCAGGGCCAGAGATGCAGAGGGGATTTAAGAGTGTGGGTGGAGAGGAGGAAGAGTATGATAGGACAAGGACGCAGGAGGGATTTAGGGGCGCTGATGGGGCTTCAGGGGCACAGGGAGGATTTGGGGGTGCTGACAGGTGAACAGACAGCGATATGGGGGGAATTTAAGGACGCAGGGGCAGAGGCACGGGCGATTAAATGGGGTGCCGATAGAAGAGATCAGAGACGGGGATAAGGGGCAAGGAGTACAAGGGCACGGGCACAGGGAGTTGGGGGGCGCTGATGGGGAGCCAGGCGAGCATAAGGCGAGGGGGGGGGGGCGGCGTCACAGCGGGGCCGGGGACTCACCGCGGATGTCGTGGGCCAGGGCCCGCCATGTGGGCGCGAAGTGGACGCAGTGGCCGCACCAGGAGGCGAAAAACTCGACGGCCCAGGCGCTGGAGGAGCCCAGCAGCCGCCCCTCCGCCTTCGGCCCCAGCAGCTCCAGCGGGTCCGAGGGTGAGTAGAGGCGGCCGGGCCGCGCCGCGGGCAGCCGGAGCAGCAGCAGCAGCAGGAACGGCAGGAGCAGCGGCGGGAGAGCCGCCGGCCCCCCGCGACCCCCGGCCCGCGCCCGCCGCCGCCACATCGCCCGCCAAGGCCGCCCGGAGCCGCCCGGAGCCGCCTTTAGCGCCCGGAGCCGCCCTTGGCACCGCCCCTGAGGCGGGGCCGGGGCGGGGACACGGCGGGGAACCCCCCCGGCACCCCCACGGATGGGGGGGATGAGCCCAAGGACCCCCTAACACCTCCCCCAGCACGGGGGGAGCGCCCAGTAACTCTCCAACCTCCCCTCAACGCCCCCACATTATGTGTGTGGGGGGGCAATACCTCGCACAGCTCCCCCAAATCACGGGGAAGCCCCAAATACCGCCCCAGCTCCCCCCTGGTGCGCTCACATCACAGGGGAGCCCTCCCTCCCCAGCTTCCCCCCGGTGCCCTTACATCAGGGGGGAGCCCACAATGCCCCCCTTGATGCAGTTACCCTCCCTTAGGGGGCAGATGGCATAATATGATAAAATTCTGATAAAGCAAGGAATGCCCAGGGAGGCGGTGGAGTCACAGTGCCTGGAGGTGTTTAAGGAAAGAGTGGGCATGGACTGGACTAGCTGATATGGGTGTGTTTGGTCCCAGGTAGGATTCGATGATCTTGGAGGTCTTTTCCAACCTAATTCATTCTGTGATTCTGTAATGGCAACGGCAGCTGATTCAGCCCCAAAAACCGCAGTGCCACCATTACAGGCAGTGTCTGACATCAGCCAGTGTCACTGGGGCACCACCCAACAGGCACCCTGAGACCCCCCTGCCCCAACCCTGCCAGGGATGCCCAGCAAGGATATAGCCAGTGACACCCCCAAAATCCAGCTCCTACATCCAGAATAAGCAGCCTTCCAACCCCAGTGGCCCCTTTAAGGGAATGGGTTCAAACTCAGAGTAGGTTTAGGTTAGGAAAAGCAGAATCTTCCCTGTGACTGTGGTGAGGCCTTGGCACAGGCTGCCCAGAACAGCTGTGGCTGCCCCATTCCTGGAAACGTTCAAGGCCAGGTTGGCCAGGGCTGGAAACAACCTGGTCTAGTGGAAGGTGTCCCTGCCCATAGCAGGGGGGTTGGAACGAGATGTTCTTTAAGGTCCCTTCCAGCCCAAACCCTTCTAGGACTCCATGATTCCATCCTCCCCAGGGCCGTGCCTTCGCTCACGCACACACCCACGTCACCGGCTCCCAGGCGGAAGGTGCCCGTTGCTCAGAGCCCCGGGGCAGAGCCGGGCACCAGAGAGGTGGACACAGCCCCAAAATCCAGCCCTCCACTCCCTCCCCAGCCCCTGAGGCCAAGGGAACCCCCAGCACTGGGGGTGCTCATGGCTGCTGAGGGCTGGTTGCTGGCTCT